>NW_021940864.1:7937690-8332690 GCF_001715985.3 Manacus vitellinus
CCAGCATCGCCCCGGACGCAGCGACGGAGAGGCTGCTCGGGAGGTGACAGTGTACTATAGGTAGATGCCCACTAGCTGTCCTTACTGCCTGCACAGTGCAGGGCTGTTGATAATTAAACCAGGCACGAAAAGTGAATCGCGGTGATTGCACGTTAGTGAAATAATACGGGAAGTAGCAAACAGCCTGGCTCGCAGGAGTACAATTTGGGAAGGGGACGCAGGGAAAACCCACTGTAATGTTCCGGGGTAAATAAAAGAAAATAAACAGAGGAGGGTACCCTTTCAGATATGGTTTATAGATCAGTGCACTGTGTATAGTGTAAGATAGCTTCATAAATGTAAGAATGCTGTTTCTACAGCTTTTCCCATAGTGACACGTTTTTTATAAAATATAGAAAGAGATGATAAGTTGGGTGTTAGTTGGGCTTTTTTGTGATTTTTTTTTTTTTTGGATGCTTTGTCCCCTCCAGCCCCCCCAAAGGAGCTTTCTTGAATTTACCTTCTTACAGCTAATTTGAATGATTAGTTTAGATAAGCCTCTTAGAGTAGATGCATTTAAATGAAATCGGGGCACATGTCTTTTTGGCTCTGGTGCAAGATTCGAACTAATTTTTTTCTTCCTCTTTGGCTCAATTCAAAGTCATCTTAAAACACTCCCAATATATTGTGTGAGTGCAGGGCTTGAGGCGTGTGGGATTGAATGGACACAGGGAAAGAACTAACATCCAGAAACATATCTGCTTCTCTGTCTCAATTAATAAACTCCAGAGTTTTACACATTAATAATATCCATAGTAATCGTGATTTGACCATATATTGTAACATGCATATGCACATGTGAGCATAAGGACATATGAAATAGGTATTGTAGTTTCTGCAGTTCTTGCGTTATGGATGAGGGTGGAGAGGATTCAAGCTAAAAATTGTCCGAACATTTTGAGAGTGCAGAGACATCTGTCTGACCATCACTAGGTATGCTTTGATTTTAAGGCAAAGCATGTTAAAGAATGCAATAACTTAAAGCCAGCTGCAGTCTTGAATTTTTGCTCTTTCAGCAATAACAATAGCACTAATAATTACTAATAGTTAATGACCTAACAGATGCAATAAATATATCTGCTCATTTTGACATATGTGTCAGTTTAATAATTTTAAATGAATCAGTGCGTTCATAACAGGAAATCTCCCTCAACCTCTGATTAAAATGTAACGTTGACTAAAGGATTATAGAGCGGACTTAATTTTACTGACTGTTTTAACAGTTGTCACAGCTGTTGGAAGAAGGAAAGGCAATTGAAACACTCCAAAAAAGGGGGGGGAGGAAAGAACGGGAGTAGTTTAGTAAATTTGAACGTGGTTTCTGAATGCCAAACATAAAAAAATGAGCAGATTTGTAGCTCCAGAAAGCTGCTGTGCATTATGTATGTTTACCTTTTGTGGCTCACTGTGTTTCATTCATTTGAACATTTAGCAGTTTCCCTACTTTCTCCATTTAAAAATGTGCAACTGCGTTTAAATGTGGAACAAATTCAGCTGTTCATGTGCATAGAGTTTCGTCTTAGAATGCAACCGATAGAATACACAGCTGACAAGAAACAAAGGTTATGTAGAAAGGCTGTAACATTTAAAAAGTGGGCATAGGTGTCACATCGTGTGAATACTTCAGTGCAGTGATGGTTGGTGTACATATTTTATGTTTTTCTAACCGTTCTCACTTTGCGGTGTGGGAATGGTGTGTGGAGTTACCCTGCGAGTCTGTCTGGGTTATGTTTGTGTACGGATGAATATGAGTGTGTGTGTGTAGATTCACATGCGTGTATGTTTGTGTGCGTGCAGGGTGATTATATGCTAAACTTAAAAGAGTTTGTATCAGTTTCACTCTTTAAAATATTTTGACGTAGCTTCTGATTGTTGAAGAATTTTTTAGAAGTGTCTTTCATATGGAAAGGGAGGAAAGGGGTGGACTGAAGAATACTTCTCTTTGTGAAGTGGGAAGCAGACGCGATTCCACTCCATGGTTTCTCCAGGCTTTGAAGGTCTTTAACTTCATGCATTTGTCTTATTAGATAGCTATTTACAGTTGTTACTAAGAAATAAAGCCCAAGCTAATATTCCAGTCATAATCTCTAGGCCTCTGTATGTGTTCCCGGTGTGTAAGGTGGCACAAGGCTCTGGACGGTGCAGCCAGCCCCCAAGCATGGGTGAGCATCCAGACCCTGCCTGGGCTCTCCCAGGGCTCTCCCCTTGGGCAGCAGGCAGGCCCTGGTCCCTTCTTCCTTCCCTGTTTTCGGTCATAGAGCTTTGCTCTCTTAGTTCTGATAGACTGCTGGCAAGTTTTTAAATCCTGCAGAAAGTATAAAGGGTTTGTGCTGAAATGCCCGTCTGGCAGCTTTTCCTTTACTGGGGCTTGCCCCTTTTTTAGTGGTAGGTGCTCATTTTAATGTGTTTATGGTCGTGCTCTTTTATTTACTGAGCCTGGTGCGTTTCAGCGGTAATTAACCCGTGTTATTAGCAAAGCCCTTGTGGATATCCGTTAATTCTTTGGAATGGCTGATCATTTTTTCCGTACTTTTCCCCCTGTTTTTTCCTAAAGCGCGCTGTCCTTTTCTAATAGTCCTTAAGCTTTAACATTTCCCACAAATTTCTTTTTAGACTGAGTCAGGTAGAAGGGCATCATCCCCATAGTTCCATAATAAAGAATAACTATTGTCTTAACGAACTGTTTTCAAAGATGCTAATGGGAAGCAAAACAACTGGCAGAATCTGTAGGGAACAATTTATTTAATTATTATTTTTCAAAACACATGCTTAATGATAAGAAAAGAGATAAGAATTTCCTTAGCTTTTTTTTTTGTGTGTGTGTGTAAGTGCATTAGCTGTTGTGAATATTTTGAAGTTCATATTTTAATCAGATTTCAACTTAGTTAATAGCACTTTGGGCATTTAAAAAATATTGAGCCAGCAGAAAAATACTTGTGCTTGCACTGCTGAGAAAAGATAAGGGCCACCTCATTAGCCAACCCTACTTTTGCAATTAATTTCAAATACATGGTGCTATTCATCAAATAGAGAAGGTAACTTGTCTATGATAATATTTAACAATACTTGAAGCCTACTTTGCTTAGAGTAGCTAAAAAGTATATGTCTATTCTCACAGATATGTCAGTCCAAATGTTATGCTGCTATTTCTGTATGTTACAGAGCAAAGTTAAGATAGAAAAATTATGGTATAAAAATATAAATTATTCATGAATAAGTGATGTGATTATTCATTTTGCAGAATAGTTTTTAAAGGACTGACCCTTGACCTACAGGGAGGTTGCTTGCACCTCTGTGAAAGTGTAAGTAGGAATGAAAAAATGCTTATTTGAACCTTTCAAGGAAGTATATCAAATAATTATTTTTTTGCTTAGAATAAATGAAAAGCATAGGATAAGTAGGAAAAACAATATGGAAGAAATTCTTGCTCCTATTGAAGCCCAGAGTAGCCTCTGTCTGTAAGATAAGCTTTGCTATGAATTCTTTTTCACAGGAAATTCATGGAGGGAAGAAACAATAAAATGTTGATCCGTTACAAGTGCATATGAGCCTCACGCTATCGAGCTCTCTAGAGGAAATCTGTGATTATGCCGGGCCAGTTTGTTCAGTTTTTATCTCTTTTACATCCACTGGCCTTGTATTAAATTGTCATTGTCCTAAAGCACATGAGAGAGAAATGAATTGCATTTCTCAACATGCACTGACAGTGAAATATTTAGCCTCTCTGTCTCCAATCATACTTATATGTATGTTTCATGGTGCAGGGATGACACCAACAGTCGCTGCAGCTTGACATTCCACTTATTACGTGTTCTTTTACATTTCGTGTATCGTCTTTTAGGCTTGAGTTAGGCAGTCATACGTGCACAGTCATATCTGTAGCAGCACGTATGTATGTGCTTTTGTTTTATATGTTTGCATTTTATGTGAAATCCTCTGCCTATGCACAGCAAGTTTTGTGTTCAAATTCGTTTCTATCTATGCCTGTGTGTGTGTTACAGGTATATAGTGTATTCCTTATGCAGTTTTGGCAGTGCACGTCTATTGTTGTGTGTACACACACAGACATGTATACAGTAAGTATATATATGCAGAGCTGTATAACTTCCCTCTATGCAGTTGCTTGTCAAAATCCAGCTGCTTTTATGTGGTTTTGTGTGTTTTTTTTTTTTTTATCCATGAGAAGGGAGCTGGTCAGCAATGTAAAGTGTTTGCACCTGATTTTATACCAGATTCTCCATCTACTCTAGCAATTTTTGTATTGTACTCACAGTTTTGCTTTTAAAAGATGCTGTATTTTTTTTTAAAAGATTTTCTTATTCTAAGTAAATGAATATAATAATATTTATTCATATTCCTGTAAGTTTTGGCTGTCAAGTGGAGAAATATTTTTTAAGCTACATGTGTTCTTGGCTGTATTTACACCTAAAGAATATAATTATTTTAGGGGGGGGATGACTCCTACATATGGTTGTTAATATACATCATGATGTCCTCAGGCAAAAATATAAAGTACACATTCAATTGTAATGGTCCCTAGTCCTCTCCAAAAGTCCTGTAGTTGTGGGGATTTTGGTTTTTTGATTTTGTTATGGTTTTTTTGTCAAGAAGTAAAAATACTGTGAAACATTAAAGAAAAATATGAAACTGAATTGTATACTGCTATTTAGATAGCATTCCGTAATTATATTTTAAATGACTTGGTATTGCCTTTTCAGTAGCACTTTGGAGTGTAACTTTTCTAGAAATGGTAGATCGCTGCCTTTTGACATGTACGTCTTCTGAAACAATTTATGTATTTGATATGTTGCAGAAGCTCTTAATCTCTTGGGTTTGTTTACATAACACTTGTAATGTTTTTTCAACTAATTCTTATTTTCTTCAAACAAAGAGGGACTTTTCTCTTTGCTATTCCTTAATATAGCAGGTTTACATTAAAGGGAATCTTGTCTAATTTCCAATTATTTTCCTGTTTTAAGTAGCGTAGCTTTTTAATCAGAGCATCGTTTCCCACTTCTTTTAAAATTGATATAAAATTAATTTTTTCACTTCAGCTTCCTATACTTGCTAGCAGAAACATCTATTAAGAGCCTGATGAAAATTAGAGCAATATTGGTACTTTCACATGGTGTAAGACAAGCATTAGCTGTTTTTCTTTACCGCTGAATGTCTGATTTTTACCGTGGGTCACCATCCTGAATTTGTATGAAATCTTGATGAAATTTGTGGATTTAGATAAAAATTATTTATGAGGCAAAACAAAACAAAAAAATCGTACTTTTTGTGACACTAACACAGAACTTTAAATATGAAATTGGAGAAGGATCGCCATGTACTGTGGTAAGTTATTATATCAGGGTGTATGAAATAGAAGTTCCTTGTTCTCGGTCTAATTGAGCCATTTATAGTATCCTTGTACAGAAATGTGCACATTTATTTATATGATAACCTGCTGAAATATAATTAGCTACCCCTATGCATGTGAGAATAGTCCAAATATATCCTTTTATCATACATTAAAAATTATATTCCCTTTCCCTGAGTAAAACTCTATGCATCTTTGAGTACTGTCTTTATAGGGAGGGTGTAAGATTCTCTTAAAGAGTTTTGCTCTGAAACCAAACTTTAAGATAAAGTGATTTGAGGTTTTTTAGGTTATTACTCTGTAGCTTAGAGTGGATGTCTCTTTACTCCTCTGTGTGTTTTCATGTTGCTGTAAGTGGAAAAAAAACCTGCACATCTTCTTTTCATCATTTTGATTGGAACTACATACCATATGTAATGTGTTTTGGCAGCACTTACCTAGCCAAAGAAAACAAATTAATATTAGCCATGCTGAGGAGTGTCAGAAGTATCACAGATGTGTCGATTTAGCTTTGCTCCATCACACACTCTTTCCTTAAACAACTGGTCAAGCTGTCGCAAAATGAAGTGTGGGCTACAGTGAGATTCTAATAGGTGTGATCAGAGATTGATGGCTTTGGCAAGTTAGAATGAGAAGATGATGTGGAGTTGCTGTTTCTTGTTTTGAACGTCCTCAGAAATAAAACCCCAAATAAACAAACAAAAAACAAGGAAATAAAAATTTTTTAAAAAGTAAAAATAATTAAAAAATTATAAGCTAGTTGTGTGTGTGCGCTCCCCCCTCCAAGCCAGCTAGACATGAAACGATTTAAAGTCCTGTAGATGTAGAGATGAAAAAGTCATGTCTAAAATGTAGTGCTAGCTTGTTCCTAAGCATTTCCAAAATTCCTTCCCATAAGGTGCCAGGACGGGTGAGGAGGAGGTGACTTGCTTTATTCAGACCATTCTTGTACATGTTATTGCTGCTCTTTCACCTCTCTCCCCCTATTTCTGGGTTTGTTTCTAGAGCTGTTTTTGAAAGAAACACTTTTTTCCATCTCATATGAATATTTTTAAAGAAATACAAGACACGAAAATCTAATAAAAACAATACTTAACAAAATGGTGAAATCGTACTCCTTTATGTGCTCTTAGCACGCTGCTACTGGCAGTTTGTATAGTTCTCCATATATTGGAAATGTAACAAGGGATCAAGCAATTTTCTGTGTATTCTTTATTTACTTTTAAATTTTTTTCTGTCATCAAATTGGCTGCAGGATTTGGTCCTATCTTTGTGGAGGATGAATGCCAATCTCCTTTTATGTTTAAGTTGATATTTTTTGCTTAGGGGGACTGTGATATACTCAATTGACAAGTATTAACGCTAAGATAGTTTTCAGAGGAATTAATTTCAGAAAATCTATGAGGTTTCTTCTGCACAATTATTTTTCACTTTTAAGGAAAAAAAAAAAAACAAAAAAGGATCTAGTTAAGAAAAAAAAGGCTAAAACTCATGGGCCGTCTAAAACAGATTCAGAGCGTGTTTCCAAAAGCAAGTGCACAAGCACTGCTAGTAAAATTATCTCTGGAGAATGGTAAATTTCTTACAGCAAAAAGTGGATATTTCCCCCCCCACACACACTGTGGTAGTTTAATGCTCCGTGAATGCAAGATTTCCTCTACTGAATTATATGCACTTTTCCGTCAGCGGAAGAATTCCCTAGCAATGTTCTCATAGCAGCCGTTAAGTGGTGGGACAGATGAGATGTTTTGAAGTGGCATGAAATGCCATGTCTTCAACCAACTGTTCCCCTGAGCGTTAAAGGGGTGAGAATCGGATTTCCAGTAGCTCAGTAACATCCAGGGACACCCCATTGCTCTTCTCCCAGGAACTGCTTGGGCCCAGTTGGTGCTGGGTGATATTTACAGAGCAGAGCAGCCACTGTCAGTGGCACTGACATTCGTATGAATGACACCTGTCCCATCAATCACCAGGCCGTGGCGTCACAGATGGAGAAACAACAATTGGCTGAATTACCCAGTGCTGCACACTTGGCTTAATTCAGCTCATTGTTCTCCTACAAATCTAGAGGATGGCTAGTTCTGTGCCGGGAGCCCAGGCAGAAGCACAGGATGGGCTCAGGTGGTGGCACGTGCCTGGCCTTTGCTGCTCCATCAGAAGTACTCAGGGATAGGCTGTCAGTGGGAGGGGGTGGTGGGAAGGAGCCTCCACTCAAGGGCTGGAGCTTCAGCTACTAAAGAAGGCTGTAATTAATCAAAGAGCTGAAACTCAGGATTTCTCCCCGCGTTCCAGAACTTTTCATTTAGCTAGCTGAAAGTGCCCAGTGCACAGCCAGGTTAATGTTTAACTCTTGCAGTGCTGCGCTTATTCTGAGAATATACTGTCATCCTGAGAAGAATGAGGGGAGATGCTGTGCCTATTTCCTATGTCTGTGCAGTAAGCAAAGTCTTCAAAGCCGTGGCCCTTCTGAAGTAGTTGATCTTGTATTATTCCTCAGTAGTTAGCACTGAAAATTCTGTATCTGAGACACTGAATGAAAAGGACAGTTGCCGAGAGGCTTGTTTGGGGTAGAGTGTTTTTTTGGTTTGTTTTTGTGGGGATCTTTTAGTGCCAAACGAAAGTTGGATCGTGAAAATCAGTCTCCTTACGGACAAAAACAGTAAAGGCATTTAAATGCTTTCAGATGCTGCAACCATTTTCCTTTCTTTCTTTCACTTTCTCACCCCTTGCAAATCAGAGACAGTTCCTAGAGGACAGGAGAATAAAATAAACAAAAAAAGAAATTATTTTTCTACTCTTAAGGCCTGTGTCAGGTCTGTTTCAAATGCATTTGAATCCTACTGCTTCCATGCTCTTTTTCAAGTAGCACCAGATAAATACCTATGAAATACTGAGATGAAAGTGATCATTCTTACTTCACAAAATGTTTCTCTTTTTCTTTTTCCTCTCCGTGTCCCTTTTGTGTTAGGTCCTATGGAGTGACTGTATTTTTGTTCTAAGCTAATTCACTGCTGCTGTTTTGGTTACAACTAATGTCAAGCAGAAAACCTGTAACATGCCAGAAACAGACTACAGTGTGTTGAAGACACAGCTTATGTTTGATTGCGTGTAAATACAGTTAGTTAGTTGGGTTTATCTGATAGCCTGGCAGAAAGAGAGAGGAGCAGTACAAACTGTTTTCAGTAACTGTGCTGTTCATACACCTGATAAGATTGAGAGTGCTTTCGAACTACTGATATGCTTTGAATAAGAAAAGAATAATCACATCCATTGGCACTGGCTTATCAGGAATGAAGTAAAATGCCAGCACTTTTACATTAGCAAAAGTAAATGTTTTAGACACTTTGGGCCGTTTTTCCATTTAAATTAAATAGCTGGGTGCTTTTGAGTGTGCTGTAATGAATGGAAGGATTTATTACCTTGACAAAATTACAGGTGAATGTGTTTAGAGAGGAGTCCTCAGCAACAATAACAGCTCTTTTGATAAGTGGCTACATCTATTCATGCTTTTGGTAGAGATTCAGTAATTCTATCCTTTCTTTCTCTGTGAAGTGCAGTGGCTAACTTACAACGTGCAGTTTTTCATAGTGTAACATACTTGTGCGTTTTGTAATATGCTGGCAACACGTTTGATATTCGGCATGTAACACGGCTGTTCATAAAATAATCCTTGATCATTTACTAGTGTGTCCTCTGCCTTCAGTTGCTGTGTATTTTCATGTTCGAAAAAGAATATATCTCAGTCTTTGCTGGGAAGGGAAGGTATGATTCACCATTAACTTACCCCAGCAGGCATGAAAAATGCTCAGATGCACTATTATCTGATTTTTATTTTTGTACCTTTTCAAAATTTATTTCTAGGTTCTTTCACATGCTTACAATTAATTTTGAGATATTCAAATTTGATGAATGATAGTGCAAGAACATATTTGATTGATTTTTGGATTATTATTGATTACTGTCAATGAGATCACTGTGACACACTGAAATCAATGATATGTGATTAAACCAAGGCACCACTGTTCTATACATTAGGTAGCAGTCGGGAATTTAGGAACTAAATGTTCACAAGCTATAAATTGAGAAAATGTTTAGATTTAAATAGCCCTTTGTTTGGCATTTATTCACCAAAATACATTTCTTGGGAAAGTTAGTTTTCCAAAGTGCAGGCTTTCAGTAAAAGAAAGGTCATTGATTTAAGGTTTATTAAATTTTAGCTAAAAACAACAGGCTCCATTTGGGTGTAAAATAATTTAAGTACTTACTGCAGGCAACCTTCATGCTTTAGAGCTGTTGCTCAAAGGTTTCATTCTTCTATGAAGATGTCAACTGTAAATATAAAAATGCATCACTGAAAATGTAATGGTTTAAAGATTCTAACTGAAATAAAAATTCCTGCCTGGGGAAAGCACTATAATCAAAATAAAGTGGTCTTAACTTTTTTTTCCTGTGGAGGCTGCACTTGAAAAGAGTGCTTCAAGGCAGCAGGTAGCAAGGTTGGTAGGGAATGCCAATTTTTATTTATTTATTTATCTGCTCTCCCCCACAGATGATGATAGTCTAGCTTTGGAATCAGCAATACACTTCAGCCACTAATACGAGGCAATATGTAAGCTGCTGCCGCTTCCGAAATGCAGTATCCTGGCATTTAAGTCAACTTTATAATCTGGCAAAAACCCACTTGGCAATATTAAAATCTAGCTTCTGAAGCACTTTTATTTCTGAAAGCTTTTTATGTCTTTTTATATCTTTTTAGCATATATTAAATTTCTTAGGAGCAGGCCAGGATGTACACTTGATGGATGACTGGGGTGGGGAGTCTCCCCCACCCCCTGCTTTTTTTTTTCCTTCCCTCTAATTTTAAAAAGAGGTGTGATACTTGCACATTAGGTAATGCTGGAACACAAATACTGCAGATGCAGCTGTTTGACAAAATTAATGGGGGGGGGTGTTGTACCATTGTTAGGTAAGTTAGCAGAGATTTGCCAAGCTAAGAAGGACAGCCTGCTGCCAAGCCCTTGCATCTGTCTTAAGAAATCTTTTGCTTCCACTGGTAGTGGACTGATTCAAAACTAAATGGAAAGAATGCCATTCATTTTAGCAGGTTTTGGATCAGTCTCTTTAATTGATTTAAAAAAAATGAATGATTTGGTAGTATTTTAAAATAAATCAATGAAGAAATGGAGCCTATGTCCAAGGACTCACTGCCAGGATGTGACATTTGCACTAGTATAGAGTTGCCTAAGGGAGTGTGACCAGGAAATAGTAAGATTACCCCATAATATTTTCTCTGTGAGCTTAAAAGCAGTGTTGGCATTATGCCCATATCTTCAGCCTTGTGTTGCCTAAAGAGGAGGTAGAAATCCTTCTGATGGAGATGGTAAGACAAAGTGAGACTGAACCCTTTTTTTCTTGGTTTTACGTCTGAATTTCAAGAGAGGTCGAAATGCTGAATTTAGGTGAAGATTAATTGGTCTTGGTTTGTTCCTGGTGATGAATTTTGGATGTAAAGCTGTAACATGGAATACATATGTCTGCTTGATGCATATTACCTTCCTACATATATGCAGAAACACCTTGGTGTTCCTATGCAGAATTCAGAAGTCACAAAGGATGGTCACTCAGCGTGTCTTTGCCGATGAGATGCAAAATAAATTTTAATAGATGGAGAATTGCCTTGACTGGCCTCCAACCAACATTTTATTTATGAAAGGTTCATATACTGTTTAAGAGATATAGGAACTTGGCTCTTGGACAGAAAACATTTTTCTCTTTGTAGAAAGAAGTAGGCCAAGATGGCTTAACAGGATAAAGGAGACAGAGTTCACTCTCCAAATATTCTGATGCTAGGTTATGTTTATTCTAGTCATATGAGGAGTACCTTAAAGTAGGTGTGAAAGTACTTTGCCCTGCCCTCCATTTTAGAGACTTTTCCAGTGCAAACTTTGTTATATAGGTAGCAGTGCCTACATCTGAGTCTCTGAGTTGGTAAATATGCATGTGATTTCTGTCCCTGATCTCAATGCGCATTTTGCATCAATGTGTTCACCAAACAAAAGGTTTCTATTTTCATTGGATTTCCTTTCCTTGAGTCTCTTATTCTCCCTGACTGTGAGCACTGTGTAATTTCAGACCTATTCCTTTAATCACAGATCACATTTTTGTCTCTGATAAAGTATTCAATCTTCTATACAAATGAAACCATAGGTGTGTTTTACTGCTGGGATCAATGGAAGGAAGATCTGACTTAATGGCCTTTTTTTTTTTTAGTGTTTAAGTGTGTAGAATAGTGTTGTGATTAAAAAACAAAAGCTGATTTCTACAACAGTAGCCTTTTGAATTTCATGTGGAAATATGCTGAAGGAAGTTTTTTTTTTTTATATCTGCAAAAGCCTGTTTCTCTAACTGTTCACAACAGGATGCATTATCAACGTTTAGGACTTTTGTTAGAGCAAAGCCTATTATTTTATTAGGCACAAAGGAAAAGGTGAGTTGCACGGCATATATTTATAAAGGTTGTATCCATGATATTTATCTCTAATATTTGCTATCTGGAGAAGACGTAGAAAAGCTAAGCATGAGGACTAAATAAAAACAAATGCACTTAAAACCCAATTTTAAATTTTTAATAGTCGGGAGTAGCGGAGTAAGGAAAATGAAGCAGGAATGTCAGGTCTTCCCTTTTACAGTCTTTGTGCAGCAGTTGGGGTTTTGTTTCCACTTTAGTGATTAGTTTTTTGTTGGAGCTGGTGAGGATTGTCTCGGAGCAGCACAAACCACAACCCATCAGCAGGCTGCTAGTCAGCAGCAGGTGTGAACAACATAAAACAGGATTAACGCTGAACCAGAGTGTGCACTAAAAACAGAACCCCTGCCTTGGTTTTACAAGGGCAGTAAGATAGAAGCACTCTTGTCATGTTTACTAAACAGTGTTTAGTGGACTATGTAAATGGCTCTGCTCAGCTGCAAAGAAATAAGTGCAAGAATTACTACATATTTGAGATTTTTAAAGACACTTTTACCTCTTTTAAGAGTACTGAGTACTCTTCTGTTAATGTTAAATCAAAGGCAGAGAGGCAAATGTCAAGGTGTTCAAAGTTAGCGCTTCAAAACTGAAGCAGAGGGAAGGGAAGATGGAATGTCAGCATTCGGCATATTAACTTTTTTGGTCATTGACATAGTGGAGGAGGTAGATTTTATTGTCTTTTTGAAATTATACCTTTACAACTTAGGGTTTAATGTCTGCTTATTTCTTCTCTACACATTTTCTTTAAAAAGGCAGCTTTTCCATTCCTTTGTATTTGTGTTTGGGAGATTTTAGAATGGTGTATTTATTATATCCATTACATTTAACATCAAAATCTGCCTTCATTTATGCTCTGTATTAAAATTAAGGGGATACATTTGCAGTGAAAGCAGAATTTACTTGTTGTTATACATTAGGATTGTTTATAAGCTATTCATATTTCCCTGCTTCTATAGGTATATTACATGACCAGAGAAATTTTCATGTTAGGTAAAGATGTATTTAAGGTCAGAGAATTTTTTATAAATGCTGTGTGTAATTCTACTAACATGTGAGTTGGTTTTGTTGCCCCCCCCCCCTTTTTTTTTTTCTCTTTTCCATTATTCCTGGACCAGACTTTGAAAAGAGGTTAGTATCTATCAGGCTGCATTTACACTATATATGTAGTTTGATTTAAAAAAGAAGCATAACAAACAAAAGAAAAGCAAGGTGGGAAAAAAGGCAAACCCAAAAAACCCTCAGCAGAAAAACCTCGAACAAAATAAAAAAAACAAACACCCAGTTCCAAAACCCTCAGAAACCAAAACACCAACTCACGAAAAACACAAATCATTTCTCCTGAAGTGGTTATAATTTTTAGGAGTCCTACAACCTTAGGAAAAATCATGACATCTGTTTGCAGAACTCTTAAGAAAAATTTGATCCTTTTGAAAATCAACCTCATGCTATTTAGTTTAGTCCATGTTCAGTATAATCATGTCTTCTTTCCTATGATGTTCTCATGAGATTGGGATTGACAGTTACTTTTCTCATAGAACAGAATGAACTTTTTTTTTTATCATTCAGTCTCCTCTCATAAGACTAACTCCTTGCAAGTTACCAGGTTATAGATATGTATTTACCCATGCTTGCTTTTTTTTTTTTTTGTCTTCTGAAATGCCTTTATGAACAATAGCTGCTTTTGTAAAGTCCACACTATGTCTTCACAGACACCTCTGCAACTCAACTCCTTTTGCTGTGAGAACATCCCTGTACACCTCCTTAGAGAGGTACAGGTCTGATTTTTGGGGGGATACCTTGGGCAGCACATGATGAGAGCTTTGCTTACACAAGTTGTCCACAAGGCAATGCCAAGTGTTACCCAAGCAGGAAGATTACATTCAAAGCTTAAATTTGAAGTTAAAGAGAATTGAATAGGTTTGTTTAAGAGCAAAAAGTAGTCAGGAATTAGTATATTTTCTAAAATACCTGGAGTACTCACATTACCTTATTAATTAGTGGATTTAAATCCATTAGACGCAATTGCTTTAATACCTAAACTGTGAAAATGTGCCCAAACCAGAAAGAACATAGTACTGGTCTTGTGACCTTGCAAATATGATTTCATTCTTTCTTACTCAATTTTTCCCTCCACATACAGTTAAGTACACAGTTTCTGTGCTAAGAATATACATGGCAGTTTCAACAGTGAGTTTTGCTGATGAAAACAGAAGGCAATTAATTAATTTTTCAGTGTATTAACTTTATCAGTAGTGAGACAAGCTTACCAATTTAATACACTTTTTGAATCCAAGTTTGATTCTGTGATTGCTGCTCCAATAATGTGCATGTTCCTGTTGTGACAACCTGGCAATGGCTGAGAGGTTTATTTTTAAAGAGGGTGTTCCTGCATGTTCAGAGTTCTGTTCATCTATCGTTGTTGAGAAAACAGCTTATATCATCATAGCAAAATCATGACTTGTGTGATAATGTTTATAAAGTGCACTGCTTTTACTGGCTCTTTGTGATGTTGTAAACTGGTTACTATAACATGCAGTGCTTTTCTGTAGATGGTAGTGCATAGTTCACCATTTCTGTTGCATAGTTTTGTCAGTTTGCATGTATGATCTCTGTATCCTTTGACCTCTTTCATTTTTCTTTTTTTTTTCCTTCTCTCTCTCTCTCTCTTTTTTTTTCCTGCTTCCTTTTCTGAGAGGTGGTAATATAAAACCTTGAAGTTCAGGATTTTCAGTTAGGACATGTAAGCATACAGAAGTTGTGCTGCTTATCCAAAGTTTATCCTAAGTGCTTAACCTCTTTGGCCTCAGAATCAGCCTGGGCATCCCATGAAAGCAGTCTGTCCCTTGAGGTTTTCTGTAATTCCTGGCTTCTGCCAGGTCAGGAATAAACAAGAATAGACTTTTTGATAATGCTGCTATGTTTTCTCCCTGGGCCAGATGAAACTAGATGCTGTATTATTATGTTTATTATTATTTGAGTCCCTAATGAGTGTATTTAAATCTCTGAAGAGATAAGTTCCTGTTTGTTTCATGCTTTAGTTGCCAGTTTGGACCAGTTCTCCTTTACCCATGCAGGTTTATTTACAGTCAGTTTCTCTTACAAGTTATACCAGTATGCTCAGGGGGAGCAGAATATTACACAGGACATGTCTCAACTTAGACTTTTTCTTTCGTACAATCATGTAATTGCTTATTCTAATTAAAAAAACCCAACCCCCCAAAAAAATATTTTTACTCAGTAGTTGAATGTAATTGCCAATCAATTCCATATAATGTACCCTGTTAGTATTTATATTATGGTCATATGGAGGCCCCTGTCATGCTACTGTCTTTGCTGTACAGTGTGTAAATACACAGGTAGTTCCTATTCAAGGGCTCTGCTGACTACAAATACAAGCAATTCATGAAAGCTGCAAGTACAACCATACTCTGTATGTGTGCATATATAGTTGCATAAAATTTGTGTGTGTGATTTTTGTATTTTTAATTTCAAGTACACCAAGGAAGGCTAACAAGGAAGTGTGGGTTGTTTTATTGCAGATCAGCAGAAATCTCTGTGGTGTTTGATGGCGAGGTTGGGTGGTGTCACCTGTGTCAGCTCAGAGAAGGTGCAGTTAATGAGAAGGAGGTAGAGGGAAAAGATCTGTGGAAGGGAAACAGAGCAGGGAGCAGCACAGGCTGCTGTCGCTGACATAGCACAAGGGGTGTGGTTTTGATTTTGAAACAGTGATTTCACTTAATACACTGAATCAGTTGCCTGCTGACTTGAACAGGAAAATGAAGTTAATTACTTCTGCTTATTTGGACAGCAATACATTTTGTATAAAAAGGGCAACTTCTGTGATACAATGATACTGGTGCCCCTCAAACTCTGCCAGATGTGTCATCAGATTTCTTTTTTTTTTTTTTCTCTTTCATGTATTCTTTTACAAAGCATGTATTATAATTTTTTTTTTCTTACTATCATCTTCAGTGTGTTTTGCCCAATGTTCCAGAGAGGAAAACATCATATTAAATTGTTAATTTTTGCAGTCAAAGACAGACTTGCTGCCTCACCTTTTGTTTGCATTTTCCATAGTAGTATCAAATATTTTGTAATAAACTTACTAGTTCTATATATCTCTTGAGATGGGAAGCAGAAGAAATTCAGTCAAGAAACATACTTACATAGATGGAAACTGAGGCTTTTCACTGTATGTCGTGAATATTATACTAGCTCTTAAGACTTCATCTAAAAACTGTGACTGTGTACCAGAAGATACATAGATTTATATACAAAAAAATTAAAAATGTTGCCTGTGAAAGCACAGAAGTATTTGGGAATTGAAGATGAATCAAAATCTTTGTGAAGTCATGAGTTTAAGATCTTGGTGAGATTTCAGGCACGTTTTATTTTATGCACAGCACTCAGGAGGCTTGCTGGAGAATAGAGACGGACTTTTCTCCTTTAAGGGAAGAGAGAAGGGAAATGCTTCTTACACACTCTTAAGTAGATTGCATTTCAGTTTAAAAAGCAAATAAGCATCTGGTCATTTATTCGACTAGTTTACATAGTATTGTACGTAAAGGGTTTTTTTTCCCCTCTACGTGCTGCTTTCTGCTACACTGATGGTAATGTACCTGGAAGGAAAAGGCAGTCCAAGCTGAGGCAGCCAGCGTCAGACAGGGCGGTCTGCCATCTGTCCCACCTGCTGCATTCATGTGTCCATCTGGTTACTGCAATAGCTCATTGCGGGCTTCAACAGAAGAACATTGAGGCTGAAAAGAAGGCGGTGTGAATTATTTAGGTAGCTAGTGTAAATAAAGAGAGGGGGAGAGGAGCGAAGGAGGGGAGTTGTGAGAGGGAGAAAGCACTCTCTTACTCCTAGATGCTCTGGAATGTGTTAATGCATGAGAGCATTTGATTTGCATATAGATTTAGATGTATAGATCATTGTGAAGATTACAAGCCAATGAGTTTTATCTAGATTTAGATAGCTCTCAGCCTGGTTTGCACATAAAATATAGCCAGTTTCAGGAGGAGAATCTTTGGGGACTTTAAACCTAAGTGAAACTGATGAAATGTAATGCTTTTAGGTATTAATTTAGCAGAAATAAAATATTTCCTTTAAGGGCTTTCCGTGCCCTTTGTTAACCAAGAATTTATAACTGCTTTGCATAGTCAGTGCTTTATACACACTCTGTGGTTTTGATTTGGTTACAGTTACATTTGTAGTCATCTGTACTTTATTCTAAGAGGAAAAGCAGTTGACACATGCTTTTCCTTTTCCTTATTCTCTCATGTTTATCAGGTGAAGATTAAATCCAGTCATCAAACAAATAATTTTCCAGCTGTCAGTATATATATATTGTTACACAGACAAATATATATGCTTTTCTGCTGCATAAATGTACATAGAACACTTAAATATTTTTAGATATTTTTAATGGAGATGAGAAAACAGAATTTCATAGTTACACTGACCTTAAAAAATAAATAGGTTTATTTTCAGGTTGCTTGCTTGAATTTCAAAATGACCACCTGAAGGTTTAGACTATGGTGGATTATTTCTTGCTAAAATTGAATTATTGTTAGAAAAGAAAAGCCATTAATGCTAGATTTGAGCATAAAAGTTCATTTGCATCATTCTATTCTAGGCATTCTAATAATAGTGGTGCTGTGTCAGATTTTTTTTTAATGTTTGAAACATTAGTGCAGTGCTGTGTTTTAAAAAATAAAAGATTGGCTTCATACTTGGGTATATTTCCTGATGTCAGATTCTTCTTCCTTTTGAATCTTAAATGTCAGACTTTCCTGGGCCAAAGAACAAAACCAGGATCATCTTAAGAGGAATCCTTGAAATTGTGGGAGGGTTTTGTGCCATTGTTTTGCCTGGGTTTAGATCTGCAGAAGAAAGGGACACAGCATCTTGAAATCCTAGCAGCCTGGCTACTTCTCTAAGATTTGCATGAAATTCAGCTGCAGCCTTCAAAGGGATTTGAGTGGATTGGATTCTTTAAGGTTAGTCCATGTCAAACCTATTAAGTTCAATTCACATGCAAAACCCTTTTTACGTTTTTTTTTAAGCCAATAAGGCTCTAACTACTATTAAGGCACATCGTGTACTTGCAGTAGAACGTACTTGGTAATGGATCACCCTACTGGCACGTGTAACTAACCAATAATCCACTTTGTCATCTTTCAAATTAAAAGATTCTGTGTCGTGTATCTTTCTCAGATTGAAGAAATTTTGTTTGCAAAAGTTGAGATCCTGGAGAGTATTTTAAAGTATCTGAGTCAGTCTGAATATCCATCTTACGTCTAAAATGTGATCCCCCTCATTAAATGAAGATTAATTTAGCCTTTGAAAGTAACTTAAACTCGATGATTCTTAACTTTCCAGGTCTGTGAGTTCTCATTCTTCCCGTAGGGTGACTCCACTGTTAAATAATTTTGGGAGTACAGTATATGTACTGTGGTGAATCAGGAAACAATTGCAGGGGGAAAAAAGGATGGAAATACTTTATGGCGTATAAAAGGATTAGCAGCTACTTCAGAACTACAAGGACATGACTTTAAAAGGAACACTTAAATTTTAAATTTAAAAGCCAATTGAAGGAATTCTGTGCATTTAGGCCAAAGCATCTAAATGCCTTGTGCACCAGCAGGCTGTGAAAGGACTGCCAAATGAACACACATTACCTCAATTAGATATTTTCCAAATAAATGGATGTTAGTAGGAATTTTGGTTGATTCTCATCCTGGAGCTTTCTGCCCTATGTGAGCTCTGCAAGATTTGCCCTTCATTTTGTGAATGGCTCTGTGTTGTTATTGCTTTGGTTTGAACAATGGCATAAGTTTTTCTAAAATGCTGACCAGATCCTGTAACCAGGTGACCTGAATCTTGAAAACAATTGTGTCTTTACTGCATGGAACCAAATTCATTTGCATCTACAGTGCCTGCACTGGCACCTGGGTTGTCAGTTATCTAGCAGGATGCTGGAATCAAAGTTCTGTCCTGATATCCCTGAAACTCACTGATTTTTGCTCTGGTTTTAAAGGTGAGGGGAAAGTACTATCTTCTCCCTGTACTTTTTCTAGTTGCAGTTTGAACTTTACATTTTGTGCTCAAGGAAAGCTCTGCTTTCAGCTATGTTTAGATCAAAAATGGTTGATTTGTGTGTACTGATTGAGAACAGGGTATCTTCTGTTGATTTAAGGTTCCAGATGCTCCAAGTCTTTTAAAAATATACTTTTATGAAGCAAGTGGAAATGAGCATTTTTTCCTTTTCTGTATTTCAAGGAAAGAAGCAAGTATCCCTTGACATATATTTCATGTTTAGAATGCCCTTTTTTCTTAGCAAAAGATGAAAAGCTGCTCCTTAAATGAAACACTAGTTTTTGGGACTAAATCCTTCAAAGCTTACATGTTCAAGTCACTTGATATAATGAATTTCCTGGCAAAGTACTTGGAGGAAGGGGTTAAAGGATAATAAACCCTTCCCAGTTGTCCAGGTTCACTTGCATCTTGTACAACAAATATTTAGGTTTTTTCCAGTATAGAAAAGGAGTATAATTATAATATAATATAAATATATTAAGTACTATAATTACTTGTCCTGTGTTTGGCTTTTTTTTTCTCCTTTTTTTTTTCCGGTTTTCATTCATTTAAAGAACTGAAGTTGCTCTGACCTGTGGTCAGAATCAGAATTCTTTGTTGTATTCCATGACCTCTGAGAGTAATTTTTTAAAAAAAGTACCTAAACCAGGAATATTTTGTGTGTAAAATCATAATTCTTCATCTAAACCTTTTTTATGGACAGCACATAAACCATTCAGAGTTGTACAGAGCTTGCAGCTTTAAATACTGATGCCTTGTAGTATTAATATGCCTATATACAGCATTATTAATTATATGGGCTAAGTAGCAAATACTAGCATTTATGTTGCTATTTGATAGTGTTCCATAAAGCCTGTTGTTTTCCTCCTTGTAGTTAGTGAGTCATGTTGTTATATACATTTTTGATGTGTTAGTATTTGAAGAGATAAAGATAGTAGTTTGCTGAGGGAGTGAAGGGGATGAAAATCCTGTCTAGAGGTGTGAATTCTCTTTTCCGTGGTACCTACAACTTTGTTGCTGAAAAGATAGTAAACATCTCATTGAAGAGTATAGTCATATTGTAAGGATTACATATCTGTGTTGCCTGTTGATTGGGGTTGCCTGGGGTGATTCTTTTGGCAAAAGAGTGATTTACTATCATATTTCTTCAGAGTGGTAGAATAAATACAAAAATTCCTATATTGATACTACTAAGTCCAGGTTAAAAATAGCAAATCTGGCTAAATTTTTGTGGCTTTAACAACTTTAGGTTCTAATAGTGTAAACAGAAGTAGTCCTTCTTGTTCTTGTTTATACTTATTGTTGGCAGTGCCTGAATGAAAGTAGAATGGGGAGAGCAGGGCAGAGGGAGAAAGGTTAAGTGGCAGAGAAGTTGAATTGCTTCAGTGACAGATTCTCTCCAGAATGGCTTTGAATTGTTTTAAGGATTAGTTTGGGAAAACTTGAGTTGAATGCACTTCACTACTGTGCATATATTGCATTGCTAATGTTGCCAGTCACTTATTTTTTCATAAAAACAAAATTTACTTTCCAAAATGAGAGTAGAGAGCATTGGGGAAATTTTAAAAAAAACAAGTAAAAAAAAAAAAAGTTTCATGAGCTGCAAAACTGGTTGGAATTTTACCTGTGTTATTTTATTATGAGATTCTTAAAACATTAGAGCAAATTATTAAAACGGTATATATTTTACTCTTATGATAATAGTAACACCAGAGGAATAGTTGCAGAAATAGTCATCAGTGATCTAAGGGGAAATGTAATTCCTCAGTTAAAACCCACACCAACTTCTAAATGACTCTGTTTGTTCCCAATGGAGATCTGTCATTGATGCAATGTAGTTCTTACATTAGGAATCTTGCATCCTATCAGCTAGTCTGAAACATCTTGTTTTGGAAAAGCCTCACCATATGAGCTGGGAGTCCAGGAGGCTGTGTGCTCAGTCCCTCTTCAGAAAAAATGTGCTCAATCTGTTTCAGACGAGTTCCCCGAAAGATGGGTTAAATCAACTGATTGAGCTGATTTTCTCTCTTGAGGTGATATTTTATTTATATGATAAAATGCTTGGAAAGTGATTAATTTGTCAGGGGAACATCTTGTTACTGTAAATTTGCCGAATGTGTAATAAAATTGCCATAACACAGATGGGAAAATGAAGATCTTTTAAACTGAAATAACTGAGCAGTCTGCCTGCATTTTCGGCGCTTAAAATTAACTTAGTTAAATTTCTTTGTCATTTTTACCCCTGGAAGAATGCAGGCTGGGAAAGATTTGTGGCAGATGTGTGGTGTGTGTTCGTATGTGTGGTGGGTGGAGGGGACAGGAGCAGACTCTGTAGTTTTCCTTCTGCATCAGAAGGATCTGATAGATTTATTAAATTTCTGCCAGGGTTCCTTGATTGAGTGAATTTTTAAAAATTGAAATATACAGATCAGATACTCCTTCCTAGTAGCAGAGAATTTAAGAACAGGGGACTTTTGTGGGCGAGAACCTCAAGTCACATGAAATAGTGCTTTTGCGCCACTTTCTGCAGGATTGCTTTTGAATGAGAGCTGAATAGTGTAATACACTTCTTAAGTCTTTTTATAGCAGTCTCATACTGTACAGAATATAATGTAGATTATCTGGGGGTATACTTGAAAAGTCAAAGGAAAGGATGCCTTCCCTATGCCTGCGTTGCAGTGTGTAACAAGTGAAAATAGCATTAGTAAAGGAACAGTGCCTTTCATTCATACCTTTTGCTACTGCCTGTCCATCTGTCCACTGAAATGAGCCACTTATCATGCTTCTGTGTTTTTCCCTTTCAACTTAAAGAATTATGAAAGGAAAATTCAATTTTTCGTGTCCTTTTATGACAGGTAGACTGGAGACTGTGGTCATTTGGATTAAAAACATATCTATCACCACAAGCTGACAGGTTATTATTATGTCTTCTTTGAATAAATGAATTTTATCCCTACATGTTGGAAGTCGAAGAATGGGAACTTTTTATATAAATAATTATCCTGGTAGTGATGTACTGCATACTGTTGCCATATTTTTTCACTTTTACAGCATTCTTGGCCTTATCACCCATAACATAAATCTCGGCCTCTCATATTTAATACAACCTGTAGGATAACCATGCCTGTATAATGTACAGACAGCCAATCCCACATCATCATTTGGCTATCATTATTTGTTGTCCTATGACAGATGCTTCAGTTGATGTCCCTTTTTGGATTTTACAGAATGATGCAGCCATCCAGGGGTAGATGAGAGTGGCCTCTTTTAGGTGTTCACGCTGATCTCCACAAGCACCCTCAGTTTATTAAGCTTCCAACTATAGGCAGTTAAAGTCTTGAGTATATTGGTGTTATCTTAGTTGCTCATAATTTATTTTTCAGAAAACCTGGCTATTCATTCCATGAAGCAATAGTAATATAAAGATTTACTGTCAGACCCTCAACTGTGTTAAGGACCAGGGAAGAAGTGGAGCAGATTTGGTGTATGTTCTAGGCAGATGCTTAGTGAAATGATTTTTTTTTTTATTATGATAGGACTGAGGTGTGGAATAAAAGTGAATCCCAGTCTGGGAGAGTTATCATTTAATGCCCTTCTATTAACTGATCAGGGCCGATCCTCAATTTCATGAGCATCCTGAGCTTGTGCTGAAACTGGTGAGGCACAGAACTTCTCAGGATCAGATGCACATGTTATTTGAGTTTATTAGTGGAATGACATGCTCCCTTCAGACCAATCTTTCTTTCACTGCTCACCCAAGGACAGTCAACTTAAGCAGAACTTTTAGCTCTGAAAGAAATAAATAGTTGATCCAGAATTAATATTGGTGAAATACATGAAACAAATCTATCATTAAAATACAGCTGAAATTTGCAGTGTGCAATATGGAGTAATTAATGCTGATCTCTTCATATAAAGCTTTCCTTGGACAAGCCTCTCAGTGACGTTTTCCAGAAGAGATGGCCACAGGTGAAGCATATAATGATTGCAGCATATGGATAGAATCACTTCATAATTGCAAGTAAAGACATCCCTGTTCTAAGTGTTATAATTGGGCAGGTACATATTTGTTACTTTAAACAGTTTTTGTGGAATATGCTGAATTTCTTTTTTTTTCACCTTGTGACTCCCACCAAAATAGAAGGTAAAAGATAAGCAAGTAGAAACAATATCAGGACTTTGTGAGAAGCTTATCCTGCAAACTTGCTGGAGTCATGCACACATTTTAAAAGTGAAAGCCATTGCTTCCTGACCTTTGCTGCTGATATCCAGAGGCAAACCTCTGACATGTAAACCCAGTGGCATAAATAGGTTTGAATTACACATAGTAATATTTGAAGAACGAGGAACTGTGAAAAGCCAAAGGTTTATTTATTTGTTTGTAAAAATCTGTAATCACACATGAAAATCCAAGATAGACTAAAAAAAGACTTAAGCTGCATAGGTTTTGCTTCTATAAATTGTCTGATTTATCTCAACATGTGATGAATTCAGTCGCCGGTACTGTGCCCAAGTAACATACTGAACTATTTGTTTTGTCTATTTTTTATTTCTAGTGCTTCCAGAAGAAAGATAGATAAACAAAGAGTAGAATTCAATGACAGAGGGTTTTCTTTTCTTCTTACAGTTTTCATTTACAATTGTTACAGGTCTTCATAGTGTAGAAGTAGAAATGTTGTGCATTAACAAATAGGGCTCATGTCACTCAAATGGTTTAGTTCAAACAAATAAATAAATAGACTGCTGTGCTTTCTGAGTCCTTGCATGTCAGTGTGGTTTTCTCTGGGTACAGTAGGTTATGGTAATCCACTTGCATCTTGCGTATCAAGAGTATCAGGACCTTAGACCCTCTGAAATCACAGGCTGGGTTAGGGAATAACACCATTAGCTAGTATAAAATTGCAGAGCTTCAGAGTTGCTGGGTCTATTCCCCTGTATCCAAGGTTTTGACCCGCAATGAATGGCAGATGTGCTGTATTTGGAACAAATTTGATTTTGATTTTCTAGCTACTATTCCCATTAAAATAACAAACCTGACACTGTTCATAAAATTACCCAGATAATTTAAGCAATTTGAGAATCAAGCAGTGATATTGGAGGAGGAGGCTTCTTCAGAATTCATGTTCGTCTTTAGAACTGACATCTCTGTTCATGACTGTGTCACAGCAGCTAAAAATTTGTTTATGGAAGGAATAATTGATTTTTTTTATGCATTACTCTTTCATATAATGAAAACTAACACTCCTTTTTGCATTTTGTAGAATACTACTGTTCTATCCAAGTACTTATTTTCCTAGTGTTGTCTGCCTCTTTCATTTCAAATCCTTAAAAAAAAACCCCAAACATAAAAACCTTGGGCTGTTCACAACTACACATTGCTCACACATTACCCTGCGTGTTGGCTAAAGCTGTTCTTTTCATAGGCTTCATATTTAGGAAGGCTACACACAAAGAAATTGGTATTATTAAACAGAAAAATAAACATTTTTATTTAGGAGTAAGAAAAAATTTAATTTATTCTTAAATAAGTTTCCCATTCAGAAAAAACCTGTATATTTCAAAACAATGGAAGTTCCATTTCTGAAGTTCAAGGCAAGTTTCTTTCTCAGAAATAAATATTAAAACTTCCAAGGCATGTTTTGATCAAAGGCATGGAAAGCAAACAAACAGGCAAAATATACTGGATTGGAATTCCCCAGGACCATCATATGGTTCCTATGGTTCCATGCCATGTGCTGCTGAGCAGTGTTAGGCAACTCTTCACCTTTCTATGTCTTGCTTTGTGCATCTCTAAGACTGAGATAGAGGTAATTCCTGGAAGCGTATTAAAATCTGTAAGTTAAAGATAACATTATCAATAATTAGTAACATCACATTATTAGTAGTAATATTTGTCGAGGTCCTTTTTTTCCTTTATATGTTGATTTCAAGGGGAGCTGGTCAGGGATCTCTGTGTGGGAACCAGGAGGAAAGCTGAGTCACCCCTAGACCCAGTAGATGAGGGACTGCCTGTCTGAGAATGCTTAGCCATGGAAAGGCCTGGTCCTGTACTTTGTTTTCAAGTCCCACAGAAGTGATTGGGATTTTTATCGTCATAACACAGCTAAAACTCAGACCATGGCACTCCAGAGACTGTTTTAAACCACTTTCAATTTTTGTCCCTACCTTTTTGGTTTCCTGTAGATATTTGCATCTCATAATTTGAAAGGAATATTCTCTCCCTCATAGAATCTTATATCTCCCTCCTTTTAGTTTCCTTAGCAAAAATACAGTTTCAAGCTTTCAATATGAGACCGTGACAAAGTGATTTTATAGCCAGTACTGAAAGTGACTAAACTTGACAACAATTGTATTTTATGACAACCTCTGCTTTCAAGTCCACAGCCTGCTTTCCTATCATCAGCTGTGAGATTTTTTCTTTTTTTTTTTCTCTCCCCTTTCCCCTGATGACTTTTTTCAAATGTGAGCAGTTCTGTATCTCTGCACTGGCTGAAAACAAATCCTTTTACCAGGAGTGCATTTTAATGGGCGGCATGCTTCACTTAAGTCACCAGAACCTAAACAGCATAATATTCAATTTTTTACCAACCCAGAACCAAAGCTTTTCCTTGAGAGAGATGTTCATAGGAGTAGTGGAAGAATTAGTATTACAGAACTAAACCAGATTAGGAGGGAATGTGAATTAGATTTGGTAACAGATGGTGCCGTGGAAATTAAAGGTGCTTTGCGAATGGAAGCGACAGCAGCTTGCCTCTTTTCCTCTCCTGTCTCTCTCTTTCATGCGCTTGATAGACGGGTATAAATCACAACAATCCCGTCTTGACAGCCAATTTCGAGAATTTGATCTGGTTAAAGACATGGCTTTCCTGCTCCACTCACTGAAACTGGCTGCTATTTTATTTTTATACAGCACCTTGTCATATTTAGGAAAGTGGAATCACCTGCCTCCCTTTAATGAAATTTTCTTTAATTACAGTTTTAGCTCTTTAGTGTTAATTACTTTTCCATTCAGCCTGAGTTCTCAGGCTGTCTCATAGGGATGTATTTCTCTCCCCCACCCCACCTCCCTGCACTATTCACGCATATGCTTTCATTTTTCTAAAGATGCTTTTCGTTGTTGGAAGTTGTTGTCAGATCCATTATAATTAGATCCTAATTATCAAAATCATCATTATTGTGTAGGAAGAGGAAGCATTGTAAACAACTGTTAAAGTTATAGGTTCTTGTTTGACAGAGGAGAAACCTTTCAGGATATACATGAATAATAAACAGGCAAACAAAAAGCCCTACTGAAAACTCTGGGAAACATATAAAGATCTGGAGAGCAAACCCCCTCCTTGAAAGGAAAATCCACCCAGGTTATCTCTTCATACCTATTTGTTAGAGTCTAATCCCCTATTTTTTTGGAAAAGATCAGAATAAAATTATCCTATTTTAGTTTCATCTCATTGGCTCCTCTCATTGAGCTTTCCTGATATAAAAATCACTTTTCTGATGTGTGTCAGGATTAACTTATGGTTGTCTTAATACAATTACTTTTTGTGTTTAGGCCAGCAAGTGTAAGTGAAGAGACTGCTGTGATGTGTGGAGATGTGGAGATGCTTCTGCCGTACACATACACTAAAATTCCTCAGAGTGGAAGAGAAAAATAATGGCCTGTACCTAAAAAAAAAACTATAAAAATAAAACCCTCTCAAAGTAAGAGAAGATCCTTAGAGCTGGCAACTAACAGTTGGTAGAAATAAAGCTTCCTACTGGCAGTCAAATCAAATGTAGTAACAACTCAACGACTCCCTGCTGCTTGCTGACAGCATGGTGTAACACACTGGGACAAACATTCACTTAAACACTGATTGCAGGAAAACGTCATTTTCCAACTCACCAAGTAGCTTCTTGGTTGTGTGTGTGCGTGCACATGGATGTGCAGGGGGGATTTAAAGCTGGTGGCGTGTGTCTGGGAGGACGGGCAGGACACACTGGAAGCCAGCTGAGTGAGGGGGTGGGAGAAGGATCACTTGCTTTATAAGTTTTAGTCCTGAGTCTTTTAAGACGCTCACTCTCTGATACTATTTCTGGTGTGTTCTCTCTAATCGCTTCTCCAATTTAACAGAGCTTGGCGTGCAAATTATAATTCTTCTGTTATAAATCTGCAGAAAATCGGTGAGGGAGCTGGGTGGGGAGACAGGTACATGGTGTGCACACACCTACACTCTGCCTTTCAGCCATGGAAGGAAATTGCTGCCCAAAATTGTGAAAAATCTGATGATGCAAACTTTGACTCTCTCTTGAGACAGAAAGCATTTTTTTGTCCTCTTTTTCCTTTTGGAAAGTGATGAATGACAGCTATGTCTCTCTGATGTGTAGTACTGGCTTTCTGACTGGTGCAAGTAACTGCTTTTGATGCAGTAATCATTTCAAAATAATCCCTCTTTAGAAAGCCTGTTATGTTCTTGAATGAATCTTTACTTGTTTTTGTAGTTTTTTATTTTTCTCCCTTGAGGTAGCTGAATGTAGCATTTCATTTTCTTTTGCTATTTCAGCTGATTTCCCTTAATAAAAAGAATCCTCACAATTAATAGATGACTCCTTCACACTTTACCATGCCCTCTGGGGCCTAGAGACATCAGGTGGACTCCACCTGATACCACCGGAATATAACCACAAGTAGAATAATATTCCATAACAGAAAAACACCTTCTTAACCGGAGTTTTTGCTGTCTTACAACATATGACATGAATTACTATTCTGCAGTTTGAAGCAGAGGAATAAAATCTTACTCTTCCTGATCAGTATACTGATTTACATATGATGAGGTTTGGCCATAATTCTAGTAGCTTTTTAATTGAAACTGTTTGGGCATGGGAAGTCTCTTGATGTGAGTTGGTGCAGCTCTCAACTCTTCTCTTGCTTCAGAGCTGGCTTTTTTCAAGGATGTTAAGTACTGTAGCAACAGAAAATATATAACGTTAGCCTAGAAGTCAGTAAATGAGAGAATGTAAGTCAAAGGTATTACAGTGGTTTATTGTAGCTTCAAACAATAGCCATGTTCTAAGTGTGTATAAAGGTTAGAGGCAAAGGAGGAAAAGAGAAACGTAAAAACTAAGTAGGTATATGAAGTATTTCGTGAGGTTTAAGTTGTGTCAGGACCATAATATATATACACAAACTACAAAATCATACATTTCTTCTATGTATAACTTTCGGAATTCCGGAATGATTTTGATTCTAGGTGCCATCTACTTTTTGTGTTACTTTCTCTTCAGTATTTGCCTTTTTTTTTTTTAATATATTTGAAAACTAAATCATCAGACCATACCAAAAAGGTGTCTTTTCCTACTTGAAATACATGAATTTCATACAAGTAGGCAAATCTTTTCTGCAGGAGACGTTCTGTGGTGATGGCCTGCCTAGTAGTAGTGCATAACAGCTAATAGGGTATTTTTTGCATAAAACACATGCAAAAATGAAAGTCAGCTTTGCAATTTTTATATCTGCTTTTACTTTTTACCTTTTAGTC
The DNA here is from genome assembly GCF_001715985.3 of Manacus vitellinus. Lineage (NCBI taxonomy): Eukaryota > Metazoa > Chordata > Aves > Passeriformes > Pipridae > Manacus > Manacus vitellinus. The sequence goes on from NW_021940864.1 coordinate 7,966,238, forward strand.
AGTTTTATTTGGGTTTGTCACCGTGTTGCAGTAATATGTATTGGGTACATTGGAAACCTCATGTCACTGAGGGCTGGCATCTTTTCAGATGTCTGGTGTTTTGGCTCAAAAGTCTTTGAGTATTCTTCGTTGCTTACTTTTTGTTCCCAAAAGAGCACCTGATGTAAAGAGTAATATTTTTTCCGTTTAAAAAGATGTAAATTCCATTGCCTGTAAGTGCTTCAGCTTTTAAATTCAGAAGAGTAATGTTACAATCTGTCAAACCATAGAATCTGTATGCTGCAGAGCCTGTGCATGTCTAAGGATACATTTAATTAAACCAGCATTAGTGCATCTATACAGACTTATTAAAACACTTAGTTTGTCTCAATAATATTGATTAAATAGCAGTAGTTTGTTTAATCTAAGTGTATTTTTGCTATTACTACATTACTTCCAAGTAATCAGGGTAATAGTCATCATCAGTGAAATATCACGTTAGTTATGAAGTAATGCCATAAGAATTGATTTAGACTTGGCAGGAAAGGAAGGCTTTCTGTCATATAGTGCCAAAGCCCGATTTGGATTATTAGAATGAGAGTTTTAAACATAATTTCTGTTCGTATAAACAGGGTGTGCTTTATAGGCTTATAGGTTATTCCATACTCTGAGTATCCATTATATCAAGGAACACCTCAGACAGTTAATTATGCAAAACATCGTGTAAGTAATTACACAGTATTATTATGCATTTAACAGTTTTATTGATTTGCCAGTTGCTCACTTACAGTATTTAGAGCTATAAACAAGAGATGCTCACCCTCAGTTGAAATAGGTCCAAGGAAATGAGCTAAAGATAAATGACAGTAGTATGCATTCTTGCATCAGATGTAATCCTTAAACATAGAAGCTGTCAACAGTGAGAATTTGCAACACGTTGGGATACCTCAGGATCATTTCCTTCTTGTTAACAAAGTTTATCAGCCAGTAAGCATGGGGAATGTACTTGAAATAGAAAGTGGAGCAAAAATGAATATTTATTTATGGTGGGAGAGGAGGTTAAAATAAATCCCCCGGTTTTTTGGGGTCTGTAGTAGTTGCAAGTCAGCCACTTGAATATTTTGCTTTTTTAAAAGCAGCATAAGAAACAAAGTGCCCTCTCAGATGAGGTGCAAATGTGAAGGGCCTGAGATAATGGCTTGTTTGGGTTTTGTTTTGTTAAACTAAAAATGACCACACTAGTCTTCTAGTGTCTTGTGTGTAGGAATTGCTTTAGCAGGGCTTGGTAGATTGCATATCAGGCAATAATAACTGTTTGGGAAGCTGGATCCTCTGTCAGCAGTCTAACTCAGGCCACTGCTGGTAACAACATGATGGCTTCAAGCATTGCTTCTTCTATTCCGGCTGCTAGTGACAGCTGCTCTGGAAGAAGGCATTGGCTTGCTTTGCTTTCCCTTACTAAGGTGAAGTGGTGAAGGTTTCAAGAAAACGTAAAAGAAAGAAGAAAAGCAATGAAACGTTCAACGTTTCTTAAAAAAAAACCAGCAGCAGCAACAAAAAATCCCCCACCACAGCTGTTCTGTTTTGCATAGGGTACTCTTTACTACGTGGTTGTATATGTGTGTTTATTAATAAAGACCTCACGTCTAATAACAGTTTTGTTTGTGCATGCATGGGACAAGATTAGGAATACTTTGCAATTAATGATCTCATCCACCATGTTAACCAAGCAGGCCTTACGATATTTCTTATTAAAAGAAGAAATCCTTTCTTTTCCTTCCTCCAACTAAGCCAGTGCACCTTAATGCAATGATGATATGTTAGACCCAGCAGTTGTCAAAGCATCGTATTACTGTGATGCCATAATGACACCCTGTCTCTGTAAAGTAGTCATGTTTTCTCAAATCACACGTTGCACCGTTGATTTTTGACATGACACTTCATTCAGTCACTTTCCTTTTCTTTGGTGTCTCCATTCTCTGACAATAGCAGCTGGTGCCCATTTTCCTACTAAGTGATTCACATTTTGCCACTTTACTAGAGTGCAATTAGCTGGAGCAGAAAAAAATGCTCAATGTAAAGCAGCTCGGCTGAAATTGTTACTCAGCTCTTTAACAGGACCCGGTGAATGTCTTGAGGTGTTGTCGTGGGCGTCGGTGCGAGAAGCAACATTTTCTTTTCTTTGCCTGCAAACGTTTTTTCTCTTTTACATTCAGAGAGGCTGAGCACGTTCACTGGAACATGCTGCACTGTTTGTTGTCTACTGATTTTAGTATAGACCTGTGAAATGATACTGAAAGTAAGACGGTATTTAAAAGGAGATGTATTTATGGTCAAAGCTAGGATCTGGCTTCCATTCCTGACTCTGCTTCTGACTTACTGTGTCACCTAGACCAAGAAAATCTTTAATGTGTTGACATTCATAGCTAAGTATGAGGATAGTAAGACCTTTTTGGTTGACATCCATGTGAGAGGAATCTATGGGAGGAAAATCAAATGGGTTGTACTGTTAGCATGAAAAGTACCTAGGTGTGCATAATAACACCTGCCTTGCTGATGCTCCCACATAGTAACTGTCAATACAAATGTCAACAGCTAACAATCCATTCTGATATTTATGGAAATAGGGCAATTCTCTCCTCAAGAAAAGAAAAAAACTTCGTGTGCAGGTAAAACTGGACTTTTGTTGATCTGTAGTAAAGGTGGGCACTTTAATTATTGTGACTAATCACTACTGTCACTGATACCACCAACACAGCTCTGAAGTAATGAATGATGCTGTAAGCAGAGCTTTTCCTGTTTGAAAAGGGAGCATGAAATGTGTTCATGGATTATGAAGTATTGGCATGTTGTTTTGACCTCCTTTGGGTATTGGTAATAAGACGAGGGAAAAGTAACTTTGTGAACCAATTATATGTATGGATGGAATATAAAGAGGTCCCGGTGGCTTGAATGAGCTTTTCTTTTTTAAGGCTATATACTGTAATCAGATGCAGTTAATTTTTGCACTCCACTTGTCTATTGATACTGATTTAGCCAGTGTCAGCACTGTCAATATCATTAGTAATGTGGCAGGTAGATGGAAATATGAATGTGATTGCATTAATAAATTCTTAATATATTCAGTCTTTCATAAGCACATAGCATTACAATTTATTCGCTATTGTTTAAGACTGTTTTAAAATGGGAGTGTGTCATTGTATCTTACTGCCAGCACTTCCTGGCTTCAGGTCTTACTTAAATGAAGATGTTATGAAGTAAATTTAGAAGGGATGTTAAGATTTGTGCTGTATATTGCATATTACCCAAGGCTTGCAGCACCCTATGTATTTTCTCTTGCGCATGGGCATGGAAATGCTTCTAGAACCGATTAGTTACTTTCCCTAAAGTTACTGAAAGGAAAATTTGCCTGAGATCTCCCATTTGTGAGAACTGGGACAGCCCACCACAAATGGTGCTGCCACCTATTTGGCTTAAAATCTAGTAAAAAAAAAAAAACAACCCCACCAAGGCTTTAAAATAAATACTGTACGTTTTTATATGACACATGTTATTTCTATTCATAAACCTTAACTAAATTTAGATTTTTATTAATCCAATGTGACCTAAAAATTTTGCATTAACAGCACAATGTGGAATTGGGCTTATTCTCTTTGAATGCAGATAAAGCCATCATCTTGAAAATAGCTCTTTCTGACAAAAAGGTGTTCTTTTGAAATAAAGTCTTATTCACTACATTCCTCTTAGAGTTAATGTGAATTTTAGTGCCTCTAATTTTAGATTGAAGTGAGGTCTAGAATAAAACCCACCGGCTGACAATTGAATTTATAGATAGTTGTGAATATTTCAGGCTTGAATAATAGAGCTGTAGAATTTCAGACACAGAGAGGAAGAGAGAATTAAGCTCCAACTGTAGTTTTAGACTATAATGCAATGGTGTCTAGGAATTCTTCAGTCTAACGAGCTAAGTAGTAATTAGGAGGGAACTGAGGGAGGGATTTTACAGAGATCTAGCTTAGGCATTATTCCAAATGTTCAGCATGATAATTTGATGGTGGCCACACCTGCCATCCGTATTAGATGGTTCTTGAATTACTTTTGTTCAGTAAGGAAGGAGTGAAAGCCGTAGGTGTCTGTTGCCCACCCACAGCCAGTACCCAGCCTTGTCTCTGTTTTCACCTTCCGGGGACTGAGAAAGTTTTTGTTCTCAGAGTCAGGTGCTGTTGTTTTCACTTTTCCTTGGAATGGTTAATGTTTTAACTGCATTTGTGCTTTGCCAACGTGCACCAAATCCAGTCTGCACTGTTAAAGCTGGAGCCAAAAGCAGCTCTGTCTTGGTTAGTACCAGAAACTGCTACTTCAGAAGCATCAGCAGACTGGCTTTAGCATAGGCAGTGCTGGTGATCAGATTTTAATGCTTGGAGAACTGAGATTGTATTTTGGTTCTGACTGCTCGGAGTGGGAGATATCCACTTTTGTACTGGCTAAAACAACGTGCCTTTGACCAGCTAATTAGTTGCAAATGTGTTTTTCTGGAAGGGGAAGGGTGACATTCGAGCTCATTATTGCACAAATTAGATAAAAAAACCAGCAGTGGGATCTTCCACAAGAACGTGCCGGTTATGACAGACTGTAGGCAGTGACTCCTAGTGCTGTATTTTGAGACTTTATGTGTGAAGTCTCAGCAGAAGGGAGGGGAAAAGAGAACCAAGTACCTGTTTAGTCAATAAAAGCATCTTAGTGTTAATGTGTAGAAAAATAACATAAAAAATTAGTAAAATGTGAAAGTTAATTGATAATTTTAATCGTAGCTGTATAAAATTCAGTGCCAAAGAAAGAGGAGAGACAGAGAGACACCGTGTTTTAGTACCCTAATAACTCCTAACTCCAGTCTAAGATCGTAATGTATGTGAGAGCGGTCCAGTAATTATAAGGTAATAAGTGGAGTGGTGGTGTAAGTGCTCTAAATTAAGAGGAATTCGCAGAGCTGCTGTAAGTCAGTGCCGACCCCCTTTCTTTCAAACGTTGACTTGAGAAAAGTGCTTAGCCCAGAGTGCAAGTAGAAAGACAAGAGAGAGCTATCTATTAATTACAGCACTCATTAACAGTGACGGCTACAAGGCAGCAGATGCAGAAGAAAAGGCACACGCTACTGCAGGCTGGCAAGGGGATTTCCCCCCCTCCAGTTCTTGAGGAAAGGACAACACAAGCAGGTGGTCCAATGTAATAAGATATTTTCACGGCTTTAACCTTCCCATTTCCTTGGTTTATTTGCTGACACCAGAGAGCTTGCTCCTTCCACCTCCCCAAATAAGCACTGATTTTAAGTTTAGAGGTTGACATTTCTGTACATCAATCTGGCTGTTTTCCAAATTCACACATTGTTTGTTTTCAATAGAATTTTACAGTACAAATGATAATTTAGAGGTCTTGACTAGGATCCATGGGCACTGATTTTAGGGTGAATCTCATCCTAAGCAGATATCTTTAATGAAGGCTTTGATCTCAGTTACCCTCATTGGAAAGGAAGCCAGCTCTCTGGATTTATATCTGTCTTCCACTGATGAATTTGATTCCAAATATTGAAGTAGAAATATATTTAAATTTTTTATTTTTAAACACAAAGAGGTGGAAAAGTGAAGACAAGATCTCAAAAATTAACTTAGAAAGTTAAAGTCAGTCTAATTGTCTGGACTGATATGTTTGCTTTGAAAACATGAATCCATAGCTCCATGTGGGTGGCCTTATGGGATAATTGCTTTTTTGCAGTTAATGTTTCTAGAGAAATGCTCATAACTGTCATCTGTACTTTGGCAGCTTCTGAGAGTGCTGTCAGGAAAATGCTGGATAGGCTATTTGCTACTGGGGTTTCATAATCACAGCTGTAGAAAATGGAGATAATATCTGATTCTGAGCTTTCTAATTATTATTTTTGTCCTTTGTTCAACCTAACTTAAGGTGTGTTTAAAAATAATAAAGCACTTGGGTTTGGAAATAGACAAAGATTTCTCCCCTTATTCCCCCTGCAGAAAGCATTTTGTTGGATCAGATGTTGTATGGTTTTATTTCAGATACTTAATTCTGAAAATGTGAGAACTGAGAAGACAGAATCTCACCTTCTGAAAGACAAAATTTTGTGTAGAATTTCCTCTAATATATTTTTTTAATCCAAAAATGGAACACATAAAATGTCAGATCCTATAGAGCTGCAGATATATGGGGTAGTGGCATAGTTATTACTGGTTAGTCTGAGGATAATGGCTAGAAAGTAATTGCAGCCAGAGCTGATGAATCATTTCACTTAGATTTTGTGAAAATGGAGTCCAACCTTAATTATTTGTTAGAGTTCCTCGTTGATGTGCTACTCCGTTACTAGATACAGCTATTTAGCTGTATCTATAATAAAGCAATATTAATAAAGGAAAAAGAAGATTGCAAGAGACTTGCTCTTCAATTCTGGGATCAGATCAATAGATGATGGATACGTGTTTTAGTCAAGTGCCTTGACAAATATTAATTACAGAGCAGAACATCTATGTGATCAAACTTGGAAGTATTTGTTTCTGATAATGATGGAATTTACAGAAAGAAAGTATAGATTGAAAAATGAAGACATTTAATAGCCAAGTCATCTTAATAGGATTTTTAAGATTTTTTGACTTGCTGGATGACAAGTTCAGAATTTAGAGTTGATGTGAAGTTGACATGTAGCCTAGAGGGCAGGTGGAGGGGACAACAGATGGATTTGGTCTCTTTAAAGTTTTTGTTTACTGCCTGTCTGGAGCTTTGACAAAGCTCTGTCATGCCCTTATGCTGATTACCTTCATGTAGAACAAGAAGTATTGACTAATGAATGAATGATGTGCAGTCCCTAACCCTTCCAGAGCAGCCTTAAAGAGCACTGTCTTTAATACACAGATTCTTCTTTCTCTCTCTCCCCACTACAGGCTTCTCTGCAGAATGTCAAGCAAAGATCGACACATTGATTCTAGCTGTTCGTCGTACATCAAGACGGAACCGTCGAGCCCTGCCTCTCTGACGGACAGCATCAACCACCACAGCCCCGGTGGCTCCTCCGACGCCAGCGGGAGCTACAGTTCCACCATGAATGGACATCAGAACGGGCTGGACTCACCTCCCCTCTACCCTTCAGCCACGGGGCTTGGGGGCAACGGGCCGGTCAGGAAACGGTATGATGACTGCTCCAGTACCATCGCTGAAGATTCACAGACCAAGTGTGAATATATGCTGAACTCGATGCCCAAAAGACTGTGTTTGGTGTGTGGTGACATTGCGTCGGGGTACCACTATGGAGTGGCTTCCTGCGAAGCCTGCAAGGCTTTCTTCAAGAGGACAATTCAAGGTGGGTTATTCTTTAAACTTTCTCTCTTTTGCTCAAAATGAAAAAGTACAGTCTCAGACTGAATCCTGTTAGGTCTTCAGACTGTACCTTTTCATTCTTCATACTGTGTGGTCCTACAGATATTGGTCATGAAAAAGCCCCCTTGGGCTTCTTCAGGAGTTCTGTCTGTCATGTTAAGACCCCTACCATGTTTATTTTGATTCTGAAAAATAGAAAATCACTGGAGCTATGCAGTACACGTTCAGATTTGTTTTTGTTTGAGTTTCTCATGGATTCCCATAAATGCTTGTTGTGAAGGAAGAAGAATGCTTGCTGAAGGTTGTTATGTACTCCTCTTGAACACACCTGGTGGCACACAGGGATCATGCTTGTGTTTTGCTCCTAGTTACACCACTACCGTACTTAAATTGTTACAGAAATCCAGTTTATTTTTGTTAAAGCACCGGTGCATTTTAAATTGGTACAAATGCTTTGTGCATATCAGTGTATTAATGACTGGTCTTTCACCCATTATATACAGTGGCCTTCAGCACATTTAACAAATAACTGTAAGATCACGTTCTAAGGAGAGTACGTTGGCAGCTTTTGGTCTCTGCTCGGTACTTTGTACTAATCTGTTCTTGATACCTGTTACAAATATGCCACATATTTTGGCATAAATTAGTATGAATGGGATAATTTGCATGACCGCTTCTACTAGCTTCAGAACCTATGGAGACAAAATAACCTTCTGCTTTGATTTAGATATCATCCTTTCAAGTAAAATTGAAGGTGCTTTATTTAAAGAACATGAGGCCAAGCTTGGCCTGTACAGGAAAGTAGTGTCACATTAAATTAAATTCAGACTTCAGAGACTAAAATTAGGTTGCTAAGTCCAAATTTAAGCTCCTCAATAAAACCAGCTTGATTTTCATACATGTCAAGCACCTGGAATTCTCAGGAAAAGACAGTGCGATCTATTGACACACTTTTCTTTTTAAAAATGAACATAAAGTGAGATTTAGTTTATAATTTCACATAAACCAAAATTTCAAATATTTGGCCAAGATTTTTTAAATACAGTACTTCCATATTTAGTGTAAAATTAATAAGGAAAAATAATGAATGTTATTTTAATTTATCCAGTGCTGAGGCAATGGCCATCTTGTTCTTCTTTCATCCATTTTACTGGTGGAGGGATTTGTGCTTTCTACTAGCGTGAAGTACCCATTTTACCACCGCCATGTAACCACTAAAAAAAAACATTAGGCTTTAGTTGTTCTGATGGAGCAGAATGTTACACTGTTTGCAAGCAGTAAACAAAGATGCCTGTGAAGGTTGATAGTGGTGGCCTGGGTTCATATGTAAAATGATCACACATGTAGAAACAGTGTGCTCATTTCAAATGTCTGTTTTGGAAAAAGTAAAAAAAAAAAAAAATGAGGTAGGTGATTTCACTTGACCTTCAAGAACATTTTCAGAAAAGCTCAAAAAAATGTTTCCACTGAAGCAATTTGTATTTTGTGGTTGCTAAACTTCAAGCACCGATTTCAACCCAGCAACTCTGTTTTTATAAATGGTATTTAATTGCTGTGTAATAGCTGTCCTACAGGACCGAATTGATGCATGATTATTTTAGTCGTATTGTGAGTATGAAAAAAAATGCCACAGAAACGTTAACTGATTGAAGTGTTGACTTCTGGCAGCAATTTTACACCACACCACAGACAGCAAGTTTCTGGGCACGGAAGCACAAGACAGGGACGTCATTCTCCAGATTAGCAACCTGGACTTGGCCATGCAGCTCAAGTTAGAACTGGCAGCTGTGCAAAATGTCTCAGTACAGTTAGAGCAGTAGCTGCATCAGCAGGTGACAGTGCTGTGAAGACAAAAAAATAATGCAGTAAGGCAAAACCAGGCATCGAATGGAAAAGCAGTAATGAAGAAACTAAGAATAGGAAGTATGTTACCATCATAATGTCATGGCAGCATCTTCACTTATGATGCTGACTAACCTGGCACAACTGATGAGAATTTTCAGATGCCATCCAAAATAATGGAAGCTACTTATTTTGGTGAATAAAACCATGAATTGTGGTAAATGACAAAAAGTATTTAAGAAAAAGGTGATTCTTCATGTTTTGAATGGGCAAATTCTACCTTTAGACTTGCTGAAGAGTAATTCTCCTGAGGGTTTTTTGATCTAATCGATAAAATTTAGTCCCAGTGTTCTGGAGGTTGTTCTTCCCTGTACCCCATTTCACTTCCTCATTCATATCACTTTTTTTCTCTACTTGTTTTTTCTCTGATTGCTGCATAACTGCAAAAAAGAAAACAGGAAAACAGAAAAAAACAAATACAAAATAGAAAACCAGACTACCTGAAGAGTAAAATACTGTAACAGCATATGTAAGAATAATATATCTCGGCTCAAAAAATTGCTTACTTTAAATGCTAATAACATAACCGTGATGGGTACTTAATTATAGATGTAATGAAAAAGAACTTCTGACTTCCTAGACCTTGCTTGTTGATCATTCATCAGTTTACTAAGTTAGCTCAGACTTGTTGATCCTAAGTGCTGCTCCCGTTGACGTCATGGGCACACCTGCTCTGACTTCAGTGGGAGGAAGGCTGAGCTGATAAAGTGAGATTGTGAAGCACATCTTGTGTTCACGAAAGGCCCAGTGTCCTTTCCACTGAGTCAGTGGGAGTCTTTCCATTCTTTCCATTTCAAAGGAGTCTCTTGAAATATCGGTAGGTGAAGGCCACAGGCAGCTGCTCAGGGAACCAGCACAGTATCTGTACACCACCAGCATCTTTTACATGAGGCAGAAGTGAAGTGTATCACAGGATACCTGGTAGCCCCTACACAAGGCAAGTATCACTCTAATGTAGAGTATACACCTGCTTTTAAGGGTAATGGAGATTATCATTCCCCTTCAGATTCAGCAGTTTAATCTAAAAAACATCCCTTCCTGGATTATGATTTATCCTCTTCTTCTTCCTGCCACTTGCATTCCCTGCTAATTTTGTTAAAAATTAAGAAATTAAATGAACTGTTTTGAATTAGAAGGAGTAATTCTGTCTTTTTTGAACATAGATATTTTTAACATAGCACAGAAATACATTTGGATTTGTGGCAAAGAATACATAATTATGATAACAATCAATAATATTATAAAAAATTAGAAACAAGAAACTGCCTGGCTAAAAAAACCCAAAGATAAACAGAACAAAACCCACCAAAAAAGAGCTTAATATACAAAATCAGTGTCTTCTTAGGTCACAGTAGAATCCAGTGATGTTCTGCCCCATTTGTGACATGGTAGGGATGGGAGAACTGGATGTTCTCTCTGCTCAGGCTAATACTCACTGAGCTGCAGCTCTCAGTTTGCTTCTGGGATAATTTACATGGTGGCTGATTGCAAATGTCTCACAGAAATACACACACAGCCAAATCTCCCCAAAATTGGCTTAACATCAGGAATAGCAGAAAATAGCAACATCTAAAAATAGTTACAGGTCCATTGATTTTTAGGGTCTCTTCACAGTTTTTGCTGTGCACTGTATTATCTTGAAAACTCCAAGCTTTCATTAAAAGAAGAGAGGAAAAAAAGAATTTTCAGTTGTCAGCTGGGTGCCAAGTCTTGTGTTCAGCACAGAGGTCTTGTACTTACTAGATATTTTGTAGTGAATGTTTAGTGTAAATATATTTCTCATAATTTTTATTTGCTCAGTTATCATAAAGGCTAGTAAGTACACATTTTGCATTAATAATATGTAATTACTCAGTGCCTGTAACTTAAACATTTCAGCAAGTGGATTGAAATGATATTCTTGCTTTCAGTAGAAGGATGATAGGACTTACAGATTCAAAGACAGTTTATTATGCTGTTTTATTTAGGCATTTTTCTCTCTAAAATAATGACCCACATCTAGAAAGCTTTCTTCCTCCCTCTTTCCAAATCATCAGGACTGTTGTCTTTGGACTCTTTAAAGTAGCATGAAGAGACAGTGTGTAAAGCCTATGTACTGATATGTTGCCTTCTTCATAAGGCTTGTCACAAAAGTCTCATATTATTTCCTTGTATAGTGTTTGAATTTCCCTCACAAAAGCTCAAATATTTTGCAATCAATAGTCCTTTGGAGTCTGTTTGGGTTTTTTTTTCATATGTTTATTTTTTAAGGAAAAACTGTTGGATGAACAGTATTGAGGCAGCAATCTTCTTTTTATACCCAGGGTGATTAAAGCAATAGGTCATAAGAAGCACTGTAATCATATCTTTACCATTTCATTTAAGAGCTTCATCCCTGAGAGTTGCTGCCTGTCCATGCCTCCTAACACAAACAAGAAATATTCTATCCTTGAGATACTGTTGTCTTTTTGGCTATTACGTGAACTAGACCAAGCGTGCTTTCTCATTTTTTGCTGCTCAGCTAAGAGCCTTCAGCTCTACAGTTCTGCAGTGATGTCACTGTTGTCTTCAAAGCCTGCCCAAAGTGCTTTGTACGTTTTTCACCTTTTTGGTTACTCAGAGTTGTTTTTAATCCCTCTAGTGTTCAGGTCTGTCAACCCTCTTTAGAGTGTTGACCCATTGCTGAGCCAATTTGATCTGGAAATGTACGAACACTAATTTCTTTTTTTTTTTTAAATCAGGAAGTTTTAATCAGGAAAGTTAGAACTAGCTATGTACATTCAGATAAGGCAACATAAAGTTTGATTCGAAGTTGCACATGACCAAAGTGGCTTCCAAAGGGTGTTTTGCATCTCTGAAAGCTGACTTCTCTAATACATTTTTGTTGAGGAAATGAAAGCAAATTAAGCAAGATTTTATGGCTTTTCAGCATCTTTGCTGGTAGCTAAGATTATTGTTGTTTTATAGAGGGTAGGGTGGAGGCTTACATCTTGGTGCACTAGCCTATGGACCTTGGCTCTGGTGTAAAGATGGCAGCCCTCCAGGGAACCTAACACTAAATGTCACCTGAATCCATCATTACCTGATTAAATCATTCACCTTCCTTATACAAGTGAAAGTCTGTGCATCAGCATTTCTTTCAAAGAATATTTTAAGCAAGCAGTGATAGATATCTTCCCTTTTCCTCTGATTTCTCTGTGCCTGTGGGCCAACCAAACTAGCAAGTGAGTATTTTTAATTCCTTCCAACACGTCTTTTAATCCTGTCATAATGTCATTGCATAGCTACAGCAGCCAAGCAAGATGAGACAATAAAATATAAACATGCTGAAATCTGAGAACTAGAGAGAAGTTTAAAGATTGTTCTGTCCTTTTTTGCTATCTCTGCTTTCCTTACAACCTTGAAAATTGTACGAAGCATTGAGATTTTCTGGGAATAAGAACAAGCATCCTGATTAGTGCATGACTATTTTGAACCCACCAGAAATACTGAGAAAGAGATGTGATTTACAAGTACTGCTGGTATTACAGTAGCACGTATCAATGCCATTATAGTTAGGCGTGGATCTCTATATGTTATAAACATCTCTGAAAGCCTGCAGCCCACTTACAAAGCCCTAGTTTGAAACTAGAGGCAGGTGAAGTCTCAGCTAGCAAGTGATTTATTTTAATGTTTCTATAACTTTTTTAATGACCTTTTTTTACTGCTGTGAAAGTCATTTGGTTTACAGCTTTACAGACCAAGATGTTCTGTGTGCTCATAAACAAACAATGACAATCTTCCATGCTGCCTTGATAGAATTTATCAAAATTGATCCAGATAAAATACAAGTAGGGACCAAATGTATATGGTTCAGACTTTCTGACTTGAACAGCTCTTCAGTGTCACCCAGGTGGCAGGGGATCACTTCCATCAGTGTCTTTAAAGTGTTGATTCTCTCTTAAGGTGACCTAAATGCCTTTTGTTTCTACTGAAAATAAAGAAGTTGACTCCAGTTGGAATCAAAGTTAGTTAGGCCCTTATATGTTCAGCATGCCCTAATACCAGCCCGTTACTGAAAATTATAGTGGGGTTTTTTTATGATACTTGAAACTCTTACCTAAAGTTAGAGACTGATGCAAAAATGTCCTGCAGTCAGACCAACCAGCATCACCTTTACAATTTTTCTTTAAATCACCATATTGCTTTGTATGAATAAAAGAAAATAAAAAAAATATTTTACAAGTTCTAAGTATATTATAGTTCAGTAACACAGTATACCGATTTCTTCAAAGCAACTCAACATAGTGATTTAACTTAAAATGTACTTTTCAGCTGGCTGTGTCCCTCTGACAAATACTGTATTGTGCTGTAGAGTTATTTAAAAACTAGATGCTCCTCCCAAGTTTTTTATTGTAACAGAAAAGGCAACATAAGCAACAGAGATTAAGCATAATCCTCCATACATGGTCCTGTCATCTTAAAAAATAGTTAGGAGAAAAAAGACATTTAGGAACCAAATTTTTAAATGTTCTGTAACTCTTTGTGTACGGTATTGTTTCTGAAGTCATCTGGGTGAAAAATTGTGAATACAGTCAACTTTAAGCTTAATCATCTGTAATTCATAGACCTATCTACAGTATCAATTGAACCGATCTGAGGATTTGTCAGCAAAAACTAGATTCAGTTAGGTTCAAATCCAACCTCATTCCAACCTGACCCCATTTCTGAAACCTTATCAATAAATGAGTACTTTTACATGTGAAAATATTTACTCATACTTAAATTCAGCTGAGTTTTGTCGGCAAAGTAGGGAGCAGAGTCTGGAAGAACTGAAACTGTAACCTGAGAAAAAATACTTTTACTTTCCTCAGTTCAGCTTCACTAAGACCTATAAACATCAAATAGATTTTTAAGTCCGTCTGGGACTTTTTCTCTATCCTTTTTTTCATAAGTTAGCATGGTGCTCTTTATTTCCAAGAGCACCTTCTTCACAGTTTCTCAGGAACTATTCTTTTCTGTTCTGGATGGATTAAGTATCAAGGTGTGACCTAACATACTGTAATTCACTCTCTGTTGGCTTAGATTCTCTTGTGTCTCTCTTTCTAAGACTTCTCTTTTATTAAATCCCGGAAGACCCATGGCTGTAATCCTGGCTACTTTTCATTTTCAGAGTTTTCATATATATAAGCCCGCAGACAAGCAGATGTGTTTCTTTGGGTCTGTCACCCAGAAAAAGAGAGCATGAAGGTGGTAGCTGGGGTAAACCTCACTGTGGAAGGACTTAAATCCAGTGATGCAGTAGTCTCTATGAAGATTAATGAGAACACTTGTTTTTTAAATACAGGTTTTTGGAAAAAAGGTATTAAGTTACAGGAGGTCAAAGAGAAAGTTTGGGAGGAAAACGGAACATTATTAAATAGAAATAAAGAGACATTACAATGAGGTTTTGTGAGCTGATTATAGCATGAAATTATTACATTGAAGGATTGTTGCTTGGTTTGGTTTCTTCCTCCTTTTTGTTTTCTTCTGAACCTACATTCCCATGCAGTAAAAGTTTCAATACTGATATCTTCGGTGTTCCTCCTCCTTTTTTAAGTTGGTCATGGCTACTCTTTCCAAACACATTTTCACCTTGTATCTCAGTCTTCCTCATATCTTCTACTTGTCCAAAGATTTTCTGAGCATATTGCAATAGCTTTTAGCAATCCTTTTACATCTTTAGTGTTATAATGTTGAATATTGCAGTATGAAAAGGAAAATAAAGTTTCTGCTAAGACTTGCTGTCTGTGGCTTTTTTTGTCAGTGTTGCTGGAAGAGAGACCCCTGTTTCAGCCTGTCCCACAGATGGCAGCCTGTTTCTAGAACCAGCTTCTCATTCTTGGTATCTATGAGGTTTTAAAGTTGTAACGGTTGATGACAATAACTTAAGGCAAGGCATGAGGCCTGTGCTTTCAGTGACTTCTTCATCATGGTTCTCTCTTCTCTTCTTTTGTTACCTTTAGTGTCCCTGTCAGTTCTGGGCAAGAAATGGCCAAAATGGTTTTGAGAATCTTGGCTAAATCCAGTCAGTTGCCTGTCTTGTTAAGCCATAGAATTAAGTCCCTGGACCATTAAAATTGTACTGCGTCTCCACATCTCATTCTGGTAACATCCAAACCTCATCTGTGGGGTAAAAAAAGTGGTACCTTGGCCCACTTATCCCTGAGCTGTTTGTAAAGATGTGACAGTCTGAAGCATCTAAAACCAGAGAGCTGGTTATACAGCATAAGTTTTAGCAGTTCTCCTGCTCTCTCAGGATCAAACGGTGTTATGTTTTTAGTGAGTCAGTTGCTTTTGATTGGCACAGTGTTAGAAGTATTTTCTCATCTTTTGGCTGAGATAATAAAATTTAAAAAATGAGTAGAAAAAGGAACTAATTTTAAATAAGCATTCCTCAGTGCATGAGGAGAGAAAAGGGACTCAGGCTGGCATAAATCCTATTGTATTATTCTAGCACAGGGCAGTGTTTTTGGGGAGTGAAAATTTGACATATAGTTTTATTTTCAAACGTCATACTAATTTACATTACTCAGCCCTTTAACTGCCAAACTGTAAAAGTCCGTTATGCTACTGAAAGGAATATACAAATTATCCCCTGGCACTTCAGGCAGGAGTTTTACATATACACTGTTATTCTATCAGCCAGCTAGCTGCACGATTCTATTAAGGAGTAAGTGAGAAAATTATATTGCCAGCAAACTAATTGTACAAAGGAGTCTGAAATAAGTAATCAGAGCCCAGTTCTTTCTGAAAACCAGCCAGGAGATATTATGAATTGCTCAATCGTTGTTGTCAGCCCAGTTTAAAGACCCAGAGCTGCCATGTTGATTTTGTTCACTGTATAACACAGCTACCTCTCCAGCTGCTGACAAGACTGGGCAAACTTTTTCTAGCTGCTCAGTTTCAGCCTCTAGCATCCTGAAGTAAGCAAGTAAATGGTAGAGCTTCCTTCTGGATCTTCATTATTGAAATAAAATGCAGATCTGAGTATCTTGGATGGATATAGTGTACCTATGAAATTCATGTATAGAAGTAAATGAGAAATTATGAGAGCTCTAATGACCTGAAATGTGAGGTAAATTCAGTTTTTTGCCAAAAATATATCCACTCATACTAAGAGTGGTAGGTAAAACACATTTTGAGTATGATATATATCTAGATGCATATCCACTGCATTTATATGTGAAGTGGTGAAGAAATGTTAGTTCCTTGACCTCTTGCTGTGGTCTAGCCATATTCTAAAATGCTGAAACACTTTAGGGGAACCAGCTATGGCCATTGGTGAGACGTGGATCTTTACTGCCGCTACTATAACTCTACTGATGAGATAATTGGAGAAATTCTTTGCAACATCTTCAAAGTTTATTTTCCAACATCAAAAAAGAAGATTGAACATCTGCTGTAAAATACAATTCATTAAAACAAAGCAGCCTAAATTGAAAGGAGATTCCCCTTCTAAGCTAAAGTACTGGAATTTTAAGTGACTAGAATAATAGCTCCTTTTAGCATTCTTTAGGTAGCAAGAATTTACAGGAAAAATAATTTACATTGTGCATAATGTGCTGCATGCTAGACTGTTGCACTGTTTGTGCAAATGTGAAATGTCAGGGTACGGATTAGAAGTGTCTGCTTAAGCATATGAGCAATGTTTTTCTCATTCTGAATGCTACTTTTTGTTGTCAACATCTGTACCTTTGTGCCTTTTTACAAGGGCTCCTGCTACATGGGAGTGCTCCGCCTGCCTTGGTACAGGGCGTTAGTGCTTGAAGTTCTGTGTTGTAATCTCGATCTTGCTTTTCATCAAGATCATTTCTGACCTTGTGTAAAGATATCTTTGATCTTCCACAAAGAATTTCTGATTCCCTGTTTGTTTTTTTTTTTTTTTTTTTAAGGAGAGATGGTAATACATGTATTACTATAATATGATGAAGTTAATTAGATACAATTTGTGAAAGGCTTTGAAGGTCTTCCTGTGTAGTGGTTGTGCCTTACTAAGAATACTTCACTGGAGTGAGAGGATAATGTGAATCTTTTTTTAAGTTTACCCCTAAGTTTTTTAAGTTTCTATGTATTATTTTCAAACTTTCCTAATGTGGACCAGAAAGTTTTGCCGGAACTGTTAAGCTGAATTCCCTAGCCACTGTATCCTTTAGTTTCTTGAATGCTTTCTTCATAGGAGCTAAGGAAGGGGAAGAGGACTAAACTGGTTTGAGTTTTGTCAACAAGATCTATTAGCATTCAGACATACCAAGATCTGTTTTACTCACCAACATTGCTAATCCACTCATGCAGCAATGTCCAGGAGGAAGAAAGCCTACAAAGGCCTGAAAAGGTTCTGCCAAGTATGCTGGCTGTGTGGCAGAATACACATTGCATCATGCCGAACTCCTTTATCATAAATACTTAACCAATTTTCAATAGATGTAAGTGGTTTAAGTATTACTTCCTGTTGAATTAGCAGTTGCTGAGCATTTGAGTCTTTGTGCAATCCTGCAATCCACTAATGTGATATTTAATGAGGAGACATCAGTCTGGAGAAAGGTAGTCAATATAAATCAGTGTTTACAAAGTGTGATTAACTCTGAAATATTTCATCAATGCTGTGGTCCCAGGCAGACTCTATGCTAATTATTAGAACCTGCACATGTTTCAGGGGACTTTGATGGACCCTGAGTGCAGCAAACATGGAGCAGCAAAATTGCAATTATGCTCGGACTGTCTCTGATGACAATTTATGCATTTGGTGTGATGACCTCTTGCTTCCCAAGAGGGCAATAAACAGAATGCATTTTCATTAAGATACTAATGCACTTAATCACAGGGGGAAAGGGTTAGAAAATAAAGAAATACCTTTAAAGCAAGATGTGACAGCCTGATGGGGAAGATACTTTATTGAAAAGTCAGTTTCCTGGTGAAACTTCTGACTGCTGCAAGGTCTGTCATACTGAATGTAGTCATGGGCAATAGGATGCATGGCTGGGCAGATGAGTAAGCTGAACTAAGCTGTTTTGTGAAAAGTGCAGTGGTACTCGGGCAAAAGAGAACAGATGTTCTCCCATTTGGACTTATATACTCAAAGATGTGAGTTAAAAAAACATAAAGAAAATTAGTCGTATATATTTTACTAATTCATTTACAGGCTTTTATTTTCTTATTTTGGGGGTGAAGTATGTACTAAGCAGTAACCACAAGGGGAAAAAAAACGAAGAGACTGTTTTGCCCAGGAGGGCTCACATTTAAGGATCTAGCTTGTTTTAGGCCTTAAGGAGAGCTGGGAGAGGGAGACACAGAGGCAAGCATCTCTTCCAGTTTTTGTTATTCTGACAGCTTGGCAAGAATGATCCTATTCCTGATGCTTCTCTGTACAAAAACTTGGTCTAAAGTATAGAGGGAAGGGGCGATGTCCTGGAGGAGAGATGTGACCTGGCAGCTGTAAAAATGCTAGATGTGGTGGTAGCAATGCTGGCGAACCCTGCCTGATAGACTGTGCCTGCTGTAGAGGAAGTAGAAGGGTGAAACTCTGTAGTACCTGTTACAGTTGATTGTGCAGTAAAGCATGGCAGTCCTCTTTATGTATTCTAAACAAAGAAAGGCTAATGAAGTTGGCAAAAAAGGAAAATGAAGAGTGTTCAGACTAGGAGCTAAGCATGTGACTTGGTACAGAAAATAAATGACGAAATTTCTTCCTTCTACCATAAGGAATAACCTATGTGAAGGATTTTGCTAGGGACCATGTATGGAGTCAGACACAGACCCACATTAATTGTGGTTTTGTGTATATTTCTTTCATGTAGATATGTCTAGATTATTAAAAAAAAAAAAAAGGAAAAAAATCTCATCTTTTAACTCAGCTGTTCATTTTTACTTGCAAGGTGTTTCCTTTCTGAAGCACTGTTTGCTCTTGATATATTCCAAAATGAAACACAACAACAATTTTACGAGTGCTTAGTATGTCCATTGTGTTGGTTAGCCAGTGCCTCTGAACACTTCTTTTCCTGTACTTTCTGTTGCAGGTAACATAGAATACAGCTGCCCAGCAACGAATGAATGTGAAATCACAAAGCGCAGACGCAAGTCCTGCCAAGCCTGCCGCTTCATGAAGTGTCTAAAAGTTGGCATGCTGAAAGAAGGTAAGACTGACCAAGTCAATGTGTATCTCTCTGCAAACATATGCAACAACTGTAGGGCAATCAGGAAAGAAGAGAGACTGGTGAGTGTTCTAATCAGTTGTTGTGAAGGCAATTTTCATGTATACTTGCTCTTTTTGATAGTCTGCTTCTCAGCTATCGAATCATACTTTATCCACATAGAGTTCCTCACCTCCAGAGTATTTCTAATCTTATGTAGTACAGCAAAATGTACCTCAGCAGACAATCTCCTTCAATAGGTAACTAATAGAATAATCATCAGAATTCTCGAAGATTTCTTTCCTCCATTCCTTATCCACTGTTAGTCTGCCCCAGTTCTGGCAGAAAACCAAAACACACACTGTGCCTTCTTTTCCCTGTTTTTACTCAGTCTTCACTGTATCAGGACAAATGAAAAGGTTACTTCTCAATTAAACAAGTATAAATATTGAGTATCTGTACTGAAGTTACTGTAACTACACTGGAGCAAATAATGGCATGCAGAAGAGGAGAATTCATCCCCCTCTCTCTTTTTCCTTAATGCATATGAGAACCCCTATCCTTCACTGTAAGTATGAGCTGAATGTTTTAATTCATCATTTACATTTTGAAGATATTGAATAACAGGTAAACATAAAATATTTTCAAGAAACGATGCTGTCTCACCTGGGACCTGATTCCTGTGTGTTACTGAAAGAGGCAATTCCTTAAATCTTAGTTACCTGTTATGCACTTCTATTGCTGTTAATGTATATGCAAAAATACATTTTTATGTGCATGTATTGTATATGCTGTTACTGTAGAGCACTGTAACCACCAAGAAAGATGTCATGGACTTCTGAACTAGATAAACATTTGAAATAAAATCAATGTAATGTTCTCTAAATATTAATATCCAATGGAGAGTACTTTGTGTTAAGCAACAACTTTAAAAATAGTTCTATGCAATTTTGCTTTGTCAGTGCTTAAAACTCAGCTTTGATAGCTGGCTGATTTTTGCAAATAATTTGATGGTAATTTAGAACAGCTTTAAGTATACAGCTATCAAGGTAAAATCCAAGAACAACATAGACCAGTGGAGAGATGATGAGCAAATTAGGTCTATCACGCACCTACAGACATATTCTTATTGGATTATACTTACTAAGAATAAACCTTGTTCTGTGCAACTGCTTTGGCAGATGCTATGATCCTGTGAGCCAAATCCTGCTGTCCTTAGTCTTACTTGAGCAAAACTCCTGTCAGATTCAATGGAGATTTTGCCTCAGTAAGAACTGCAGGATTTGACCCTCTCTTCCAGTGGTGATGGGAGAGTTCTTACTTGCCAAAATCCTCGTATAACTGACCACTAGGAGCAGTTACTTAAAAGTGAAATTAGGATGCTTAGATAAACTGTAGGAAGAAAGAGATGACTGGGTATGGCACCTTTTGAAAGGGACTGTGCTTCTTAACATCTTTTTTTAGTAAGTTAAGACCCCATATCACTAATAACCTAATATACAGATATATTGGGCAACTTGTTTGGAAACGGAACAGTGCTATCAAGAGTACATGCAGGTAAATTGATATAGTCCTTTTCTTTTAAATTTTGAGGGCACCACTGCAAATCCATTAACATATATATTGAAAAGTCTAGGCTGTGTGCAGCTTCTGGGACTGCATGAGGAAGTTAAGTGTCTCTTCTACAAATGAGTAATTATCTCAGTTACCAAAATTGTGCACACATTTACTGTGTTTCTGCATACAATTTTGTTAACTGAGATAATTTAGTTAGACAATTCAGATGTATGTTGTAAGTCAGATTTTTTCTTATGAATGTTCTTTGTCCGTGGATTCAAATTAATCCCACAAGTTTTATTAATCAGAATTTCATAAATTTTCTGCTATTAAAGTACATATCTTTTTCTGAATGTTCTACAATGACAAAATGACTAGTTTCTTTGAAAAGAAGGTTTCTTTGTTAGCCTCACTCTTGGGCACATCTTAGTTCTTCCATGCATGTTATGTGAGGTTTTTCTGTCAAAACACAGTAAGATTTCTACTTATTTTTAATTACTGAGCCTTTTAATTTAGGGGAGAATCAGTTTAGCTTTTCAGGTGTTGCTTGTCTACCACCTAATAGGACAACCTACAAGAACCTATAAGGGCATTTTATTTTCTTTCCCCCTTTAGTGGCCACTTTTACTTTTGAAACCATACATTTGTAGGACTGTACTTGTAACAAAGAGGGGTTTTTTCTAGTGTTCTTGTTGGAAGGTAGTTTTGGAGATGAGTGTTGTTGTTTTTACCTATGGGAAAGTCTGGGGATGACTTTTTGGCTGTCCTTTAGGTACAGTATGAAGAAAGATGATATACTGGCTTCTTTCATATGTAAAGTGGTATAAATTTATTGATTAACATGGACTTAAAATAAGCTGAAATAATTCTTGCTGTATCTTAAAAATTTCTTTATGTACAGACAAGGATTTCAGTCCCATGCAGCATGTCAGAGATCATGCTGCAGTAAATCTATTCAAATGTAAACCTGTTCAATTCAATTACCAGTTTATAATAAAATTTGCTGCTGCAGCCTCCACGTTTGTCACAGCAGTCTCTACATGCTGATGGCACAGCATGCCTGGAAATTGACAGCCTAAATCTATTTACAAAAAAAATTTAGTTGCAGACCTGAAATAAAATCAAGTTTAAGCAGCTTTGAGAGGAGCATCACATTCCTTACAAGAACTGCACATCTGCCAGGGTGTATCTTCTCCAGAAATCTTACGCTGTTTGTGGGGAGTTTTCTTCTAGAAATTTACCTTAACAAACATTTTTTTTAAGTATAATCCGAAGTGAAACAATTATCACAGTTCTTCCTGTCACATTTTGGAGGATTTTATTACACTGTCATTTTGTGAATTGTATAAATGATAGAAAATCACAGAAATTTTATGATTTCTGTCATAAAAATGATAGAAATCACAGTGCCTGGAAAAAGATTCTGAATTTTAGTTTAGCTTCTGGGGCAAGGTCCAGAAACCACTTATAGCAAATGTATAGGGTGGCATCCCTTATGACATCTGCATGTTAATCATTTATTATGGCAAGATAATGGTGTTTTTATGAAATGTCCATGGTTTCTGCAAGAGACGTAGTGTTACAATTTTGGGGCTGTATTTTGGTGTCAAATTCTGGGAGGGAATTGGATTTCTGGTCAAATGTAATACAGAGTGGAGTGGGTATTTTCAGGTACATATTCTCAAGAATGTTGATATGCCAGAGCCAGCAACACCTGGATCAAGATTTTTAACAATTTATAAGTCATGGACCAGCAACCAGAGAAGGAATGGTAAAGTAATGCCGTATTGGGCTAAGCTGGAGTGGGATTGAGGTCCTGGCTCCTGTCTGCATCTCCTGTTGACTGTCACAAGAAAGTTAGTACAGACTGATCCAGATGAACGTGTCCTTTTGGTTTAGCCCATGGACTGTTACTTGAAAACATGTCTGGGTGTACGGATGTTAATTTTGAGTACGTGTCATTCTTTATGCTGAAGCATTCAGCAGATGCTGATTAGCTTTTGAACATATGACAAATATGAGGGTGTCAAATTTTCATTTACTTTTCTAGGTAATGATTATTAGCAGCACAGCAGAATACATTTCACTCAAAGAAGAAATTTAACATTTTTCTATTTTTAATTTTGCGTGTCAGTATAACGAAAAGTTGGATTTTCAAGTATTACAGTTGGTTCTCCCAAAATACAGTTTCTTTGACTGGACTCATGTTTTGATGGATTCTCTCAGATTCATGAGAACTGATGAAACAACATTAAAGATTCTTGTATAGTCCAGGGAGAAACTTTTTAAATGTATCCCTAGAGATTTCTTGAAATAATATTGCAATTGCTAAAAGAGTGCAGGGAGACAAATACAAGAATTCACCCTTTTTAAAAATGAACATTTTTAAGACATTTCATAGTTTTCAATTCTATTATTTTATACTCAGTATTTTAAGTTTGGCCTTTCAAACTCTTTAGAGGCTGGTGATTAGTTTGATTCAGGTGGTAGAATTAAATCTGTGTTCATGAGCAAGATTGGGTGTTTTAGCTATTTCTCTTTTTATACAGCTAGTTGGATTGAGAAAAAGGGGTTGATGCTCTTCCTTTCTAAGAAGGAAATTGGGATGTAAAACTGTGCAAGATGATATGGGAAATCATGGGTAGTTATCTGCCTTTTTACCTTTCTATTGCTAGTTGATCTGGTTAAATTCTACGTTTAATCTTCAGTTAGTACTATATGCCTTTTAATACTATCTGTGGGGCTATTTACTATCATGTGTTTGTGGTAGAAGATATTATTCCAAGTTTATTATATGACAGATCTTGCTCAGAAGAGCTACCCATGTGAAATAATTCCAATGGAGTAATTATTCCAAAATAAAATTACTTTTTGTTTCAGACATAGCATTTACATAACTATTCTTCAAGAGGTTGTTCCATATGTTTCAGTTTTCTCCACAGAGGCAAAGCCATAGCCTCAATTTTATCTGTCCCTGTAGTGTAGGAAGGTTAAATATTGCAGTTCACTAACTCAACTTTTAGACTATCTGAGATATTGTATCCTGTTTTACTTCTCACAGTTCTGTGCAACGCTAGTTCATACTTCTTACGGGACTGTTGACACCAAAACATCTCCCATGTATCTCTCATTTCTGATATCTGGATGTTTTCAGAATTTTTTACAGATTGTGTGCAGTGGCTGATCTGTGTTGCTTGTTATTTCAGAAATTCTACTTCATAAGTGGGTGATACATGGAAACAAATTTAAGTTAATATGAAAAGTAAACCATAATAAAATGGCAGAAAATTTGGGTTGCTTCGTGTAAGTATGGTTGTATTTTTCTTATGAATGGACGGCCTTTAAAAGTTATCATCAGTCACTTTGTACCCAGTTAGAATAGGCAGAGTAACAGAATTTCAGCTTAATTAGCCCAACAATTACAAATGAGAGGCCAGATCCTCACCAAGAATTAATGGAGGCTCTTGGAGTTAGATTAGATTGGTGTTCGTTTGGCAGGTGTAGCAATCTATGCTACAGGGCAATCAGCAATATACCTTTTTGTGTCTGTGAATCTTTACCATTGCTCATATGTTAACCATCATTCAGGCTCTAGGAATGAATAGAAACTGTCTGAGCTCATCATCTGGCAGTGCTGAGGTCAGTGTAACCCTTCCCATCACAGCAGTGCAGTTAGCATGTTGTACTTGCACTTCTTGCTGAGTAGCCTTTAACACTTCTCATTCATTGGTTTGCTTGGGTTTTTTTTTTAAACAGCTTTTATGCAGTCCCTCAAAGTGACCTCAGCATCCCTGGGGCAGTGCTAAGGCAGTAGTTACAATTTGCCTTGTAAAGAAATTCTGTACTTTTAAGTTTTTTCCTTCAGCGGTGAGCTGAATAAAAGCAATTACAGGCAGTTTTAAAAATGGTTGAATGTTTTAGATGGTCATGTAATGAACCAGAAGATTATCACACATTAGTTAAAACTTTTTCTTAACATGCTAAAATTGGGGTTCTCTAAAATATTTTTGCTTCCCACTTTGAGAGATTTTATAATTCAAATATAAGAATACATTTTTAAAAAGAGGTGTGTGTATTTTAAAGCAAAAATTACTGACTTTATTATACAAAGATTACCATATGAACATCTTTGGCTTGTGTTAAGCAGCAGATCGGATTAAATTATCATATTGATCCTTTCTGTTTTTGACAATCTATGAAAATGAATCCTATGCAGCAAGGAGAACAGGCAGCTTGAGTTTACTCTTACGTAAAGAGATGCGTGATATGAAGAGAAGCAGATTAATGGATTCTCTCTCAAAATAATAAATAAAACTAAGCAATCTTCTTTATGACGAAAAATGTGTTATCACCTATGTTTTGAGGATAGTGAAAAAGCCTGCTTAATGGGATTCCTTCTAACAACATCTCTTTTGAAAAGACTTGTGCATAAGACATTGCCAAGGTAAATTTCTCTCACAAGTCTAATACCATTACTCTGCCAAGAAGAAAGCAGAAATTATTGTGGAAGAAGTTTTAGTTTCTGCTGCCTTCAGAAATTAGAACAAAGGAAAGGAGAAAGCATTAATGGTATTCGAAGAAAATATTTCTGTACAGGATGACAGTTAGTAGAGCAGCATTGACCTCAGTGATATTTCTTATGCTCTCTATTGTAATATTACACTTAAGGAGCTCCTCCATTAATGCAGGATATTAAACAAAGCTCCTGTGTTATAACATTAAGAGATAACACAGTGTGTCTTCTGTTGAAATCTCTTCCAAATATCAACTCTGTTCTATGTTTCATTGTATTATGAGGGAGTTCAGTTTCTAGCACAGGTATTTTTTACAAGTGTTTCTTTTCTCTTCCCTTCTTCCCCCTTTCTTCCCCTCCTTTTCCCCCTTTTCTTCCTCCTTTTCATTTCTCCCTTTCCTTCTGTTTCCTCCTTCCCCCTTTTTCTTTCCCCTTTGCACTCCCTTTCTTTCTTTCTTTCTTTCTTTCTTTCTTTCTGTCTTTCTGTCTTTCTGTCTTTCTGTCTTTCTGTCTTTCTGTCTTTCTGTCTTTCTGTCTTTCTTGTGCTTGGTTTAATATATACTGGGATCTGGTAATTCTCCTTGGAAACAATGGAAACTAATCTCTAAATGTTGTTGGTGTTCATAAGTAGGCCTCCTTCCTCCTAACCAAAGTGTGACCTGATAGCCCAGTTCACACATTAGAACTGACAGCCCAATTTGTCTGCCCTAAAACACAGCTCATGACTATCCACTCTCTGTAACTGATGAGTAAGGACAAACTATTCAACTGCAGGTTAGTGTTTATAGTGAGCTCAAGCAACTAGCATTTCTATGCACCCATTAGAATAATACTCAAGAAAAAAACAAATATTGGAGATGTGGATGTTCTTTCAGAGTTCAGAAATCACATGAAAGCACCTACAGCTCAGACCAAGTGTTGGCCTCCTGAGAAGTTTTCATGGTGCTAGTGTTGCAGTATTGTGCCACTCTGGTTTATGTTCTGTCTCTTAGTAATTTTGGGGAATAAAACAGAGAAGTACCAGCAATTCACTGGATTTAGTCTTAAAACAAAATTTCTCTCTTTCTAGATACTATTTTGTTTGACAGTTGTACCTTTATACAAGTACTCCATCCACTTTCATAAAATAAGATGTATGAAGTAAATGTAGAGAATATATCTGAGTTTGAGAGCTTTCTACATTTCTTGGCTTTACACAGATCTGTAAATGTGGAGTTTTTTATGTTAGCATTTGCAAATCTGAGGTCAAAGCTGTTTGCTGGCTTACTTGTCTGCAGCTTGAGTCTGCTCCCAGAGTCATCGCTGGTGAGAATCCTGGTGACAGCACTTGTTTGCAGGGTCAGGCAAGCAAAGAATGCTTTTGGTCTATAGTTACTTTCTATTTTAGTTATTTAAAATAGTCTGAAAGATTTTGAATGGGATTAAATTTTACAGTATTTTTCTTAGTGCACATACCTATTACTTCCTCAGAACTGGAAGGAGTAGGTTCTGCAGATTCATGAGTCTACTTAAATTGAAATACTATTAAAAATTAATCACTTTGTACTAATATTTTCTCATCATAATCTGAGGTGGTTAACCGAATGTCCTCATTTGTCATATTTCTTCTTTTGATCCTAAAATAAGGGAGCAGTATTTTCCTAATTTTCTAGCAATTATTCAATTTTTTAAAAAAGATGATCATTGAATTTAGCCTCGTGAATATTTGCTTATGCACTGAAAGTACAGTGACAGCAATATAAGTGGTAGGGGTAGGCAGAGACAAGTCTGAAGGATGTGGGACTGTGTACCATACAGCACCTTTTCCCATGAGCTCCCAGACAAATAGCTGCCTTTCATTCCTGGTCTCTACCACCCATAAACACATACATCAATGTGGCACTGCCATTTATCGCAGAACACTTAAATTCTTATACATGGGTCCTGCCCTATATTAAATAGGGGTCATTTTGTAAAGAGTATCATTAATGTTGTTTGTATTCTTCACTTTTCTCTGTTTCTGCTGTGCAGATGTTTGCACATCCCCTGCTTGAGTGGAAGTCGCATCTCAGGCAGAAGGTGCGTTTAATGGTGATGCATATGTGTATCTCTGAGGTGCTATTCTGGAGCCAATCTTTCTGTATTTTACTTAGCCCTTGCTTGGGCAGCACTTGCATCTCCTCAATAAGACTCTTACTGTGTAAGATCTTAGAAACAACAGGATGTAAGGTAGGATTATTTGGGGTGAAGTGCTGAAATGATGCAAGTGCTAGTAATTAGAACCCACGTGACAGATGTACAGACAGACTTTTGCTGCTTGGGATGGATTGGCACCAAAAAGCTTAGAGGTTGAAGAACTCTCTTGGCCCCTTCACTCAGTCAAAGCAATGAACGTGTTGAGAAGCACTAAAATTTCCATCTGCTGTGGTTACCTCTGACCTCATAGAGTGCTATCCCTCAGATATTTCATACTTCTTAATCTCTTCTGTCCTACCAAGAGAAAAAGTTAGAATCAACATGGGGTTTGGGGCATCAGTGTAACTAAGCCACAGTCTTCTCTCTGACCAGTCATTGCCCTTTTACAAGCTGAGGTGTTTTTGCCAGTGGTGAGCCTTTGTCAGTTCTACTCTCTGAATCACTGTGTGAGGCTGGACTATTATTTCATTTGCATTTTCCAGTGTGGCTTTTTTGTTTGAAAGTCAGCAACCTGAAATCTGAAATAAATATGATTCAGCAAAGAATTGTTCTTTTTTCAGATTTTGACATGCTTACTAGCTATTCTGGTAATAGGTTTCATCTAACAAGCTTTTTCTTTTTTTCCTTTCTTTTTTTTTTCTTTCCTTTTATTTTCTTTGGGTATTTATATTACAGAAGAGAGAAACTATGGTGGGAGTCTGTTGCACTCATAATAGTCACTTAATATAGTTATTAATCTTTATAAATGAAAAACATAGCTTTATTTTAAGCCTCAGTAGGCTTTTATTAGATTAATGATTCTGGAGAAAGTCAAACACAAGCTATGTTAAATGTATTCACTTACTGAATAATATCAATATTTTCCTTTCTGCTCTTTATTGTTCCAACAAAGTTAATATGTTTTTCTATTTTTCTCTTCTTAGGCATCTGTTTTAGTTCTCTGGATCATCAGGTGAAAGATCAGAAGTCAATTTGATTCATAGTTTTAGTGTAGCAGATCCAAAATCAACACTCTTTAGTACATGCTTGCATAGGGTCTTATTTCAGTCCACATTAAAGCAGCTGATTATTCAAATACTTAATTTAGATAAATAAAACATATTCTCAAAGAAAGTCCACATTCTATAATCAGCTTAACTCCAGTCTGTGTCCTTAGTGGTAGAATTTTTGGTGTGCTGTAAATGTTTTGCAGCAAAACTGCTTGACTAACGAGAGAATGTTGGTAACTTGCTGCATGCTGAGCACATGCAGACTGTAGGGATCAACAAATAATACAGGACCATCATCCTTGTCTTTTGTCTCCTCTTTTCTCCCTTTTCTAGCCAAGCAGTAGTTCATACAATGCTGTTCTTGTCATTTTTAGTCAGTAAAATAAAAATTATTTCACCAATGCCCTATGTCTAATAGTCCTGTGGGTGGCTGACTGAAGACAGGCCATGTCTTTTGTTCGGATCTGAATCAATCAACAGATCAGTCTGATATCATTTGTTCGTTGTAGAGCCACATGTTGCTTTTCATGTCTGAAAGATTATGTTTACAATGGTCTCCAGTGTCTGCTTTTCCTATGCTCTGTCTTATTTTCATGTTTTTTGTAATTCGATGAAAGCTTTAGAAACGGGCGCCTTAGATTTCATTGCATGACCAGTCTCACGTTTCAGTGGATAACACTTGGGAAGAGGAACTTGTTTGTCCTAAGTCACCAGAACTGCTGCGTTTCTGGATATAGTTTGTGGAATCAACTAAGGTACGATGACTTAAGAGATGGCATAAATACACTTTGGATCCAGATTGAGATCCGTGATTATTGGAATGTTAGGAGAAGTCTTGCTCTGAACTGATTTTTCAGTTCATAGACCACTTACTGATTTCCCTTTCAGACTTTTAATGAAAGCTCTTAAACTTCCAATTCCAAGATAGAATAGACTGCTAAATATTGAAGTAGGAAAATTAGTGTTTCCCTTTAAAAGTAGAAAGCTGTTTTAAAATACCAGTTTACATGTATTGCTTTTGTGAATTCTTGCTCAAAAATGTATTAGAAAAATTTCTGGTGAGTTATACCTCAGGTGAAGAACTGGGCTGAGAAGGGAAACTCTAAGAGTAATGGTCTGATTATGAAGAGACTAAATAGGCTTCT
Source organism: Manacus vitellinus (assembly GCF_001715985.3). NCBI lineage: Eukaryota > Metazoa > Chordata > Aves > Passeriformes > Pipridae > Manacus > Manacus vitellinus. The sequence continues at coordinate 7,996,005 of NW_021940864.1, forward strand.
TCTCTTCAACAGCCCTCAAGAGCATCACCCCAAAATACAGATCTCTGACTGTATTTTAGACAAAATAGAAGTTGGAACACCACTGAGTATGGTGTGCACAGCCATTGTCTTTGCTGATCTTTTTGTCTGACGGAGCGTGCCACATGCCCCACTGCTTGATCTTGTGTGAGATGCAAAGGAATGCAGTAATCAGAGAACAAAGCCACAGAATAGCTAAGGTGACATAGGATTCTTCTCTTTTCTCTTTTTATCTTCTTTCATTTTCATGATTTTCTATTCATTTTCCTCTGCCATGCCACAATTGTATTGGAAGAATGCTGATGAGAAAATAGTTACTGCAAGTACATGTCTTCCAGGCAGTCTTTTTCTGGCCAGGTGGGAGAGAGAATCATTAATTTCATGAGGTTCTCGTTTCCTGACTCACTGTTTCATGAATCCTACTCAGGCTGAATGACTGTATTTCCTTCTGGGCATGCTGGTATTGCTGGAGATATCCATCCTGGCAAGATGCTTCAGCTCACCTCCAGTTAAAATACTTGTTATGGAAGTATTCTTAAACACAGCTGATTAATGAAGTTAGAAAAAACATTTGAATGCAGAGTATGAAGGCTTCAAGCATTGGTGTTCCTCTCTAGGGAGGTGCGTGCGATCAGAAAGCATTCTGAATGCTAGCAATCCATCTCATTTTGTTCCCATTTGTTTTCTCTAATTTCCAGCCTTTTTTAATGCTGGTTATCTGAAATAAGTCCTCTTTCCCTCCTCTCCGCCATTCCCTCCCCCTTTATGGAATAGCCCATGACACGTGCCTGTAAAGTGGCTTCTTGGGAATTTGCAAGTCTTTGAATGTGTTATCTGATTAAAGGGATGTATGTGTCTTTAATTCTCGTCTGCAGTTTCACCTTTGACCCCATCTGTTAAAGTGGAGAGGAGTTGAGAGTCAGCAAAGTCCCAGATTCAACCCAGATAACCTGCACTGTGCACATTTGAATGCTTTAACTCTTTGATTGCCCCTGAAAACTACATACTTAATTGACACATTTTATTGGAAAATGTGGTGGGTCCAATGTGAGACAGGTGAATTGTTTATTTTGTTGATATGGTTAAGGTAGGATAATTTAGTCCTGGTTTCACCTTTTCTATTAAAGAACAAGTGAACATATAGTTGCATGGCAAACAGATATAATGTCTTGGTGTGCGTGTAATTTCATTTTTTTTTTAATAGACCAGTTTCTTGCTTGCGGAGTAGGAGTGGAAGTTCAAACCCCACTTCTATTATACATTCTTCCTTTTGGAACAGGAAGCTGAATTACATGATTGGAAATGACGTTGCAGTTTTGAATGGGATTTATAGATAACCCTGACAGTAAAAATCTTTTCATTGAAAGATTGAAGTAGATGATGCGTCATTTACATTATATTTTGTTAATATTGTGCTTTTTCTGCAGAACAACGTGATTGTGGCATTTTCTGTGCTTCAGAGATACATAGCATATAGTGATTAGAATATCCCAGTGCATTTGGATCTGTAGGTATTTTCATTTTTCCTCCAGTCATTTTCTTTCCTAGCCTATAGACAGTCTTAATAAACTGAAGGGTTTTTCAATACCCCAGATTTATCCCTGTTCTCTGGAAGCTAGAGCCAAATTCTTCCCCCACTTACATCTGTTCAACTCTGGTGGTTTCACTTATGCTACGTGGCTGTAACAATGCAGAATTTGTCCTAATCTGCCCTTTCTTTTTCAGTGGAGAATATGCACATGCAAAGTGTACATGAACACACTTGAACTGCAAATAGAAAATATGTATGTATTTTGTGTGTATGTGTGTACACAAATAGATAAATGGCACAGAGATAGGTTCGATAGTATATCTACTGTACATAATATTGTAAATGGTATCTTGCTGTGCTGGAATCTAGGCAATATGAGTTCAGTACTAAAGTGTTCAAGTTGCACCTGAGCTGGCTGGAGCCTGCCAGCCTCTGCAAGCCCACTGAGAGCATCTGTCTCGCCACCACCTTGCTCACGCTGTGTCCTCTGCAGGCTCTCCGATTCTTCCGACTATGAGCATAAATCATCCACCTGTCAGGAGCTCTAGCTGCCTGGATTATGCAATGCCTGCCTTCATTTGGAGATGGTGTGAGCAGAAGATTGCGGCAAATGGTTTGCATTCATTTTAATGCTGTTCCCGCATCTCTTCAGCTTTAATGAGGGTTCAGGGTGGTGACGACTCCCTGAGACAATGAAAGTCCTGGAGACCCAAGCTTTCTTTGTACATTTGTATGGCCTAGTTTAGATTTTTTTTTATTTGCTTTCTTTTCCTCTCCCTTTCTTTCTTTCTCCCCCACCCCCCTCCAAAGAAATGAATGGCTTGAAAATTGAGGCAGAGAACTGGTACTGCACAAAGCCAGCTGTCCAGAGCTCTGCTTTTTGGCCTTGTAATACTTCCCTCCAGCTGAGCAATGAAGAATTTAAAAATCAGTCATGTTTAATGTTGATTGTCCATTTTTGCTGTCTAAAGCTGCATAATGCGTAGTTGCTTTCACTAAAAAGTATAAAAATCCTACCTTTGCATTTTATTCAGTTACAGGTATATTGGATTACATGATCAAGTGTGGCATACCATGTTATATATTCAAAATCTAAGATACAGCACCACTATATTAAGGTCTCTTCATACAAAAAAAACCCCCAAAAAACCTGACTTCCAGTAAAATTGTCTTTTTTCAGCTTGTTAGACCTGATTTAATCAAATTCCACATTCACTCATAATTTTAATTATGAATTATGGGCAGAATAAATATAAGTATTTATTAATCCTTGTAAACAGAGAAAAAAAGAAGGTTATGAGACAAAAGCAGAGAAAATTCTTTCAAAGGCAAATGTTGAAGATGGTGAATAGGTGCAGATGAGTTGCACCTTCACACCTGTTGTAACTGTCTGTCCATAACCTCAAACAAATCCCACCATATTCTTGCAGGTACAGCCTTCAGACTGTAGCCTTACATGATTGTCAACCTCATGTTGAGGTTGTCAACCTCATGTTCTTACTGGCCTGAAAAGCACTAGGCAGTACTAGCAACAAAATACTTAATTTTAACACTCTTCAGTAGTTAGCAGGGGAAATCCACATTTGATATCCTAACATTACAGGTTCATTATTTTTCACAAATATTTGAGGAAACAGACTTGTTTAATATTTTGAAACACATTTGGCTTGTGCAACATCGTTTTTCTGCAGTGAATTTGTCATGAGCTTGTCAACAATCTTATCAGAGAGTATTTATTTTAAGTTATAGAGGAGTCCAGTGATGTAGGCAGTAATATCCCCATTTTACTGTATTTAACCTAAGACAGAACAGGAGTTGCTTGGTAAAAATCACATGTAGTGTTAAAGGCACAGTTAGAAGTGGAAATTCTGCTCTGAGGTTAATGTGTCATTCAACTTGGAACTTCAAAATCCAGCTCTGTCCACCCCATTTTCACCCAATGACTGAAAGAGAGAGAGGTTTATTGCTTATTGGTTTAGGATTTTACATTTCTCTTTTTAACAGTTCCCTTTATATGTGGACTCCTCAGTCAGCTACTGATGAAAAGAATCCTAAAAGGTGAAGTAAAATTAAGGCCAGCTTTTGTCAATGGGGAAAATAAAGGACTCTATTTCAGTGCACCTCTGTATTTCCTGTTGATATTAATAGAAGATGCTTACACACATGGAGAGGAATTTTTGTTGCCAAAACAATTTAAATTTTTCTCTTGGTGAAAATTTCCCCAGCTGATGAGTACCACCGGTGGCAGCCAAACGTGGAATATACAGTGTGTGGAATGTGCATTCTTGAATTGTAACAGTACTTGGGAACTCTGTCTGTGTCTACATTCTCCCCTCTTGATCTGAAAGCTAGAGAATTTTGTACAGCCTGGTCATGCTTAACTAGGACCACACAGAGCAAGGGAGATTTTTTTAATAAGCAGTTTGGGAAAGAGCGAAGACCTTAACAAATGAAATGTGTAGACTTTGAGATCTTTACTGTGAGCCTCATTTGCTTCTGGTAGCAAGCTAACCTCCAATGCCATTCCCTCCCCCCCTCCAGTTTTAATTTGATGGAAGGCCAGCAGTACTGCAGTTTTATGCAAAGTCTCCAGTGAACTCAAAAAAGATTATTATTTCTCACTTTGTCTTTACCGATAACTTTAAAATTTTATGCGTCAGAACGCAGGATTATCTGAAGACACAAATGCAACACAACACTGACAAAATCAGATGAAAAATCTCACTCTTTTAGCTATGAAGAAATTAGATTTATCATCAGAAAAACATTCTCTTTTCATTTTCTGAAAGGTGCTTTTTGACAGACCCTTTGCAGTGGACGTCATGCTCACAAAACATGCTGTCACAGGGCTATTTGAATATGGTGACAGGCTCATTATCATGTTGAAGACAACTGACAACACTGCAGACTAGAAATGGACAGGCTTGCCAATCAGCTGTTGAAAGGATTGCAGTTGAAATAGAGGTTTTTTTTGTTCTGAGAACAGTAGTACAAATTGACTACATTAATTCTTTTTATTATAGTTGCATACACTGTAGTTAAGGGTCCGTCACTGTTTCCATTATAAATCCCTGTTTTCAAGGGTTTATTAGTAGACCATAAAAAATGGTTCCTGTTGAAATTTTGCACTAAAAATATATATTACCCCAACAGAACAAAATTTCTGTGGTAACTGTGTGGAGGAGGGAGGGCAGAGAAGAGGGATTGACTGATTTTTAGCTGAAAATTGCATAAAGCTGAATGCATTATTATTTTTATAGCACCTTAGATGTCCAAGAGTTTTATAGACAGGTTTGTGCCTCAGGAGTTTACAGTTTCAGGATACAGTGCTGCCAACACTTATTATGGGATGGGGATTTTCCTAGTAATTTCATTGGAATTAGTGAAACACCAAACCTTATCTATGGCAGTAGGTATTAGCAGATTCAGGCTGAGTAGTCAAACATCTTGAAAAGATTTTTTTGTCTTTTCTTCTACCTTAAAAATAGCGAGGTTAGAGGTTTTTTTGTTTTAATATTAACCTGGAATGTTAAATGATAACTTGAGATTCAGGGAATTTTGCATATGTAATGATAATCCAATTTGAAATGATTCCACCAATATGCTCTAGGTATGTGAAGTGAGGAGATCAGTGGAATTTATCCGCTTTAATCCAAAGTGGCGGTCCTGGGATATCCTACTCCTTGTTTAACTGTGGAATTTCCCAGGTACTGGAGTTCATGCTGCTGTAGTTTCTGTAGTGCCCTTAAAATTTCTGTAGCCATCTACAGTGGCATACTCCTGTGCAAACACAGGAATGTCTGTGTTTTGACAGGTCTGAATAGCTTACTAGTTATCTTCTGTTTAACTCAGGAACCAGAGATGTTCCTCTGAGTCCCCTGAGAGCTCGATCTGGCAGGCACACCGTTCTCAGAGCACACTGTCACACCTCAACAGACTGATTCGAAACACGATGTCTACAGTTGCTTTCTTCTGTAACGTGCTTGGTGATCCCACTGCTGTGCCTCAGCAACCTCAGGCAGGCTGTCCGGGATGTGGAAAGGGAAAGATGATGTTTTTGCACCCAGGATGATTCCTCTTTTTTTTGTCCCCAACCTTACCATAACAGAGTCATGTTTTCTAAGAGAAGATATCCTAGTTTGCTGGAGAAAAGGCACAATGGCCTACCTTCCTGCAGAAATGGGAATAGGAGGCCAAGAATCTGTAATGGAGCAAGGCATTTCCAGGAAGCCTGGAAGTATAAGTCTGAAAGTTGGTTGAATGTATAAACTGGGTGTAGGTGTAGGTGGTACCAATATGTGTATGTTGGCTCATTTATATTCTACCCTGAGATGCCTAACTTGCCCCTTGCTTTGTACAGGGAGCCTGGATCTCCATTCAGGTTCCAGCTCTATTTGGTGGGTTAGATGGAAGAAGCTCGGCATTGTGGTACATAGGAGGTATATATCTTTTGGGTTAAGTATAAAGTGAGATATTGAAATAGAAAAAGACCACATGTAGACCCCTCAGTTATTAAATTCATTTATCACACAGTATGAATCTTTAATACATTCACTAAATACTCTGTGTGAGGCTGATCCAGAAAGAAGACACAGTTTTGCATAGTGTATTTTGCTGAAAGCTTACAAGGAAAAATAATTTTACCTTGTGGTTCCGTGGCTTCAAACATTTGCAGGCTTAATTGATGCTCATTTGATTACTTGATTTCAAAGCACAATCAATTACCTTAATGCATATCACTGTTCTCACAACTACGGTGATTGCAAAATTGTGAACATAAAAATGGAAGTCACTTCTGAAAATTAGGTCCTATTTGCAAAGTCAGAACTCTGACACTCTCATGAGTTACAACAGTACAGAACAGAGGAGTATAATGTCATATTGCCTGAGCTATTATAATATATCAGGTCAATTGTATGCATACTAAAAATCTTTGCAATATTTACTGCTTCTCTGTTGATGTCAGTCATCTGTTTCTAGGAGGAAACTTATTGAAGATCTATCAACTAATGCAGGATGTTGAACTGAAAAAGTGGTGTTTAGTTGCAAATTACTAAGGAAGAATTTTGTCTTTCCATGAAATTATGGCTCCATTGAAGTTAACAGCAAAGCTGCTGTTGATCTGGGGGCAGATGGGAATGAGTAATTCTAGTGGTTAAATCGGACGATTGGAATCAAGACCAATTTCCATTCCAGAACAAGTCACTTCTACTTAGTATGCCCCCAGCAAAATTATAATAGATACAATAATATGGAGCTATCTCACCTGCATGTTGTGAGGCTTATTGAATTAATATTTATGGAACACTTCAAGATTCTTTGATAGAAAATGCTATATAGCTGCATACTATTACAATAAAGTCCTGAAAAGCAAATCAATCTGGAGTTAGTCTTATCTCATCCAGTTATAACTAACTACTGGAGCTGTCTATCATGATAGAGAGAAAAAAACCAACAAGCAAGAAATGAACAATAAGTATTAAAAAACCCCCACAATTACTTGGAAAACTTTGGGCTTAATATTTCAATTGACTTTTAGTTTTTGTGGTGATGAGCCCTCTTTTAATACATTGCCCTCTAGATTCTTAGTCAAAATGAAGCATAACATAGTAACTTTTTTGTGGTTTGGGAGAGTAAATTAATATTTCCTTCTTATGCTTTTCATAAATTGCTTCACAGAGCACCTAGTCTACCAGACACATACATAGCATTATCTTTGAATCATTGGTTCTGATGATTCTAGGTTTGAACAAGTATTATTAATTCATTGATATAGGGGGTTTTCTTGGCTAAGTATTTTGTATTTGCTTTTCAAAAGAAAACAAGTATTTTTACCATTAAAAGCTGCATTGATTTGAAGTGAGCTACCCCTAAGGATGGACTAATTACCTAATTTTTCTTCTCTTCAGTCAAACTCTCATTACCTTAAACATCTCTCTGAAAAGTTAGCAGAAGTCCTGAACTACAGTCTTTAAAGACAGTATTATAAAGAACACTGCACTGAAAAAACCTACCCCAAGTGTATCTGTACTGAAGAGATGTTGGTTGAATAAAATTATTCGTATCATGCAAACAAAGCAGCTTATCAAGTAACTTCATTTTACCTATCATCAAGTGCAGGAAGAAAACTCTGAAATCTAGGCTATGAAGCCTGGAGGATATTGATGTTTTAGCAAAACAACACAGGCATGGAATATTCTTTTTCCCCAGGACTGACCTAGTAAATTGTGCAAGCACCAGGAGAAATTTTGCCACCTGTCCCTTATAATCAAGGCTTGTCCCTTACTTAGTCTCATTTCAGTGATATAATTAAATGACACCATTTTCCCATTTATGTTTCATGAACACGCTGCCAGAATCCTATAGTCTTATCCAGGTACCCAGGAATGTGACTTAATTTGTTTCATCTAAAGCCAAAAAAATAATCATTTGAACATGGTCCCTTGTCCTAATAGCTAACCCAGCATGGTGTATTAGAATACTATTGTTGCAGCATTCATTGCAAAAATCAATAATCCACTAGATGGAGCAGAATAGAAATGTAAAAACTGAGTTAAGTCTGGTATTTTAAGACACAGAATTAAGTACCAAAGTGGGAGAACTCAGACAAAACAGCAGAAAAATGCAACAGTAGTATTTTTGCAGTGTGTAGTTCTAGCAAATCAACCAGCTTTATGATCATTCATGGATTAACATTGCAATCCTCCTCTGAGGTTCTCTGTTTTTCTATAAGTGATAAAATGAGGATTAATCTCTACTCTAGAAAAGGTGATGATGAGAAAATTTGGAGAACAAAGATCTATCTAGGAAAGAGAATGTTTTTCCTTTCCTAAATCAAAGATGATTTTTTTCATTGGAGAAACAAGAATAAGACAATCAGAGAAAGTAATCATAAGATTAGGAATCAGGTAGATGAAAAAAAGAAAAGTAAGTTCATCATCATCCCCATATTCACTTCATTTGTTTTGAATCTATTGAACTTTTAAAATAGCACTTGAAAGCCCATTAGCTATTGGAAAACAGCAAGATGAGCATTTCTAACTACGCTAGCGCTTCCATCCGCCTCCCTCCATATGGTTATCAATATGAGTCTTGTTAGGAAAGACAAAAATGTACCTAGAATCATGGAAAATTCACCATTGCATGCAGATAATGTTCTATAAAAATATGTAAAAAATCAGTCAGGTTTTTTTCTTTTATGATTTGGTATTGGTGAATATTGTGAAATGTGGATAACAGTCCTTGGGTTTTTTTAAAAAGTTTCTGCAACATTCTGAAGTCATGATCCGTACACAGAATAAATTGTTAGTGTTAACATATCTTGCTACATTTTTTAATTAGTGACTTTTTTTATTCCTCTCTATCCATCTATAGCAAAGTCAAATTGCAAACTTTACTGAAACCTTCAGGTTGCATGCTGAAAAGAAAAAGAGATGCAAACTCCAGTTTTAGACTCAATGTGTCTTTGTTTAGAAGAAAAAGGGAGAAGTGAAGCAAAAAGTATGAGTCTAATTGATTGTCTTCTGAATAAACAAGTCTAAACCAATAAGGCATTTAAACTTGTGCACTATATCAAAAGTCCAAGCACTGCATGGGTATTTGCATATAATTAGGATTTTCGTTCGGGTGTTTGATCAGCTGAGTCTCCCTTAAATTTTAAGCTGTTTGAAACTAGTTTTGCCAGCAGCAGACATCTATGTATAATGGTTATTTTTCAGGAGTTGTTACTCATTATTTCTGGGATAAACTGAATTATTATGAACATGTAGATTTTGGGTGTGAAATCACAACCTTTTTTATATAAATGATCCTTCCATTAATACCCCCTTCTGCAGAAACATGATGTTGATGACAGTTGTGTTAGCAAGTAGCTTGATGAAGATGGCAGACTGGGCTCCAGTAGTGCACTTCAGTCAGTTTCTACTGCAGCTGTACATTAGACATGACTTAAAGCCTGCTTATTCTGTTTGAGGCCTCCTGTGAAAAGGGGTGGCCATATGCCGATATGAAGTGATCGTTTGATGGGAACACATATGGGAAAGATGCTTAGTGCTGAAGTTATATGTCTTGCAAGCACAAGGAAAGTTATAGTCAGTATTTCATGGAAACAGCTATCAAATTTGGCTTGCTGACATCTTTAAATGGGCTTCTGTGTTGTCTAAGCAAGGCTTTGAACCCTGGTCTCCAGAGATGAAAGCCTCGGGCATTAACCATTGCAATATCTCACCCTCAGCTTTGTGTTTAATAAAATACTTTAGATAGATGCAGGTGAACTTTATTTGCTTAGTATTGATTGGTTTGCCTTCTTTGAAAAAAGAATTGTAGGAATTTTGATAAAGGAATTTAAAAGTTGTCCGTTCCCATAGTATCTTCTGAATATTTCTGTGTATCTGAATTATAACAGATAGGCTTCCCACAGAATAAATGTGGAAATTATATTTTCTTTTTTTTCCTTTTTTTTTCTTCTAAATAGGAACTTGTAACAACTAAAAGCTTCCCATTCTCATCTCTAGCTGACCCCTAGTGTTTTGGTGTATTGTGGCAGTGCAGTCTAAAGTTTTTTCTTTCACTAGAAAGGATACTTAAATCAAATTCTTATTTTGATGATATAAAGTATTCATGCTAATTCCCATTCTATGCTACTGCACAACATCACTGTAAATTATCTGCTAGATTTCTCTTATTGTCTTTTTTCCATATATGATTGATTTGTGAAATATCTTGAGATTTGCTGTTGCTACATGTGCTTTGTGAAAATAATAGTCCAAATTTCTTACATTACAAGATGTCTATTCTCTTTCCTCTTCTCCTTCTCCCTTTCCTCTTGCAACACAAGTATTAGTTTTGTCCATCACCAGATGATTTTTTTCTTTATTTCTGCCAACTGTTCACATACACATTTACTTTAAATCAATACAATATGTATAGGATGAGTATCACTTTTCTCTAAAATACCAGTTTTCATCAGAATGGCTGATAATAATCAATTTTTCTTAAAAGTGTAAAGCTATTCTGCTTCAGTTGGTTTGAACCAATTCATCATCATGAGCCCATGGATTACAGTCCACAAAGGTCTTTGTGTAATACAGTCTTTAGTTAATGCTTCTCTCTTTCTTGTTCCCTATGTTGGCCAGACACCAAGAACCTTCTGAGGTCATGCTGGGACAGGATCTCCAAATGAGCCAGGAACTGTGAAGGAGAATTGTTGAAGTGCTTTTAAAAAAAAAAAGTGTCATCTTGGTGCACACTGGTTGGCACACAGTCTATAAGTAATATATCTCTCTTCAACTACCGTTTCCTCTTATTCTTCATTTTACAAGAATTAGTACACCAGCCTGAACTCTTTTCTTTAAAATATTCCTCTTTCCCTTCTCCCAAGGACATCTGTGTTAGGACACTGTTATTCAGAAACTGTGAATGCCCATGGTCTGGTCTCATGTTACTGAAGTACAGAAGATGTCCACGCTCAGCATGTCTGAGGCAAAGTAATTTCAATCTCAGTTTTATCCTTTCTATGTCCAGCAGTTTTGATGCACACAGAGGGTTAAGGTCCACAAATGGCAAGTTCTGCTGGGTTTTAGTGGAGACAGGATGAAGATCATTGGCTGTAACAGGCTTGGGCCCTAAGTAAAGCACTGGTTTTGTGAGTGTGGAAAGGTTGTAAAGCCCTCTCAGCTCTCTTTTCCTCTATGTTGGGCACAAAGAAAAGATTTTGTCTGTATTGAGGGAAGATTAGAGAAAGAGAGAGTTCTTTGTCTAAAGAATAAGAGGGCAATAACCAGTTAGTCACTTTTATGCTATTAGTGTGAAGTGTTTATTGCTGAACCGTGGTGTTTTACCCATTGTCTACTGCGTGATAAAGTAGGTTGCAGATGGCTTTGTCACACCCAGGCTTGGGAAAGGACAAATGAATCTCAGTGAAATTAATTTGTGTCTTCTCCTCAGTTTGCAGAACAAAGTTGTGAATTGAGTCATAACTGATGATGTAGGGCAGATTCAGCTCTTTGCAAGTGTTCATCTGCTGCAGTATGTAAAGGGCAGCATGGAAGCTTAAGCACATAATTCTACACCAGTAGTAGTGGTAAAGTATTCACTGGAGTACAGAAAAGACTCAGTGTGGCATCCTTTGTTGACAAGTGCTCACAAAATAACTTTTGTTGAAGTTACCAAGATAGGAAGATGAAGGGGGCTCATTGGCCTTGCAGAGAGCATCAGGAATAAACAAAGCAGTGACAGCCAATTAAAAAAAACCCAAAAAACTGTGTGTTAAGCAATTTTAATTTATAGGAGTACAGACTTTGAACTTGTTTAGGATGTTTCCATGCAACTAGTTAGAGAAATGTTTCCTAAACATTTCTGTTCAGTTCACAGGGGAGGTGTATTTTTTTAAGGAGTTCAAAATTTTGTGAAAGTACAGTTTTAACCAATAGTTAAAAATAGCTATAAAACCAAAGAGGAAGAGCATTAAAAAGAGGAAAAGAAAGCACTTGAAAAGATGGTGAGACAGAATGTTCTGATGGGATGTCCTAAGAAAGTGGAAAATGCCTTATTTGGAAAACATTTTGTAAAGCTATGCCATCACACACTGAGTTCTGTAATACTGTTTTGTGGGTTTATGTGTGTGGTTGCATGTGTTTTATTAGCTCTGCATTACTTGAAAGTCTTGCTCAGGATTACCTTTTTGGAAGAGAGAAGTTAGTTTTAAATTGCAAAACTAATAGACCCCATTGAAGAAGTAAATCTTAAATAGAAGCCAACTTGCTCTCAAAGGGATATTCTGTGGTAAAAGAGAAGTGTTCAAAAGAAGCATTTCCAGGTAAATATTTGTTTGCATATTACTGGTTATGTGCAAGTGATGAAAGAGGAATTAAAAATCAAATATGTGTGGCAAATAAGCTACCCTGTGCAACATGGCTGAGGGTCCTGTGCTGTTTTGCAGAAATAAGTCTCCATGAGTGTATCTAAAGATGTTAAACTTTTTGTAAGCATGAGTACTTCAGCTGTTCTATTGTCCATGTATACTGATAAAGAAAACCCCGAGGCTTGATTTCACTGATGTTTAATTTTACTCTCACATTAAATGCAAACTCAGTTTACTATACTACATGTTATATAATGGGCTAAATAGAAAGCGAACAGTACTAGGTAATCTTTTTTTAAAATTATTGTTCTGATACCATGACTTGTCCATCAAATGTTAATGGCTATTGTGTCTTGTACAACAACAACCATATACTTGAATTATTTTGTGATGCAATACATATGTACATTAATTTTTGCACCATATTTTGACAATATGAATTTTAGTATTAAAATCATAATAGTTAATTATCAATGCCATTAACCAGCAGTATTGATTTGCTATGCAAATTTAGTTATAAATTAGCTCAATCCATAATTCATCGAACACTTGCTAAAATCTTGAGACTTCTGTGACTAGATCTGATAGATGAGAAATTTTCCCACATTTTTCTTTTGATTAATCTTAGTTGTTATGCAATTTTGTTCAAGTATGGGTAGTGACACTTTCACACAGAGCTGTCTCTGTATTTTTGTTTTGTTTGTTTTTATTGAGTTTAGCATGTGAAAGCATAGGCTACCCCACCAACGTGAGAACTGGAAATGAAATAGGTGTGTCTCTATTCATTCCACAGCCAGAAGGAACGAACAGTAAGCTAGCAGTACACTTGTCAAAAAAAGTAACAAATACAGATGTTTCAGTAGGAGTAGAAAGAACTCAGGACTGAAATAGCATTGATTACATTTAAAATACATAAGAACCAAACCCTTATATTCTAATTGGACATTATCTTCTTGAATTCAATTTCCTCTTTTCACTCATTCACATAATATTTGGTAGTAAGGCTTCACCATGCCCAGTAGAATGTGAGGAACTGACTTATCCTCTCCTGAAATATTTCTGCAGTGATGAACAAGGTGCTAACGATGCCAATGCTTATGACAGGTGTTCCTACACTGCACTGAATGGGCATCATTCAGATGGTTTGCCCAAGCAGTGCGTTTGTGGACTGCTGCTAAAAACAATTTCTCTCCCAGACCGTTGGACTTTTTACAGTCTAATTTTGGCCATATATGAGGGTTACTTAAATGTGGAGATAACATTAATCTTTCAGGAGAAACAAGTGCTGGCCGTGGTTAAGACCAGGAGCTTAGCATTCCTGTAATCAAAATGTTGTTGCTGGACATGAGTAATACAGTATGCGATCATTTCTGAACATTAAATCTAACCTGGATTGGGTTCAGTTCTGCTACATGATACCATGTTGCCTCACATGGCACTGTTCTGCCCCTTTGGTCCTTGAAGATATGGGACAGCAATTAGCAAGTACCTCATTTAATTGGCAGGAGTTCATATAGTATCAGCCCCCGTGCCCTCATGATGCTTGCGTAAATAAGTGTTTCTATTTCTGTAGACAGTAGGCATTTGGATTTTTTTTTTTTTAAATATAACTGCCTGGGCTTAGTGTTACAAATCATGAAACATTTTATTTATGCATTATAAATAGTGATATCTATTTATAAATCAAAGGCACTGTGTTCTCTCTCTATTCCTAGGAGGTCTTTGGTTGTGTTAGCGTTACCCACACACGTGCTTCCATTTTGTTGCCTGGGAAGCTAAATAGAAATACATGACTCTTAGCTGGCCTCATTAATGAAACAATAGATACAGGTTGGGTGCAGAATCTGAAGGAGCCAGTGAAAAACATAATAAGCAGCAAGGGGAAAAAAAGAAACCCCAACAAACTCAACATATTTTAAATTATTAAAAAATGTTATTCATGGGAAGCAGCATAGGGTTTTATTTAGGGAGGTAGAAGGAAAACCCTGAGGTGGTAGAGGATTCCTAAAGGGTGGAGAACAGTTTATCTCTATACCACATAGTCATATGGGGGCAATTTATTCTCATCTTGGAGGAACAGGAAATATTTTAAAGTTAATAATATTTCTGCCACCCTTCTCTCCCCTCCTATCATGCTTACAGTCAAAGGTGAAAGCCTACCTTACATCCCCAGTGACTGGTACAGAATCTACATCAGAAGCAAAGAGATGAGGGAAGTAAGAAGAATGGAATGAGATCAGCTCTGTGGTTTGCGACAGCCTATAAAACTAGAACAGCCTTTACAAAAACTGGAGCCGATAGAACTCATAAAAAGCTAGAAATCGCCTCTAAACGTGGACCAGTTGGCAATCCTGTGCTGTGGTTGTCATTACAATAGGATATTTTGCTGCAAATGACCAGATGATTTTCTAATACAGTCATATGTACAAACAGTAGAGAAACATTTGTTGCTGTTTCTTTCAAGCCCCGTGGATGGAATTTATCACTGTGTGACAATCCTTGGCCCAGTGATCTTGCAGTTTGAAAGAAACAGTAGATTCTAGTGCAAAGAGGTTGCTGGAGTAACTGGTATTTGATGGGTGTTTTGTTGCACTCCCACCTCACTGCAACCTGGGAAGTATCTCTTCTGCTCAAGTACCTTCACCTCAACTGGTACCTTGCTCATCTGCGTAATGTAGTATTAGCCCTAATACTGAATTCAAAGTAAGTAGTTCCCCTAGATAGTTAATAGCAAGAAAAATGATGTAGTAAGCAGAAACACCGCTCTTGCTTTGTTGTGTTACAGCTTTATTTCTGAGCCCACTGTTGTAGAGGGTTTTTTCTGCATACCCTATCCCTGCAGGCACGCTACAGCTGCACTTCCTTACCGAGAGCACGTACAGTTGCCCAACACAGCTGTAGGCAGAAGCTATTGCAGACGCCTCCGATGTGCTCCTGACATAATAGACCTGGTGACCTGGGGCCTCACAGAGCTCTGTGTAGGGTGAAGTGCCGTTCTGCTGCCTATGTAAACTATATACATGACTGCTCCCCCCTCCCTGTGTCAGATGGCTCCAGAGACCCTGCCTTTAATAGGCAAGGTTAGGAGGATAGAGTGTGGCACATGGGCTGAGTCTTCCTTTTTATAAATCAGTAACAATAGGGTGTTGACAGGCCTTGAAGCCTAGACAGGCTACGAGGGTCATCACGATAAGGAGGGATTAGTGTATATAATTTGCCAAATATGGCACCAGCCACTAGCTGGGTTTTTTTGCACATGGCAGATTATCTACAGTAGCTTCGTGGCATGTACCTTAGCTACTGGCTATATTTATTAGCAAATGTATTGCTGCTTCCAGTTTAAGAACTATATGCTAAACAGGGAATGTATGCAAACGTGATGAAAGAAGTTGTGGTTTACATTTTGACTGAGGACAAAATGTGTATATAACATGTGCTGTATAAGCCTTAAGTATAAATACTTTCCATTGTACCGTATCTGTTTTTCCCCTAAGATTTTCACTTGAGAGATTTTGTATGCATCTTCATTCCTTGTAAATAAAGCTGTTTCTAACTTAATTCCCTGGAGGGTATACTTATCCTGCCCAAAGATCAATGGTCAACAGAAAATATAAAGAGCCCCTAGATCAGATCTTTGACTGCTTTGTGGTAGATAGCTAAACTGCCCACCTTAAAACGTTAAGAGAACGATAAATGCTGTAAATTCTTGGCTGTGGAGAAGAAGAACTTGTTAACCCCAAAGTTACTGGAAATGGATATGGTCAAACTCTAACAACATTGCTATGTTGTAAACTGTATTTATCCCTTAAAAGAAAAACAGGAATAGAGCGATTTAGTCAATTCTCGCAAGTATTCTCCAAATCAGGTTGTCAGTGACTGTATTAATTTGCAATTTGGGATAGAGTTCATACTTTTGATCTTCCAGCTGACACCATGCCAATTTATAGCAATTTGTACAAATGCTTAAAAATTAGTACACATGCAATTACTTTTTTAAAAATTTATGTTTACCTGAAGGTTTTATTTATTAGTATGACAGTTTCTTTAAGGATGCTGCAGTCCCTTTGTGCTTCCTTTCTCAGTA
This sequence comes from Manacus vitellinus, assembly GCF_001715985.3. NCBI lineage: Eukaryota > Metazoa > Chordata > Aves > Passeriformes > Pipridae > Manacus > Manacus vitellinus. The sequence goes on from NW_021940864.1 coordinate 8,012,499, forward strand.
CCTGGATAAGCTCCCCCGGTAAAAAAAAGACCCAGCGTAAATAAAATTTTGCAAGTCATTCAAGGATGCAGCAAAAGACATAATTGACTTTTTAGACCATTTTTAGAGCAAACTCTCTCAAGGCCTTTTTTCCCCTCACAGGAACACTTCCCACTGCACTGGAACTGACAAGACTGTATGCATTACTTTATTTTGATACTGACATTTAAACAATAAAATAAAGCCATTTAAAACAAATAGTGGTACTTCAAGTGTCTGAGCTGTCAAGATATCAAATTATATAACTTGGAAAAATCAGAATTCATTGTTAATGGTATGCACTTAACACAAAGGGTCGCTGGAGTACTAACCAGATATATATTCAGCTACCATGTTGGAGCTAACAGGCTATATTCCTTTAGATAGAATTGACTATATTCACTTAAATGGACTTGACTCTAGTACAATCACTGTATTCAAATGTCAAAAAAAAGAGAAAGAGGATGTCACGTAGGGTCACAAATTATGTTGGATTTTGACAGATTGTAGCCTTGCTTTACAAGAGCAGTAACATCTCATTTGTCACCGTTTGATCTGTAAGTGCGGGAATGAGAGCGGAAGGCCCTCCATCTCCACCGCAATTTAATCGCTCTGAGGCCGACAGTGGCAGCTAAAGCCACCTGCCCATGCACTGTACTGCTGATCTGTTTTAATTTAATCGTCCGTCAGCTGGGATGAAAGCATAAATCGTCTCCCTTTGATCTGCAAACGGTGTGGTTTTTTTGTAAAGCATGGTGCAGAATCAGGGAGACAGTTTTCACATTTAGTGCAACATAGACAACATGGGCTTGAAAAGCTTGTAAGTGATATTTCACTGTAGTAGTAAAGCAAGAAGTTGCTCTTTTTGCAAATTGATACGAAACAGCAAAAGGGGTTTTTTTTAAAAAAAAGATCGTAGAAGAGGTTACTGATTTAATAATGTGTTAATTATGCAAGTTTGGAAAACCAGCCTCTACTCTTAAATAACTTAAACATCTTTAAAACTCTGAAGAACCTTCGATCACCTTGCTTACAACACAGGAATAAAAATTGTTTGGCAATAACACTGGGTAATTCTGTGAACTGTGAGCATGTTATTTAGTTATATTATGGCATGTAAATGGAAAAGGGAAGGTCTTTACAAAACAAACAAACAAAAAAAAATCTGCCTTCTCCAGTGGAAAAGTTTACTTTTTTTGTGGTATTTTTGGAAGTTTTGTTGAAGGTCAAAATGTTATTTGCACATCAGATATGGTTGGTAAGCCAAACCTTGCTTTGGTGTGTGCACCTTTTCATGGAAAGAACCGTCATGAATACAATTGAAAGTCTAGCAGTAACATGGGGACAGAATCTTTCTCATTATTATATTTTCTTACAGAGTAGCTAGTGAGAATAAAAGAAACTGATTTCTACATCCCACTTCTCCCTCTTGGCCCTTTCTCCCAACCCTTAATGGCTTCCTCTTTCAGGCTTGTGCCTTTCTTAGGTTTCGCACTTGGCCTCTCACATGAAGGTACATCATTCATGGTTTGGATGTGGTACATTTGTGATGAGAACCACCTCCTTTAGCTCCTTGTCAATCCAAGCTGGGCCTTCTAGTGCTTCAGTGTTTAAAACTGAAGCAGGACAGCAGTAGAAAGCTCACTGCTCAACTCTGAGAGTTTTGACAGACCCCATAAACTTTCAAATGCACCGTCTTCTCTCCCTGCCTTATGAAAGCTTTAGGGACTGTGTTCCTAGTTCAAATTCCTGTTTGCCAAAGTGAAAATTGACATTTCACAAACCCTTCCCAAAATTCATAAAACCTGAAGAGTTGCATGTATTCTCTGCAATGTCATTTTTCTGGCTGGGATGGACGGTGTGTACTGCCTACTGAGATGTATGAATATCTTTCCATTAGTGCCGAGACTAGACTGTGACTTCCCTGTTAGGAGAAGATTTTTTGTGGTCAGATGTCAAAACTGGGAAGTTCCTTTCCTAGTAAAAAATGCAGTGTGTTTTCTTGACCTCTCAGAGAGCAGAGAACACAAACCACAGCTTGTAAGAATCCCTTGGTTTTGAGTGACTAGACATATTTTATTTACCAAACAATCTTGCAACATTTTATTTGGGAAGGTTTTCTGTCTCCATTATTCATAGCAGGATTTTATTATTTGGCAAAGAACTCTGTCTTGGGATAAAGAAATGTTTATGCTTTCTCTTGTAAAATTCCATTCAGCCTATGCTGGAATACAAATAGTGAAAAATTGCCTTTGTTCTTCTTTTGCTTTCATTCCTCATGAAAATTTTGTCAGGCTGACAATATAATAAATAATTATGGAGTTGTGGTGGCCCTGGAATGGGGAGGGAGAGGGAACCATTTTGCTCCCAACATACATTCAGCTTATGGAGCAACTAGGCCCTGACTACTTTGAGAGCACTGGTTTGGTCTAAAATTAATAAATTTTCTTGGGGAAAGAAGAAGAAAGAGAACAGAGAAAAATCTTATTCTTATCCCCAAAATTGACCTCTGGGACTGACCCAGATCCCTGGGTCATAAGCTCACTCAGCATGAGACCAAGGAAAGACAAATGGGCCAGACTATTCCTAGCCCTGCTAACTGACTCTTTCTCATCCCTGAGTTTTCTGTTGCAAGCTGAGATGGGTAGGAATCCTCCAGTAACACTCAGTGATGCTGTTCTGAAATTTTAAATGTTAAGAGGTTGCTCACAAAGCGTATGAAAGAGAAAGACTTTTGTGCTTGCAAATATTACAAATTGTTGTATCTTCCTCAGTTTCAAAAATGTGTCTGGAATGTCGTATGTATTCAGGCTAGTAGCAACATGCAGCAAAAGGATATTAATTTGCAAAGCTGAGCAGTATTTGCCTAATTTTCTGTCTGAAGTCTGATGCAAAAGAAAGCCGAAATTAAGGTTGAACGAATTATCATCAGTTCTGATCATAGAATCAGCCAGGTTGGAAAAGACCTCTGAGATCATCAAGTCCAACCCTTGAGCCAACACTACCGTGGTTACTAGACCGTGGCACTAAGTGCCGCATCCAGTCTCATCTTAAAAACCTCCAGGGATGATGAATCCACCACCTCCCTGGGCAGCCCATTCCAATTTCTGATTACTCTCTGTAAAAAATTTCTCCCTAATATCCAACCTAAACTTCCCCTGGCACAGCTTAAGACCATGCCCTCTTGTCCTACTGCTGGTTGCCTGGGAGAAGAGACCAACCCCCACCTGGCTACAACCTCCTTTCAGGTAGAGAGTGATGAGATCTCCTCTGAGCCTCCTCTTCTCCAGGCTGAACAACCCCAGCTCCCTCAGCCTCTCCTCATAGGGCTTGTGTTTGAGTCCCTTCACCAGCCTTGTTGCTCTTCTCTGGACCTGCTCCAACACCTCAATATCCTTCCTGAACTGAGGGGCCCAGAACTGGGCACAGTTTTCCAGGTGTGGTGTCACCAGTGCTGAGTACAGGGGAAGAATCACTTCCCTGCTCCTGCTGGCCACACTGTTTCTGATCCAGGCCAGGATCCATTGGCCTTCTTGGCCACCTGGGCACACTGCTGGCTCATGTTCAGCTTCCTGTCATTCCAAACTCCCAGGTCCCTCTGTCTGGCTGCTCTCCAGCCACTCTGTGCCCAGCCTGTAGCGCTGCAGGGGATTGTTGTGACCAAAGTGCATGAGTGATGTTTTCTAGCTTCTGACTTCTTGCCTTTGCAGACCAAACCTGGGGATGCCTATGCAGTGTTTGTAACTGTAAGGGGTTTTAAATGGAATAATAAAGTGTGTAGATGCATGCACCCTGCTTAATGTAAATTATGGTGACAGTAATCTTAAGTCATGTGTAGGTAATGATAACACAAATGGCAATAAATGTCATATAGCCCTATACTGAACTATCATCTAATCATTCCTAGGAAGGTTTATTTAAATGTGTTTAAATAAAAGCAGTCTAAATTAGCAAAGGATGAAAAATTAATTTTCATACTAAATTTTTATGTGAGATAAAATTACTTTGCAAGTTTGAATAACTTATTTTCCCTAAATAGAAAAGATTTTTAGCAAAATTTAGTCTTCACAGCGATGCTTCATGTGCATGAGGCATTGCTCCACTGAACTTGTAATTGGAATGATAAATTAGCTCTTCATTTTTGAGTACTGATAAACAAAAGGCCTTTTTTTTAGTCCCATTGCAGTAACTGGCAACAACGTCACTGAGCTATTGGGTACAAGATGAACTTCATAGTACTAAACAATAATATCCTGAAAGATATTCCAAGAAGTCTGTCTTTTTATTCCATCTTTGTGAAAGATGATATCAGTCTAGTTTTGTATCCCCTTCGCACATCTAGTCCTTTTCCCTTTTACTATTTTGGGTGTTTTTTATTAGCTTTTCTGTTGGAATTCTGAACTCCATTACACTGCAGTCAGATAAGTACAAATATAAACCACACCATGCTGCTATCAATACAGTCCTCTCTTAAAACTCCAGCACATACAACAAACACAGATAACTCCCTCCTGATAATGTCCTTGTATCTACTTAGACTAAGTAGTGTAATGAAAGTGAAGGCAAAGACACAAATGGTATAACAACATATGATAGGTTTGTGGAAAGTGCAGTAGCAACTAATGAGTTGGGAGAAAACCTTTCAAGAATATTGCTAGTTATTTATAGGCTCTCAAGAGTTCATTCATTTGAGTTGCATTTGTGATGTTTGTATTGGTTTTGCCTGTGTGTATTCTTGCATTCATTCATGCTCTCCGTTCTTCCTTGTCGATGTCACTCTGGACAGCAATCACCAGGAATTCCCTCCTGTTGCAAAAAACAAAACCAATAATAGGAGGAATATGGTCGTGATACCCTGGTGGCAATATGGTACTAATGTATGGATGACAGTTAGCACTCCTGTTTTTCTTTAGGTGTTTTGGTGTTTTGTTTGCAACTTGAGGTGTGTTGCTTATATCCATTTACACAGTCGTCTTCAAAGTGTGCATAGTCCAGTGCACATCGTGGGTTGTGGTGGCACCGTTATGTGCTGAGTTCTGTATGTACACATACATGTGCACGTACAGAGGTCAAACCACCTGCTGTCTCCTCGTGGCACACCTACAGCTGTAGCTTTAGATCTTTCAGAAGCGTGTTACGTATTATTGGGAAACCTGTTTGGTTCCATGCTGTGAGTGGGAGCAGAGAGTAGGTACCCTGTGCTCCCACTTGAGCCAGGTAATTATTCCTGTGATTTCTTGCCGTTAAGGGGGACAGGATTCAATGACTCAAGTTGTTCAGTGCTACATATAAAAGGCCAGTTGTTTTATAGCTGGAAAATTAGAGAAACAGTTAACTTCTCTCCTAATACTTGTCTTAATGGTTTGTAAAGTGGACACACACATTTGCACATGTCTGTCATGGAATAATGTGAATTACACATTCAGGAAGTCTCCATGATCTAAATGGCATTATTAAATATTTACCATAACTATATAGACCATGGCAGCCAGAAATTTATTATGGGTACAAATAATTTTTCAGCCTGTCTGTTCTTAAGACAAAAGCAATAAAGCAAGCTATTATTTAAATTGATAAAAGATGCAAACACAGCTTTACTGGGTTTCTAGATTCACAGTAAAAGAATAAATATTTCATCAGTGATGCTAATTAAAGATTGGTCTAAGATTTATCCATGTCTTGTACTTCAAATACCTATCATGCCTGTTTAGGAAAAGTAACATTTGTAGTACTGTCCACTGGTTGGAAAAAAAAAATTCCATGAAGCCCACTTTACCAGATAATGATTGTTTTATTAGCCTTTGTTTAGTGAGATGTTACCAAAGAATTCAAGAAACTAGTTTCTGGTAGAAAAAAAAAATGAGTAAGAGTTAATTTTTTTAAAAAACTCAGATCTTTACAATATTATATCAGGGCAAAACTGTTAGAAAACAACCATTTACTAATTAGTTTCCATGTGGATAATGGATAGACACTAAGGAATGGAAATAGATAAAGATCTCAATAGGACAGGCAAAAATTAGGTAAAGGCTAGTGGTAATATCTTACACCCCTTTTTGTAACTTCCAATTAAAAAAATAGTGGAGCCTAGAAATATATTTTTGTAGTGGCACTTTCTAGATTAGAAACCTGGGGTTTCCTTTATTTGATCAGGTTGGAAAAAATCTGTCATTCTGATATGTTGTTTCCACTGGAGATCGAATAACTGATTATTTCAAGACAGAGCATTCAAGTAATTGACATCCTTATGCAGATAATATTTGGAGAGTGAGACAGTATTTTTCCAAATATTCTTTCTTTCTCTGGCAAGTTGGTAAGGCATATTCCACTGTTTTACTTACGTAGTCTTAATTCTGGCCCCTTCTTCTGCAAGTGGACTCAATTTACCAGGCTACTTGACTGCAGGATTTGGCCCAAAAAGTATTGAGGTCTGATAATAGCTTGGAAAAAAAGCTACCAGTGCTTTTCTGTGTTATGTACCTGGAAACCTTTTGTAGGTCTTCTTTTTCTGTCTCAGACCTAAGATTTTTTTTTTTGAGCTTTAACTGAATTTTTTATGTCAGAACTAAAATAATAAATATAATGACTGAAGCCTTTTCTAGCTGTGAGAATGTGTTTTGTTTTCAATTTTTTCTTTTTCCATATGAGTAAAAATTCTGTAGTTTTAATAAGTTCAATACAACCACAATCTGATTGAGATATTAATGAAGAATTTAACTTTGAAAATTGTTTCAGGAGACCCAATAGATAGACCCAAATAGATCAGTCCTGGAATTTATTTAAAAAGAAATTACTCCTCTATGCTACAGAGAAGAAGATTCAGAACTTATGTAAAGCTTCTTCTTCTCTGAATGGTTCATTCAGAGTGTACTTCTTTTATACTGTTTTCATTAATGAAAGATTGAATAACTGTTAGTTTAAACCATCTCTTTAGTGACCTCCACAAGCTTAAGTTCCTGCATGTATTTCACCATAAATTCATATTTAAATTTCAAATGAGCTAAATAAACAGTTTCCTTCAGATAAATAGCTGATTTTGTTCCTCTCATGTTACATTAATATTAGTATTATGAAGTCTTCTGTACCCTTGCTTTACTTCCTGACTAGCTGATAATTGGGTTGGCAGAGCATACCTGGGGTCATCTTGTTTAGCTTATCTGCACAGGAGAAAGAGTGGCAAATAATAAGGGAAAGCAGCAATAAAATAGTGGAAAAAAATGAAAGGAAGATTTAATCTTTGACCAATTTGAAACATATCCTAGAGAATCCATGGAGAAAAAGATAAAGTGTGACTATGAGTAAGTTAACTAAACACATTACAGTGTGTGAGAGCAAATGGAGTTAGTCCATTGTACATGTTTAATTTCCTATTAGTCTCTGGCGTTTACTACTCCAGTCTGAGTTGGGGCATCTGTAAATTCAGTTAAATACAGTGCATTGTCTAAACATATCACAGCTCCAATCAGTCACCCAGGCTGCTGATAAGAAGCCTCTTGTATTATTGAATCTACAATAGGGAGGCTCTGCAGGCACAAAGATAACAGCTAGGTATTTCACTTTAAGTATGAGAAAAAGCAGTGACTCGCCTTTGCTGCTCTAGCTCTGACATTTATTACTACTCCCTGATTTGTTTTATACTACTGATGTGAATTTGGTTTCAAGTGCTTTATATCTCTTCTTATTCCTAACTGAAGACCTCTATCTGGAAACAGTAAGGAAAAACAAGTCAACCAAAGTCAACTTTTCATGGTATTACATATATAGGAACAACTTGAGCACTTTATAGGGCTTTAAGAATGTCTTCCTGCTTTCATCCCCAAAGGATGAAACAGAGGCTTTTGTTTATTCTTGCACTATTTTGTTCCTTTTGAATTAAAGGAATTCCAGTGATGTCACTTCAGAAATAAGGCTACTCTAGGGGAAGTGAATCTGGCCATAATAGTTGGGGGTTTAGGCTTTTGGAGTGTTTTAATACATCTTTCCATAGGGCCCTTGAGTTGGAAAGAAAATAAGTTCTATCAGCAGATATCATTGCAGATAGAAGTACTCTGGTGGCATGTGCAGACTGTGTTACATATAGAAAGAAACTGTGAATAAATATGGGATTGATAGTGACTGTATTTCTGTGTCCTTTATGTTTCTCAATTTAACAGTGTCTTTTTAGTCATAAATTTTTGGCAGACTTGTTTAGGTGTTTAGGATAAAATTTCCTCTGCCCAGATATACACTCATATACCTTATTTTCTATAACAGACATATGTATTTATAGTGATATGTTATTACTATCAATTATTATTATTACACCAAGGATATATATCACATAGCAGATCTGTATATAGTGTAGACTATTTATATATATTGTATCATAAATTATGTCACATTTACGTACTATTTATTTACTCATAAGCTATATTAGATATAAAAATCAGGAAATCTGATCCTGAAATATCATGGCAGATAGTTTCCTATTGTTTCTACCTCCTAGATATGTACCTATTTTATACTACGGTTAATATATTTAATATTCTTAATTAATTGGTGATTTTATAGGTTTTCTTTATGGTTTGATACATTTTTGTGAGGCCATACATAATGTTTTGGTAATTTTGCAATAGAAAGTTTGTAGCTTCTTAAATATTTTTTACTCGTTTCCTAAGGCTTCTTTTGTTGTACACATACGTGGAATTATAGCTGTATTTCTTGAAGTAGTTTGAATGAGTTTGTTTTGCCTTAGCCCTCAGTTATAACTGGTTTATTATAAGTTTTATTTCTGCTGCCATCTGAGAGATAACTGCATAAAGTTCAGTTTCCTACTTGGTGCTATACAAATAAAATTCCTAAAGGAAATAGCCTGAATATCAAAATAACCTCAAACCCCTCGGTGAGATCCCCAGTAAGCGCAAAACCAAACCAAGGAAAATGCTAAGGTTTGCTTCTGGCCTTTGAACCAAGACATTGCAGAATGTTACATAGATGCAGGTTCTGAAGCAAGTTAGTGCTCTGTTTTGCTGGGTGAAAACCAGGTCTGATTAACTATTCAAAATCTTGTCTCTTTGAGTGCTTATAGCGGAGTTCCTGGTAGCAAGTACATTATGGCTCTCTATGTAACTAAGATTCAGCAAAAATGCAGCAAATTTAAGGCCGTTTTTAACTTTCTGCATAAGCTTAAATCCTCCTTGTGTTCAACTGAACACAAAAAGCACTCTTGAGTTGGTCTGTATGTTCAAGAATGTCAGCTGATGGGCTCCTAAAGAATTACCATGTGGTCATCCACTGTAGAAAGGCAGTCGCAGTAATACATATTCTGGAGGGTAGGGATGTGAAGGACTTACTTATAATAGGAAACAAAGATGCTGAAAAGCTTTTTCCTCGGCATTTTAAAATTAAAGGTATGTAGTATTGCAGCTTTTCTCTTCCCCCCCCCCCTCAGCTTTTAAATAAAATGCTTGCAATTATGACAAGATTTTTTTTGGTTTGTACCACGGATTATTTGCAAAGCTACTGTTCATTCGTATTTGTAAGATCACAGAGCTGGGCTTTATTGTTTCTGATATAGTGAGCATCAAAGGTATGGCTAACATGGCAGGTTAGCACATTGCTCATTGCATTAAAGGAACACCTAATGCAAGAGTAAAACTTTATGCAACCAAACATAGACGTAAAAGGAAGAAAGCAGCTAAAGGAGATGGCAGGTAGGAAAATTGCAGAGGGAAGAGCTACCAGTTGATAAAAACAAAGTCAAGGGTGGTGGTTAGGCTGCAAAAAACAGTATGTGCATACATGCTAGATTATAAAATTGCTTCCAGCAGACAAAAATTCAAGGTGTTGCCATTCCTTTAGAAAAATCTCTTCAGTTTTAGAAAAAAACGTAAATCACTTCTCTACATGGGTACAGCCCGTGGTGCACACCAATACTGATCAGCAGGGATCTCTCTAGTGAGATCTGCAGGCACCAAGGAGGGATTGCATTTACTCTAATCAAAAGTTTAAATTACCAGGGAAAACCATGGTAGATATTCATTTAATGAGAATCCACCAAAGCCAAATTTCTGAATGGCTGGAATTCAGAGGGCTAAAAGGCATCATGAATTGAGAGGGACCAGATATGAAATATTTGGACCTAGCAAAGCCAAATTTGATTAGAACATTGTTTTATACAAAAGCAAATAATTTCCAACTTCTCAGTGGGGATTAGGAATATTGAAATATATGCTCCCCTACAGTTTTCTTGGAATTTAGAAACGAGAGTTACCAGAAGAATTCTAGAGTTTGTAGGAGAAATACTTCAGTAAAGTTTCATCAGTGAAAAAATTCAATTTTGTAATGACTATGCTTGTTTTGGTGTGTTTTCAGTTCAACTGTTGTTATTTTAATAAGCCTTTGCATTGGAAGGGAGTAGTTGTACACCAAAGCAGGTTACTTTGGTGTTGTCCTAAGTGGAAGCCGGGGTTCGACAGTGGTTTGCCTAACAGAAATTAAATATTGCAGTTGTTGCCCAGCCCGTTTGGAGTGTGCCAACATTGCCAAACCAGCATCCAGATTTCTGTACCAGGATTTCATTATCCAGCATGTTACAGGTTGGTTACAAACGTATGTCAGGATTGTTTGGAAAGATTTTGAAATGTCTGTCTGCACTGGCCTCCAGTGTCTCCCATCAGGTAACTCCTAAATTTTCACAGACATCTATGTATTTGGCCTTGCTGCTGGAGTTGTCCCTGACTCAAAGCAATGGAATGGGACAGTCTGTTTCCCGAGAGTCAGAAAAATAAGAGACATCTGTGTCACACAGATACACACTTGAGGCTATGTGCACAAAAAACCCATATTGCTCTACCACTCATTTCTGTACAGTTACTTCCTACAAAGGTGACTGTGAAACAACCTTAATGCAAGTGTTGAACCTCCACTGAACTCAGACTGGTAAGCAGAAACTTCTCTAGAGGCTTCCTTCTTGTGGTGAAGGGGAATAGTAACAGTCTCTGTGCTTTGGCCCAGTTCCAAGATGAATGTTATGTGTTGCAGTTTTTGATTGAATGTTTCATATGACATCAGAAATTTGTAATTAAAATGTAATGTTACTCATTTATCAGTATAAAGCGTGAGTACTTTTTTTACTAGTTGGTAATTACCTGTAAAGTGCTTAGAATAATCACAATCTTTGGAATAGGCTTTTGTGAGAACAAAATTAATTGTAGGGGGCATAAGAGGGAAGGAGAAATAAAACTGTTTTTCCTTTTGTAAGCAAATCAAGGGTCAAATGGACTGGACTTCTCTTCTCTTAAAAGACATTATAGGGGATCTGAATAACCAGTTGTTCTTCAGGTAATATAGCTGATTTTTTTTTTCCAAGTCCAAGATCTTTTTCTTCCCTAGAAGACAGCCTATAACTAGGTATTAGCAGTTTGAGGAAGGTTAAATTACTCTTTCAGAGATTAGGATTTGTTAACAGATGTGGTTATTGGTACTGTGTACTTTTCTAATCCCTCTTCAGTATTGGTGCATCTCCAACCCTACCAGTTTAATTAACATTGAAATTCTCATATTATTTTGGTGTGCTGATTACAGGCAAAGACTAAGTGGAAGTCAGTTTGGCATCCCAAGAGACTTCAGTGTTAACAATGCAGAAAGATTTTTTTTCCCATTTCTCCCCCTTCCTGAACTCCAGATAAGCAGTAGGCCCCAGTTAGATTTCATTACTATCACGCACTCTTCATGGTCATCTTTTAATATTTGAAAGGATCATTTGTTAACTGGAAATGGTCAATTTTTTTTTCTTTGGCTTTTGAAATATAATTTTCAATTTTTAATTTGATTCATTTAGATGAAATCATTAATCAGGGTTGAAACTGAGTTAATTTTCTGGAAAATAAATGAGGTTGTTAGAGTGAACGTTATTAAGTGGGCTCTTTGCACGAAAGGGATAATAGCTGAAAATATGGAAGACTTTGAGAACTGTAGCAGTTGAGGGATGAAAAACAGGGGTTTTTTTCTAGCTAAGTGCAGTAATTTTTTAAAGAAAGCTAGGCATAGGAGGAATATTTCAGAGCTGTCATTATTAAAGTGAGCATTACAGAGTAAATAACCTAAATATATATGACTTAAAATCCTGCAGAGCCAGGTGGTGGTTTTAAAAAATGTTCTCCTATTTTTACAAACAATGTGCTCCTCCTAAAGCTCAGTATTTGCTATTCCAAGCAATGCTCACTTGATTTTTGAGACATTTTTGAGAAACATTATTCTCAGTAGTTCAGCAGAGGTACAGCCATCCAGGAAGAAAGCAAGCTTCAGTAGACAGGGAGTACAGGCCACTAAACCATTTTTTTCAGTCTGACCCAAATTCAACTACTCGCCTTGAGAGGGTTCTGTTTGCTTTTTCTGTGGAGTTTACTGCATGATACAAAGTGATTAAGATAGCCAGCAAAATCTCTTATAAACACAAACCAAAGAACAAGGAATTGGACTAGACAGACAACATCCTAGATTTACCATTCAAGTTTATTTCAGTTAACTACAACATTTGTTTTGCATTGTTTCCTAATGTCATCTACTTTCTGCTAATCTTCTATTTAAAGTAGTGGTTTATTGGTTTGGGTTTTTTTTTTCCCTCAGAAGATAGGGCTACCTCCTCTGTTCTGATACGAAAGAATTTCTTCCCTTCAAGTGTTCCAGTCTTTGCTCAAGAGTTATCATAACACTAAGCACTTAGTGGCCTTAGGTCAAAATTTTTGATGGAGCATTACAAGTCTGTTTAGGTTTTCTTTAGTGCCTGTGTGCTTGTTAAGGACCATTTCAAAATCTGTTACTGTGGATGAATGATAGAAATTGTAGGTGCCTTAGTCAATAAGACATTTCCTTGTAGGTGTTTTTTAACTGCCCTGTCCAACAAGATATTAAATGCTGCAGAGGGAAACAGGAGTATGTGCCACAAAAAGATACTTCTCAAGTGGAGAAGAGTGGAAAAGTTTCTGCAGTGGAACAGAAAGTCACATGGAGATTAAAATTATTCTGGACTGTAGTTATTTTACTTTTGTGAGTACCTTTCCATGATAAAAGAAGAAAGACAGTAATAATCTAATTTGGGTTAAGTTTGAAATACGCCTCTTCTAAAAATTAAATTCCAAAAATTTAAATCTCAGTGAGCACATGAGTGCTTCCTTACCCTTTAAAAAGGGACAAATGGCAACAAACTAATGTGAATCCTGGCAGACACAGAATTTGAGTTTGAATATTCTCTCTGCTAACAGTGTGAACTACAGGATGATAACTACAGGCCTTTAAATGTCCAAAATAGTATTTGAAAGATGGTTATTTTAAGACTGAGCAGAACAAATGTTGATTTACAATTTCATGTTCAGTTACATCATCATGATGTAATGAATCACAGTGATGTAACAGCCTCAAGTGAATAGAATACAGCAGGTTAATCCAAACGAGCAGCTATTTGCTATAAATATTCTTGGACAGTGCTAACTCGTTTTGAGCTACATGAAGAAAGTACCTTTCTTCTGGAATAAGACAAGGTCCTGAAGTCCCTACACATGATTAAAATCAGTCACTTATTATCAATTAGTCAATTGCAATTAGTTACTACTAATGGTTTTTGTATCCAGCCTGCACTGTAGACCCTACCTGCTAATAGGAACAGATTAGTGTCTCGGCCAGGGAGGCCAGAGGCCCCAGTTCTTAATAATAAAATTTATTATTAAGAATAGTAGGTTTCTGGTAGTATTATGTAGATGCTGTGAGAGTACAAAGGGGGCCTGCTAAATCTCAATAACTTAGTTCTGCACCTTTGAAGTCAATAAACTGCTGTAAGTATCAGAAGCAGGACTGTGCCAGTGCTATGCCATGAACTTCTTTACAAATCTATCCTGCATACACACCTTTGGGTTTAATGGTATTGTTTTCAATATGTAGTGTATTTTGGAATGCAGAGGCTATGTCTCATAGGTTATATATACAGAACTTCTTCAAATCATTCAAATTTTAAATCAGGTTTTAAGATGTTCATGTTAAGAAAACAGTTGTTTCTGCATGACTTGTAGTTTTGCTGCTTGATTTGGTTATAACAGTGGCTGCTTATCTCACAATTCTGCAAAATCTTCACAGAGTTATGGTCCCTCCCACACGTCAGACTCTTAGACTCCTGAGTAAGGTTTGCATAAAGTTGTTTCCTAAACAAGGTGTTTCCAGGACTTTGCTGCCTTTGATACTCATGAATATAAAATATCTTGTGGTGGTAGAAGGCATGAGGAAGTGTGAAGATGGGAGCAGGGCAAAAAGATGGCAAACATTGCCTAATTGGTGTGTAAAGAAGGACCCACTGGTCAAGCTGAGCATGTATGGACGGCGTGGTTACGAAACAGCGCTTTGCAATTTGCTTGGAGGCAGTTTTTCACAGGTGACTTTGCTACTGTGATTTCAGAAGTTGGTTCTGTGAAACCAAATCAGACCATCTCCCACTCCCCCTTTTATTTTTCTGTGGTGTAGTCTAGCTTTATGTTTTCTTTGGTGTTTAGTCCTGGCCAGCTTCATATTTTTTTATAGTGTTTCATGGTATCTTTGGACACAGCCATTTCTAATCTTTTCTTTCTTCAAGAAGTTTCTTAGGGGGAAAGTTGCATTGCATTTCTTATTAGAAATATAACAGAAATTTACTTTAATATTGGTTTGGAGATTTTGCCTTCCAGTGATCATTTGCAGTTTCTGGATAACCTTCAGTCTTTGTCTTATAACTGTTAAAAAAGGCAACACTCTGTTACATACAAGGCTGTTTTGCTTCCCTCTGCTATGCTGTTAACTTTGTTTTCAAACTGTGCCATTTGAACTGTTAGACAATGAGAAACTTGCTATCTAAAACTGCCCCAGACTTAGGAGGAACAACAGAGGACAGCAGTATTGGTCCTCTGAACATGAATCTAGAAATAGTAATAACAGTGGTAAGAGTAAACAATGGAAATCACCTTAAAGAATGACACCATGCAGAGAGCACCATGAGGGAAACCTCTGTCTAAAACTTCTCTAGAATTTTTGCAGACTGGTCACTCCTTGCTCCCACATATCTTCCCTTTCTGGGAAGTTTTAGCTCCAGACACCTGTATTAGTTGGACCTTCATCTTGAGCTGAACCAAATCTTCTACTTCTTTGGTACATTCCTGATGCGGACAGACCAGTAATATAAGACCAGCAAACAATTTTTGTTTGAGTGGATTTTGAACCAGATGTTAGATGGTGGGAATACCTGTGCTCAGGGCACACTCCATTCTCCACCTGGCCAACTACAGCTCATATGGAAGCAAAGTATTTTAAGAGGTGGACAGTTAATTTGCTTTGTTCCTAAGGACAAACTTTTAAAAATACAACAAATTATTGTAGCCACTAGATAGTAAGTAGCTATCTGGTGGAATGAATTCCATGCATAAAATCTGACAGCAGGGGAAGTACTTGTGAAAGTTTGTTTTTCATGTCACCTTATTGTGCAGGAAACAGTGCCAGCAATTGGACATTCACAAAATAGTTAGGATGTCACTGAATGAAACATGTCAATTCAGGTTTGGCCCGAGTCATTCTGTACACAGTTGCAAACATATGCCACTGATTGCAAAAGATTTTAATTTATTTGCTGTTTGGATAAGGAAGCTGAAGCTGTGATTCACATGTTTTTGAACTGAGTGCACTGGGATGGGATAACCATCTGTCCTGTAAGTGAGATGCTCGGCTATGTGTGGCTATTGATAGTAACGCGGGTTACTGGCTAGCAGTCTTATCTAAGCAGTTGCCAAAGGTTTAAGAGTACACAAATAAAAATGAGTTAAAGTGACCATTTTTAAGGGACTTCTGAAGCTTTTAAAGAAAAGCAGGGTTTGTGAGTGCAATAGTCCTGCTTCAAGTTCCTTATTTCAAGCAAAGCTTACCAATTTAATTTTAATCCCTTTCAAACGCCTTGGTCATGCTTTGAAGATAGCAAACCGCCCCCTCAAGCTCTGAAGCTGAGCCGTGGCCCTTTTTGTTTCCACAAGCTGAAAATAAAGTGTTCGCATGAGCTCATTTACAGAGAGTAGAGTTGGCAGCCTTATCAGGAGAGGAGAAAAGAGCTCTGAAGATGAAAAGCTATCACTGTGACAGAAGTCTTTATTAGGTTGGGCAGTAATGGAACGTAGTGTACACGGGATAAAGTGATGGCTACCTAGAGCATTTAGAGGAAACCAGAAGAGTAATAATGTTTTATGTTGTTCTTAGGCTGGCTTCTTCGGTGATCCCTCTGGCCTAGGGATATTTGGAGTGAAAAGGGGACTATGTAAACAGAGTACTGTCTGTACAATCTACAGCCTCTGCTGGTCACAAAAAAGAGTGAGTCAGAAAAAGGAAAAGTAAAGATGAGTCATTATGTAGTTTTCTAATTACTCAGCATTCCCTGTTGTGGCAGCCTTCTATCTAGAATTTGCTAGGAGACAGACTTTGATTGAAAACTCCTTTGTCCAGTTTCACACATATGTCAAATCCCATTTACAACAATTATTTCTGTTGTTGAAATTCACATATTTCAGGATAATTTTTCATATAATACAGATGCTAAATGAATAAGTACGTTAAGATAATACTTTAGTATTACATATATAATGTATAAAAATATAATTAGCTATGAGAGTACAACACTTGATTTTTTCAGCTTCCTCCAGTGAGGTACTTCTGCATTCAAGGTGAGATGGCATTTTTCTATGTTTCCACAAAGAATCTCTATATTGTTTGTTTTGTTTGTAGTGGTTAAAAAACCTTTGTACAACAAGCAACTGATCACTCAAGCCCACTGAAGTTAGGAATTTCTGTCATTCCATTCTCTTTCTGTAGATTGGGACTGCAGTGTATGATATGTACTATGCAAGCAGCAGTTATGCCCGCTGATGCCTTCTTAGCCTATAGTGAGCAAGACTTTGAATTTCCCAGATCTCATCCCAAGTGTTTGCCATCCCATTTAGCATAACTGGCAGTAGTGTTGCATGGACCTGTGTTCAACAAGCGTTGTGTAGCCAGCCTTGTGCTCCTGTTCACTAGGTCAAAGTGGAGTAGAGTGTCAGTTCCGACCGATGCCTGCCAAAGCCATGTTTCCCATACCTGGGAAACAGCTTGTCATTTGGGTGTACCTTCATAGCTGTATGTACATACATCCATGGATATGGGAAGGATTCTGCAAAAGCCACTTCACTCAGCAACTGCTGATCACAGTTTGGAAATGCAGTCTGTAACTGGGGCTTGTCTTATCCTTTTAAGAGTTATTCCTGTGGCTTCAAAATTCTGTGTTAATACTGTTTTGGGGGCCTAAAGAGTTTTATCATGGGCATAAGTCTTTGCTTTTTCTGTTTTTATTTTATCTGTGTGAACCAACTGATCTGAATTTGACTTGATGGACTCCTTTTCTTCCAGTGAATGCAGTGGCAAAACTTCTGCTGACTTTAATGGGAGTAAGACTGGAACTTACTGTTATGATATAAAAGATCAGCTTTATATTGATAATAAGCAGTTTAATTCCACTATTTTTCTCCCCATCATTGACAACCTGTATGGCTTGTTGTTGTTTTTACATTAGAATTCTTTTTATTCATTTGTTTGATTTCCTTCTTCATTAAAGATTGTGTCTTCTTACTAAACCAAGATTAAAGTCAGGGCAACATTTTGTATGTAACAATGCCTTCACAACCTAAACCCATTAGAATTAGTGGTACTTCAGCTAAAAGAAACGGATAGTTACTTGTTTCTGTGATTCTTATAAATTTCATGGCTGCTATGAAATTCAAATAGAGGCATGTATTGCTTTTATAGATATCTCTACCCCCCAGTAAAACAAAAAAGCTTTACTTGAAGTTTTGAATTGCCTACTTTAATGCTTTTAAACAATAGACCCATTTTTTCATTTAATTAAAACAGTAAAAGTTGTGCTTCAACCATACAGATTGACAGAGGACTGTAATTGATTTGCCTAATTTCTCTTTTTTTATCACAATTAACAATAAAACGCAGTGCATTTTGCTGGAGAAGTAACTGAGTAAAAAACAATGAAAAAGAAAGATAGATGGCACTAATACATCTTACATTAGTTAGGAGGGTATGTTGAATATTATGCTGGGAAAAGTCTACAATTGGGCTTTTAGTGGCATGGGAGTTTCAGTTGCAGTTTTCTCTGAGTAAGGACTGCAGGCAGTTGTTCAACAAGAAAACTGTATGAAATCATCTGATTTTAATAACAGATCTTTGTGCAGTGAAACATGGCACTGATCTTTGAGTCCTCAGGTAAACTTCTCCATAATAAAGAGTAAAGTGTGATGGAAAACCTCCTTTTGAAAGATAGACTTAGAAATTTTTTCCTGGACTATGTCAAGATGCCATATTTGAGTGGAGAAAAAGCACCAGTGTTTACTGGTCCTACATCCAAATTAAATTTTTGAAGTTTTGTCAACAGTTGTACATCAAAACTGAAAGGGAGGGAGAACCACAAAACAACTAAATTTTTTATATGAGGTTCTTGCACCTTTGTGATAGTTTTGTTCCTTCACTGTCCTTACTTTTTTGCAAAACAGTATTTAGTCTGGTTCCTCACATTAATAATGTAAGTTGAAACTAGCACTAAATAATCCACTTTTTTTTTGTGGTATCTATTGATGAATGAAATGGACATGAAGGAATTCTTTGTCTCACCGTAGCTATTCTCAGTGGAGGAATTACTAGCCTAGCAATTGATCTTCGTCATTGGCAGGATTGACTGTGTTGCAATTGCTTGTAATAAGATACGTTTTCTGTCCTGATTTTTAAACTGACATAGTTTTACACTTCTTAAGATCAAATGATATGCATCAACCAGTTTGGCATTGTGAATCACCATTCATTCCATGATTCATGACGTGCAAGAGGTATCTAGAAAACATTGGATTATGGCCCAGTTCAGCAGCAGCAGTCCAAGATGGGCAGGTAAATGTCTGCTCACTGTGAATTGCGTTGATTCACATAGCTGCCAACATGGGCAGAATTTCTGCACTGATACTTCAGGCCTCATGTGCATAACAGTTAACCTGTTCGTTTGGGTTTTGGTGTTGAGAAGTATATTCATGAAGTATGTTCAACTTTTATTTTCAATTCCTTTTTAAAGCTCAGCACACTGAGCCTTCCTTTCTTATGCATATGCTGCCAAAGGAGGATTGTCTCTAGATATATTATTCCCTCTCTTTCTTAAACAAGATTAAAGAGCTTCTTTGGATGTTAAGTATAGTATCCAGCACTTGAAATCCCAGTCTGTTTAGCTCACTGTGACAATTGCCAACTCCGTGGAGTTTTGATGAGGATTGTATACCTTACTGGTGCGATGTATGATGTTTAAGAAATCTAAAGGATAGAGAGCTTTTTTTGATGTTTAGTACTAAAGATGAACATCCATTCCTAAGAGGAGAATCAGGAGAATTTCCTCACCTTTTAATTAGATAGTTTTAAAAATTAAGAAATCCGTGTAGAGGATTTAAAACTTTATTTTGATTCTGTCTTGTGAAAATTATTTTGAATAAAAAATGGACTACACTATTTTGACCAATCAAAATCATAGAACTCTGGCTCTGCATTTATTTGGGGTTAAGGAATTTTTTGATGTGGAATTAGAGTAATCTTTGGTCTGTGGAAGTTATACTAAAATGCACTCTGAATGTGAAAAGGGCTGGACAAAGAAAGATAAGATTGTCAATTTAAATTTTGCACGACATTCTCATTTTTTCCTTTTTTTTGCTCATAATCTTAATTTAGAGGTCCAGTTACCATTAAAACTCTGCTGAGTTGATGTATTTAGGACATCTGGCCAAGTTTCCTATTGATCTAGTGCTTTAACTGCAAGTTAACCTAATTTCAAGGAATATGTAAGTACCATCACTGAGAGAACAACAGTCTCCACAAAAAGTTGACACAAAGTAGAGACATTTACTGCACTTCCACTTTTCATGGGAAGTTTGAAAAGAAGATCACGGAGCAATCTAAAAGAAAAGACACAAACTGGAGAGAATAATAAAGAGGTATCAATCCACCATACCACACCATCTCTGACACAATGGCATGACAGGTGGAAAATAACTCTGTAAAATAGGGAAAAGGCAGTAAAAAATGAATTGTGTTACAGTTTCTAAAACCTGCCTCAATTCAAGAAACAAATGCTCCTGAGCAGTGCCAAGGTGTACAATTTTCACATAAATCTCACATGTCAGCAAATGGGAAACATGTAAAATCTTAAGAAACAGTATCAGGAATATCAGATTTGTTAAAACCATTAAGATCACTGATTTAGAAAGGTCCCATCTTCAATCCCAAAGGCCCTCCTCATAGGATCCATCCTCAGTGCCATTTGTTTTGATTTTCTCCAATGAATGATATGGCAGACTGTTCCCAGAGAACATATTTCCTATAACTGATGCACAGTTTTGCTGGATATAAGCATAATTAGAGGCGTGTTCTTCAATGGTCAGTTCCTTTCTTTTCTGCAGGTTAACTAAGTTAAAGCTTCGGGGGAGAATGTTTGAATCAGTTTCTTTCGAAAATACAGGCAAGATCTTACTCCTGTTACATCATTATATAGTAATGTAATAAAAAGTGTTCTCTCTTGTTCAGAACTCTCTGCATGTTTTTATACCATTCTTCTGCATATATCTAGTCTAGATTAATATTAGTAGAAAAAAACCTTGAACATCTAAAAATAGATTCAAATTTGACCTCAGGTTCGAAATACCTTCTGTAACAAACAAATACATTTCAGAGGGAGGTTCTGATGCAAAGAGAAGGTTGTCAGGTCAAAGAAAGGGAAAGGAAAAGGAGGAAGAAACAGGTTTGTTTTGCTTAAATTAACAGTCCTGTATATAATTTTGGATCTTATGACAGTAACGTGAGGATACAGTGATGGGCAAAATCTAAATGTGGAAAACTGAACCACACAGAGACTTTATTTGCCAATATCTCTCCAGACCTTTACTTGTGTTGTTTCCTGTATTTATACAGGATAAAAGAATGAGTAAGTAATTTTGACTCTTGGCTTTTATTAATCATTAAGCAATGCAGTGTCATTGGTTTGTTACACAGTATTGTGCAAAGTGATCGTTCTCTCAAGAGTTCCTGCTGGAGAAAGAAAAGTGTACTCACTGCAACATATTATGGATCTTGTCATCTCCTTTTCCTTTAAGCCTATGTCTATTTTCCTGATCACAGAGGTGACAGCAGTTACATTTTTTCATGGGGAACTCACAGAACCCAGGGAACTCATCTACACTCAGGAACAATTTGTGTGCCCTTTGTATCCAGTTAAGTTAGAACTTATGTGCATCTGTTTCTTGGTGCTTCCTTTTTCGGATCAAGAAGAATGGATTAGTAATAAAAATTAATTCAGTGTATCTTTCCTTTAGATATAAGTTATAGTTTCATAATCTGGCTTTCAAAGGAATGAAAGAAGCCTTAAAACTATATGATGATTATACTAAGACCATTTCTGGTACTTTTGTCAATAGTATCAAGTAAATTTTTTTCATGTGATTTATTTACACTTCGTATGAATATTTTAAGTTGTGATTGTCCTCCCTGGACCTAACAATTTTATTATATTTATATCATAACAAAGATATATAAATGTTTCAAGCAAAATCTTCTGTGAACTGACCTGTATACTTTGATTATATAGACAGGAAAAGTATATTAAAAAAAACCAGGAAGTGAATGTAAAATTACAGAACATTAGGAAATCTTCTGTTGAAATGATTGCTTCTTAAGGCAAGAAAACAGTATCCTTAGTAATTAAAAATTTTTAACGTTTCAATCAAAAAAGAAAGACAAGATGAAAGTAGCACTAAAAAAATTCCCTGTTCATATATGTCAGGTGAACTTACACAGTAATAGGTGAAAGGTCACTACATACTTAATGGACAGAGACATTGGAAAAGGTGCTCCATAATATGCCTGAGGCTCTTTCTGCAAGAAATTTTGAATTTCTGATAAAGCTTCAGTATAATTCAATTATTACTGATTTTTTTGGTGAACTAATATCATAGAGTCACAGAATAATAGAATATCCTGAGTTGGAAGGGACCCACAGGGATCATCAAAGTCCAACTCCTGGCCTTGCACAGGACACCCCAAGAATCACAACCATGTGCCTGAGACTGCTGTCCAAAAGCTTCTTGAACTCTGTCAGGCTTGGTGCTTTTTCTGCTTCCCTGGGGAGCCTCTTGCAGTGCCCAACCACCCTCTGGGTGAAGAATCTTTACAACAATGAGAAGAGGCTTGGATGCTTAGAAATCACAAACACAGTTTTGGATTGAAGTGTACATACACTTTCTGGTCAAGTTGCTCTGAAACTGTCCTTGCAAGAGGCTTATACACATTTGTTTGGTTTGAGGGTGCTAGTTATAAATATCTTGAAATATTCTTCTAGATTTCTGCTTGTGGGTTTGTTTCATTAAGTTATTTTGTACATAACCTCTCATCTTTTTACTCAGTAAATTCTACTCTTATTTTAGTCTTACTGTCTATTAAACTGAATGTCACAGTCCATAAGAATGTATAGCAGTATGCTTAAAAGAAAAAAGAAAGAAATAATGAGTCAGTTGTATGTGTTTTAATGGGACAGGAGAACTTTGGGAGATAAAGCAGAAAACTTTGAGAGCAACATAGTATTTGGGAAAAAAATACAAAGCCAATGGAAGTGAACTGTTTGTTCTTCTTTCCCTTAGAAGTAGCTCTGAAGAAATGTATAAACTTCAGTAGAGATATACTAAATTTGCAGTGGATTGAGTGAGAAGACCTTGGTTTCCTGTTTAGAAATATTCTTTTCATGGCCCCTAGAAAAATAAAATATGTGTGTGTTTAGTACTGCACATGGTTAATATTCCCATCGAGATCTGCATTTGGAAGGAGGATAGACATATGCCAATTTAAATAGACTCTGCTTGCCAGGAATCACTGACTTAAACCTTTTTTTTCCCCTTTTATTCTGCATCTGTTAAAATTCTGTATGAAAATAATTTATGACAAAATTTTATGCTTTATTTCTTCTTTTAAGTAATGTTTATGTAATTATGTCACCCAATTACTTGTATTAACATACCCTTGTGCACTTGACGGTTTTTCTTCACAGCAGTTGCCATTACAATTTGAACAAAAATATTCTCCTCAGACAAGCATCTTTTATGTGAAGGCGCTTTTAACAGAAAGAAGCTGTTTCTTGTGAAAAAGGAATAATTCTTGTGACAACAATTGTTGACCTTTTTTCCCTTTCTTTTTGTTTTGTTTTGTTCATTTAGTCTGGCTAAAATTACATACATATTCATGTATTTTAATAAGAACAAAGCATTACTCTTGGATATTTTCCATAAATTTGTTCTCATAAGCAATTTGATAGACATCTACTATAACTGTAATGGGGGAAGTTTGCAGTAAATCAGTCTGCATGGTTTAGAAAACCAGAATTTATTTCCCAAAGGCCCAGCGTTACCTATGAGATTAGAAGAAAATTGTCACTGTTTCTGTTTTAGAGTAGGGGCATTTTATAATTAGACTATATCATCTAATTGTTTAAAATGTATCATGTTTTGTTAAAGTGAAATCAATTTACCTCACAATATTAATTGTTTGTAACATTATGGGCAGTCAAAAAGTCTGGAAAACACTGAGCACATTGCAGTTATGTTTTTCACCTGGGATTTTCTGCCTTGGCTCTGATCCCCCCCCTCTTGCTAACCACAAAAGAATAGTCAATATGCTGGTTAACCAAAATGCTTCAGTATGGAAAGCTTCCATCAGTAGTATCAGTGAAGTGGTATCACTAGTAAACTTTCCATTAATTGCTCAAGTACTACCTCGAGATGAGATGCAGAGACCACAAACAGGATAACCTGTCATTCCAGTGTTCTAGGCAGACTGTCAGGTTATGAGGCTGGCAGGATATATGAGCTAATGTATAAACCAGTTACACTCAGGGCATGAATGAAGTGTTAAGCATGTTTGGGAGAATACTTAAGATTCAAAATGAACAGTTAGATTTTTTTCATTTGTAGCCCGAGAACTTTGCCTGTATCTGTTAACTCCCTCTGTTTCATTTTCTTTTCCATTGCTATATGAGGAAGAAAATCTGATACTTTCACATGCTGTAAACATCTACCCATATAATTCAATTGAGGACTGGAGCCTTCTCTTGTAAAATTAAATAACTTAAAAAAAATATACCCTATTTTGCCCCTCTCTTAATCTTAGCATGAGGACTTGATTAATTAATTTCAGTGGGTTTCTGCTCAGTTTCATTTTCTGATTCTCATATATGCACAGTTCTTTGATAGTGGTGTTCTCGGAATAACAGGGGAAAGGTTATATACAAGCAAAGGAAAAGGCATTTTAAAAGGGTTTGTTTGAATAATGATATATAAATACAGAAATACCTATTTAAAAAATGTAAAGGCTTTCAATTTTGACCGCATTACTTCAACTAGATCTTCCATGGACTCCTACAGTACTCTCCATACTCTGGAAAATGTTGGGGCAAATGTTTGTATACTTTTTTTAATACAAACTTAGATACTTTGTATAAAATGGAAATAATTATTTCTTGAGTTCTGGGGCTGGAATCATGAGCCTCCGTAGAGACCATTTGTAAAATCCCTTCCTGGCAAGGCCATTTGGAATGTTTTTACCTATCACCTCCAGAAACCATAATATATGCAGAGAATGTACCTCCTTTTTATTTTTTTTTTGTTTTCACCTTTCAAAGCAGTGCTACAGTATTAATAGAAACAATTCCACCACATTGACATTTTACATAATTGTCTTTATTTTACTCTGATATGCCTCGATTTGATGCCCTCTAGCCACTTAATTTTGAAATTTTGGTGTTGTTGTTGAACAATCATTACTTTAACGCAGTGCAAATAGTGAAGCAAAAAAACTTAGATTTTTTCTTCCACATTAACTCTGAGATTTTCAGGCAGAAGTCACACTGCACGGGAAAATGCTGTGATGTGCTATGTGAGTACCTTCCAGTCTGAATATATTAACCCAGATCACTGTTTTTTTTCCTGCTGAAATAGCAGACAAAGACTCTGCTTTTTAAAATAAACAACTACTCAGACAAATCAGAAAGGGAATAGAAAACAGAAATTTCAAACTCCTGATAGTCATAAAATGTGCCCATCTCTACTATGTACTCATATAAGCCACTGTTGAACTTTACTCTTGTAGCAGATAGAATTGTAAGAAGTAAAAAGTTACAGTACATGGACAGGAAGAGCAAAGTACAGAAAAGCCATATAATTTGCCAAAGACACCTGAAACTACTAATATAAGATCTTCATTTATCTTGAAATTAGAATTATCCTGTAGTTATACTGCAAGATTACTCTGGGACCCCAAATGAAACTCTGCTGTGTAACTCATATCTAATCCTGAAAAACATTTGCAAACAGAATAACAAAACAGAAGACAAAATTCACATATTTTTTCTGCAGAAATAAAGCCAAAAATTAAGAATATCTGTCACATTTTCCAAGTCAAGCCAGTATTTTCATATGAAGTCAATGCATAGGTTTAAAAGTACCCCATTGTATTTAACATCATTACTTTAGATATTCTAGCTTCCACTGCAGTCTCTTGTATAAGTAAAATTGATAAGGTATACTTACACAATACTTACACTATAAATCGTGATAAGATATAATACTCCTAAAAGTGTGTTAGCTGCAACCAGAGGGTGTAAACTTCTTGGGCTGTTTTCCCATTGTGCCACCTTTGCGCCATAAAATAGCATGCAGAAGACAGGGGGAAGAAATTCAGAATTTTGCTATACCTTTTGTGGAAGCTCGAAGGATAAAGTCTGAAATTGATGCAATTCCACAAGTATTTACTCTTTAAAAGAATTAAAAAAAAAAGAAAAGGGAAGAATTGCATAGTGTTTCACCAACAGAAATGTAGTTCATAATTACTCAATACATAAATAGGAGAAAGACTGCAGGGTATTGTTAAAAAAATTGCTAAGAGAAAAGACAATGTCAAAATGGTATTTTCATGAATAAGCCTTGGAGAAGTCCAGAATTCTATGAGAACACATATATTTGCACTAAGGTGAGTTTAGATTCAACTGGCAATATAAAGCCACCTTAACCATAAATTTAAGTCTCGCTTAATTTGCCAGATAAGTGCAATTTGGTAGCTAAATTTTGTTCATCTTACTCTTGCACAGTTCATCACAGAATGGCTACTCCTTGAGGAAGATGAAAAAGATTTTGTGCCAAAGGACAAAAAAAAAAGAGAAGAGGATAATAAAACAGAAAAGAAAAAATAATCCCAACCTTAGGAATCATGTGTGTTAGGGTAAAAAACTTAATATGTCAATGAACTTTTACATCTGTTTTAAAGCTCTAGTATAATAAGAGGCATCCTTTAATTTACTCTGGTTCTGTTCCAGCAAAATGAGATCACTTCCTCTTGATAGAAATCCTAATTCTAGGAGATTTTTCTTAGTCCCAGTAGAATTGATATGATTTTGTATAACTGTTTCAACTCACGCTGTTAAGAACTTTCCCGTGACTTCTGGATCACAGATTAATTCCAGAATCCCACATCCTCCAAGTCACTAACTGAAATACTGTGAAACTGCACATTACTGTATCTGAAAAGGGTATTGAGATCTTGTTCATGCTACTGGTACTTCACAGTCCGATTATTATAATGCATTTCATTTCAATCTTCCCTTCTCTCTTGAGAGTTGCCAGCAAATGGTCCAGAACTTCAGTTAGACTTCTTTTCTATTAGAGTTGTCACTACCATAGCTCTTGAATTCTTTATAAGCTCTAGTGATGTGATCTAGAATAAAGGCCTGCTTTTGACCTTCAGGCATTGGTATGGCCTTGCTCAAACTTACTTTTTGACCTTTCTGTCTCCTGGCATTCCATGTCCTCTCCTTGGATCATCAGCCAAGCTGACTTTCCCAGTCTGCACTTGTCACCTTAAAGTAATGGTTACAAGTGTATTGATGCAGTAATGACTTTACAGCCCAGCAAGCTCCACTTCATTAAATTGGTTGTAATTTGAACTCTGAAACAAGATAGCATCTTCTGTAATTATATTTAAATAAATTAAGGTAAGAACTGTGGTATTTAGTTAGTGATACATTGCCTTTATTTATTCTTATACCTTGTCCCAGGACGTTGTATGCATAATTAAAAAAATAAGGCATATACTACCATATAGTATGGTTATGATATATAAGCACATTGACATGAAATTTAATGGTGCAATTAGCAACAGTATTTTCTCTGTTATTCATAAAAGCTGTTGCAGTATTTTACACTGCTTCCTGGTAATTAGTATATTAGTAATCCAGGTAGTGGGGAGAGAACTATTATGTAATGTTAACTGCTTAATTTCAGAAACATCAGGGCTTTATATACACAATCCTAGTTCCACATTGCTTTTCTGTCACAGTTTACAAATATGCACGTTTTGCTGCTACACAGGCTGTTCCTCACTTTGGAAAATTGAAGGAAAATAAGTAGAAGCTTTATAACCTGCATTCACTGGCCTAATTTCAGTCTCTTTAAAATCGACGTGAGTCTAGCATAATTCCAGTGAAAATCTTGTAGTATAACTCAGAAAAGGTCGAATTTAGGCACTAGTAACTAAGTGCATAGAGCATATCTCTTCCAAAAAAGAAACAGATTGTTTTTTCTATGTTCTTATATGAAGTATAAAAGATATTCTTTTGTAATATTTGAGAGCTAATAATGGGATAACGGGTGTTGCATGTTTAATGCAACAGAGAAGCTGTCATGTTTCTCTTTTTTTATTTTCTTCTTTCTTTCTGCACATTCACCTCTTCTTGAACAGAAATAAAAGGTTCAAGGCTTGTCAGCATCAGTTTATAGATAGCTGTTTAAAAATAATGAGGTATTGGGTATTGTAAGGCTCAGGGCTGTCTTGCCAGACTCATTTATTTCCATTCACCTTTTGTCAGAATTGCAGACAGAAGACATTCAATTAAAACTTGTCACCTGTTGCCTGTGACCTAATTTGTATTTGTGAGTGTCACAGATTAGGATATGGAGCCATTAAAAAATGTAAAGCAACAGTAGGATTCTTAAACATTTTATTCCACATTTTCTTTGAGTGAACATCTTTGTTTATGGACTGTTCTTCAAAGGAAATCAGTTGGGCTAAGAAATAATAGAACTTATTTACACGAAATCTCATTTACATGGGAAAACTGAGGGGATTTTATGCACATTCTTTTGTGTTTTAATGCATAAATGACAGTGCACAAATTTTCAGCATGTAGATGATTAGTTCATGCCAAGTTAATGTTCCTTTGAAGAGGTTGAGTACTGAGCTGTGTAAGTAATACATTTATCAGTTCTTTTGTCAAACTGAAAAAAACAAACCTTTGGGCTTTAACGTAAGAGATGTTTTTGTCAGTTCCTTTGCAAAAATCTATCTCATCCTTCTCATCTCCTCCTCCCAGGACAAAAATGAAATTTCTGAAGTTGCTTACATTTGGTTGCCTAGAAACTTTGTTAACTATTAAACATAAGCAAAATCTGAAATAAAGGATTGGTTTGAAGCACTTGTTTTACAGAAGCAGTATTTTTCTTTTTTGATTTTTCAACCTGGAATAATTCACTAAGTATTTTAATTAGCCTGATTATTTTGGTTTTTTTAATAATAAACTGTTTTTTGCAAATCGTTGTCAGAGGAACAGATCAATTAGACAACTCATAGTCACAGAGCAAGTTAGATATTAAAATAATAAACCCGGTTTTGTCTTTCAATTATATAGGTTGGTTCATGAACTAAATTGTTTTATAGGAACCTCTAGGGGACAGCCAATTTTATCCCATATTAACAAATACTTTTTGGTACTGACTGAATGTAAAGTAGGAAGATGATTTTTAGACTTCCTATGCTACACTAAGTAATGTGTTTAATTGTGCAGATAGCTATCAGAAGACAAAACACTAAAGCCTTCCCCTGCTAATTGTTAGTTCAGTTGTAGATCAGGAAAGCTTTAATGTGAGTCATAGCTTTTATCTTCTTTGATGACTTAGGGCTCTGTTTTCAAAATCTTGCCTGCCTAGTAGACCCATATTTTACATCTCTAACTGAATTTTTACCTGCATATGGTATCCAGATACTTCGTAAACTGATTTCAGAAGCCCTCTGGCATCTTTGTAATTCAACACATAAAACAATATGCAGATCCAGAAAAAAAAGATAGCTCATATTATCCTATTTCTTCATGCACTGTTACTTTCTACACCTTTACCTTACTGAGAGAGGTCTTTCATGGTTTAAAGTGGAAGTATTTTTTCCACTACAAATCTTTCAGACTGAAGGGTTAATGCACTGGCCTGTAATGCTAAACTAGAGAGGTTACTGAAGAGTCTACAGAGTATCTAGGTGACTGTGCATTCTTAGGTGTAAATACATTCTGTCTGTGTTCATAGTGGAAAAATAACTGATTTTTCTGTTCTATGTGAATAAAAGCAAAACACAGAGTTTATAATATTCACTCAAGCTTACTCAGCAATCTTAGAAATAATCACAGTATGTTCAAGTGAACTGGAACACTCTATCAAGAGGCTGTCCCAAAGGAGAACCACATCCAAACCTGCCAGTAAAATTCTTTTTGCACTTTCCAGTTTCGCTGTTAATCTGTTTTTTGTTTTCCTCTGTTAC
Organism: Manacus vitellinus; assembly: GCF_001715985.3. Classification (NCBI taxonomy): domain Eukaryota; kingdom Metazoa; phylum Chordata; class Aves; order Passeriformes; family Pipridae; genus Manacus; species Manacus vitellinus. The sequence goes on from NW_021940864.1 coordinate 8,042,238, forward strand.
TGATATTCCTCTGAAGCTTGCCCAGATGCAGATATGTGGATATTCATTCTTACCAGTCTCACTGTAAAATTTAACACAATGCTGGGAATCTTACAGACATCTGTAGAAAATGGATTGTTAACCAGTTACATGTATCAAAAAAAAGAGATAGGAATATATTTCGTACCTATCAAATGCTGTTTTAGAGGTGGAGCTTGCCAGAGTGGCATTGATGTAGAACATTCCAGGTTGTCATAAGCCTCTTATGTAGGGTGAACAGGAAGAGAGCAGAATTTGAAATTTCTGAAGGAAGTCAAAATTGCAGGTTTGATTCTGACCTCAAACCTGTTCTTTACTGATGTGCTGGAAGGTAGAGAGGGGTTTTTGATTTATTCAAACGTTAGTTCATATTTAAATGAATTAGATTTATTTTTTCCAAAATGTAAAGCTCCACAATTAAAGGTAGAGAACAATTTCTTACAGGCAGTCCTGGTGTGAGTATGTCTTGATTTGAAGGATTGGACTAATGCCTTCCAATTTAGCCTGAGAATATCTTGTGGGTATGGAGGTCTGTGGAAAGGACAAGAATGTTTGTGGGTCAAGTGAACAAATGAATGGTGGAAACCTGTAGCCAGGGTAAGAAGGAGGGGATGGAAAAAAGAAGAGATAGGTGATAAGGGATTAAAGAGTATACTTTTAATATGGCTTGGATCTGTATGGAAAATGAGATGACATGGTTCTTTAGGATTATCATACTGAGGACCTAATTTGCAAAATCCATAATAAGGACAATATTTTTTATTATGTAGCATTGTCACAATGGGTACCTGTCCCACATGAGGTTGTCAAGGCAATGTGAGAAAAGGACTAGAATAGACAATAGAAATACTAATTTGCATTTATTGGTGAGGGAGGAACAGACAAGGAAATACAGAGAAAACGAGTTCAGGTTTGCCTATGTTAAGTTTGTTTGGATTGAAGTACATGGTGGGTAGCTCATTTGGTACAGCAGCTCTAGTCTTCAGCTATTTCTGTGCAAGACTATGTAGACACATCCACTGTAGAGCAAGCACCCAATGTAATTTTGTTATGTGTTGGTAAGCATTTGATAGGAATCATGCAAAGATTATGTAAGGAACCAGGAGGTAATCTTTTTTGCTAGAGGCTTGTATAGTGGCTATGAAAGCATTTTTTCCCCTCAAGACCAGCTGGAGAATGTATTAGTATGTGTAATTGCTTTCTTTTAAAAAAGTAGCTATTGTATTGATTGACATAGTTTCCCTCTCTCCGTATACTACAGTCCTAGTCTAACCCTTGACTTCTGAGATTTGTAAATCATGTCTAAATCTGTTACTACCCATCACTCCTGAACAGGTGAGTTCATGAGCTGGGCATGTACTGAGATGTAAAGTGAATGTGTTGCACTTGAATGTTGGATGTAACTGGTCTCCTAACTGGTGGCAAGCCCGTTCTTCCTACTTGTACCCTTTGGGCGTTAGGGCTCTTGGTTTTGTTTATTGAAGGATTTTAAAATGAGCATTAGGGAATGCAAAGAGACAACTTCCCTATCTCTTGTGGAGCTGTGTTCAGTGACAATAATGGATGTTTTGACCCTGAAGAACTGTAATCATAATACGTACAATGCAGTTCACTGGGTGATGTTACATGAGTTTATTTGGGTGGAGGGTGTACCTTTCTTTTCACTTCATGGTTGAGGACTGATAGGATAAGTGAACTGAGTTGCTGAAGACTCTGGCAAGCCACGTGCACAGCAGAGCTAAAGCAGATTTCTACTTAACTTCTCCCTGGTACATTAGCTAGATGCCACAATATCCTCCTTAGTAATCTGAATACAGACTGTGTGGAATTATAGCAGTTATATCTGTGATCAAGATGTAAAGCTCCTCCTGCACCAAATGAAGATTTTTGTGGAAAAAATTGTTTTTCTTTCTTCTCTTTGTTTTTCTTACAGAGGAGGCATCAGTTGTTACTGTCTTTAAAGCAGATAAATATATCTTTATGTAATGAATTCTCTCATACAAGCTGTAGGAGTTACAGGTGAAAATGCATGAATATACTCAGGAACCTCTGGGTTTCAGTTTGCTATCTGCCAAACTTCGAAGTTTTTATGGAATATCAGATGGGTACAGTTTCTTAAGCAGTATCTTGCATTGTGTTTACTTCCATAAGGACTCTTGGGAAGTAAAATACCACTTAGGGTGTGTTGGATTATCAGAAATTGATTCTAAAGTAGCTACTTTTTTTGTAGTAGTAAGAGCAAGGAAATATTAGGAGCCAAAATGATGGTAAACTCTGTATCAGTTTTAATGAAAGGGTTATAAACCTCTAATTTATAGTCTGTTGGTATTATGTTATCAAAAACGTTTTCACATTAGAATTAGTACTATTATAGACCTAGGTAATTTTAAAATGTGCAATACCATTGCTCCCCAGTTATTTAGAACTTTCTTTTAAGGAAAGCCTTATTTGGAGGTATAGCTGTGTATATTACATGAGGGTGTGGGTCTAAGTACAATTTTGCTATTGTGATATTTGTCTGTATTTCCTTCCATTGAGTATGTGAATGGCTCGTATCTCATCAAATGAAAAGGAGGTAAAAAAATTGTTCATCTTGGTAGATTTATATTTTTTTAATTTAAGCTTCAGTTCCATTACCTTTTGATTAAACATACTTCTGTCTGCTGCTATCCATCTTTTATCACTATGGAATCTGCTGCCAAGCAGAAAGAAGGATGGCATCTGAATTATGCAGAAATCATTTTCTATCTATTTTTCTTCAAATGCTGGGCAGTCTTTTTCATAATCCCACCAATATTGCATGTGGCTAGTTCGAATCCTCTGCCTATTTCTGAATATTCAACTATCAAACCTTGGTCTTTTGCTATTTGTTTTTATGTCAATGTATTGTCCTGGATGTCATTTGCTTCAGTTGTACGTCAAGCTCCCAATTCAAGGGTGAAGAACAGTGAGTTATCATTAGTTCTGAAAAGATTTGAGCTATCAGTTTTTAAAGTGGTCTTGTAGTTGTGCATTTCTAAGTATAACTTTAAAACCAAACAAAAATAACCATGTTCTGTTGATCGGATCACCATCAATTTTATCAAATAGCTTAGACCACAAATCAGTCACAAGTTATGTAGGTAATTACCATAAATAAGATTTCATTCATAATTATACACTTATTGACCTCTTTGGGTATGTGGTTGGTTTTTAATGTGATTCACAAAAGCATAATTGGTAGCATACAATGAGAAGGGTGCTTCTTGAGTTTGACAGAGTGAAATACACAGTCTTCTGCAGTAAAACAAATGGAATTTCACTGTTAAGTAGAGGTGATCATTACCCACTTTCCTGGTGGGCAAAAGCTATTGAGCACTGTTGTATACAATTCACTGCATTATAGTTGCAGATGTTGGTTGTGTCCTTAAGCCAAGTATCTTCTGTGTTAGTAACCTTTATAGATGCCAACAGTGCGTCTGGGTGCTTGAGAATCACATGCACACAAAGCCTTCCCTGCGGAGAGAGGAGCATGGAATTAGATCTGTAAAGTGCTGTCTTCCTTGGGTCAGCTTGTGAGTGTTGTCATGTGTTAGCTTCATGTCAACTTGGACAGTAGGAGATAGAACAACAAAAGAAAGAAAGGAAAAAAAGCAAGAAATACAAGCAAAGAAGGAACAAGAAATACAAGCAAAGAAGAAACAAAACCTCCCCAACAAACAACAGTTGGCCCTGGATTTCTGGCTAGTTGGGAAAATAATTTTTCTTCATCAAAACCCAGTCAATCCTCTTTATTTTTTAAGAATGAAAGGGGATTGACAGATGTTTGCTGGTGACTAGACTGCGCTACCAGTGCAGGTTCATAAGCAGTAAACTCTATGCTGTGTTCTTCTTGCTGTGCACATAAACCATAACTTCTTTGGTGATGGCTTCCCCTGCTGTCCAGAAGCCAGTTCTGGAGATATTTTGTGCAAGGGAGAAGAGAGATGGGAAGTAGTAGAGTAGAGCACAGTAATGGCAGTAGAAAATATAAATAGAGGGAGGAGAGCTAAAATAGACAATGAAAAGAAGAGTGAGAAAGTGAGTTGCACTTTATTACATTGCTCACAGGGATCATTGATAAGTAATGTGTCCTTGCATTCTTGTGTAGTTAAGTCCATGTCATCAGGGACAAATTTTGCACTTGGTATTACTTGTCCTGTTGCCCTGCATATGTGCCAAGTTTTTCAACTTCAGTATTATGTTACTACTTGGTTATAGTCACATTCATCCTGGTTGTCTGGAAATTTGCCTGGGTGACTCAGAAAGAAATATTTCATTGTTTTATAGGACCTACCATCTTTCCACCTTTTTTCATTTTGTTGATGAGAGCAGCTGTAGCTTGTTTCAGGAAGGTAAACTCCTATATATCTGTACTAAACAGGTAGCAGAGTGCTTTCTTAAAGCAATGAACAGTATGGAGGTAGAACACAAATGTTAATTCATTGTTGATGACATCTAAATGCACAGCTGTACAATTTCTTTCAAACCTTCATGAACCATTTCAGGTCTTTAAGCCACATATATATTCTGACTTTACTAAGGATACTTAGTTTGTACCCTCTGGCTATGTTAATCCATCTTAATTAGAAGCATTGGTTTTGACTATCTAAACTTTATACAGCACTCATTGTTTCTAAAGTTCTAATTCTCTGTACTGCTCTACTCATAATATTAGGCTTCTGTATCTCTGAACTTCTGCTTCTGGCAAAGATGACTGAAGATCAGACTCTCAAATGGAAGCTAAACTTGTTAGCTGTTTGTAATAATATGTAAAAATGAATGAATGGTTTTAAACAAACAGGAAATTATGCTGTATATTTAGTCTTGCATGTGTGAAAATCCAAACAGCTTGCAAATACGTGTAGTGCTGATTTCCATTGCTTTCTGAAATGAATCTTTTGAAATAAACATGCTTTTAATATAAATATTGGAAGGCAGGAAGTAGAAGATTGTTACCTTAAAGGCAACCTCATAATACATTTAATTACATGTTTGCTTATTTTTCCAAATGTAGGTGTCCGCCTAGACAGAGTACGTGGAGGTCGCCAGAAGTACAAGCGCAGAATAGATGCAGAGAATAGCCCGTACCTGAACCCTCAGCTAGTTCAGCCAGCAAAAAAGCCATGTGAGTACACCAGATACACAAAATTTCTCTTTGAGTACAAGGTATTGACTTCTAGTCCTCTTTGCTAAGCTCCTTCTGACTGGAACAAGGATTTGGTCAGAGGATATTGCCATGAAGACTATATCAATTTAGCTGTTAACAGGTTTTGTTTTAAATATGCTCATCTTTCTCAAGTGGAGTTGAACAGAGAGTGTTTTTTACAGGTGGAAGTGTAAAAAGCATGGTTTATGCAGTGCAAATTTTACATTTACAGGTTATCTTTATTTTCAGTGGTACATAAAATGGTTCATACTGTGATCATTAGCTCATTGAGGCTTCTACTTTCAGATTTCACAAGAAAGTGATTTTTGTAGTTTTCACTAACTAAATGAGTTTGACTGCTCAACCTCCCAATGAAAATACATTAAGAGCCTCATTAATTTATACCTATAGATTAATACACTACCTAGCATTAGATTAAAACAGCAATATGCCACACTAATAACAAAGAAGAGATTGGTAGTTTGGGCTCTAGTACCCTCTTCGATTTTTTTGCTTTGTTTTGTTATGTTTTAATAATGTCCTTGATTGTATCTTGCTAGGCTGAAATTAAGAGGGAGAGAGAGAGATGATCATCTCATTGCTAAAATACAAGTTCCATCCTCTTTGCGATTAACTAAAAATAGTTAGGGGTTTTGCTTTGCAGCTTATATAAACTCAAGCAGAGACTGTACTAATTCCATGAAGTAAATTTAATAGCATTATAGCTGTAGTGCAAGAGGTTGGTGTATTACCCTGAAAAGGCATAACGCCGTATTAAGTATTGTAAACTCCTCTGAATTCAAACGAGAATACACATGTCCAGTTGCTCCTGCAGAGAAGGTTAATTTGCTCCTAAAATGGATAAGTAAACCAGAGAAATAAGGAGGGCAAATTCCTCCTTGTCTCCCATTTGCCTCTGCCCCTAAGCCTCTGACAAAACACATGTCAGTTTTAGCCTCTTGAAAATACCTGGCTGTATTGAAAATGGAATTTGTTTCCGATCGTGTTCCCCAGTAGGGGACAGTGCTGTGTACAATACGTTTGAGCATATGGGGATCTGGAGAGCAAATAAACAGTCTTTGAACTCTAAGTGAAAGGGCATTTTAGCTGTGTCAGAGAAAAAACAGCCAGTTTTACATAAAATTAAGGCTTAAGTGAACATATGGCATAGTTTCCTTTTGCCTTTCCAAAAAACATTATGCTGATTATATTCCTTCAATTGTCCAATCTGGCATCTTCTACTCAGCCTCCATAAGCTGTCCCACTGTTCTGTAAATACAATCTAGGGCTGCACTAAGCAGATTTTGCACATTATAATAAAAACTTTCTGATAATACAATAAAATTTAATAAACTCTAATGCTTAATTTCATTAGAGGTTTAGTTTTCCTGGGTGCACAGATTTTCAGTTTTTCAATTACTTGATATTGTCATTGAGTAGAAAGATTGGTAGCCTAACATACCAAAAAAGCCAAGACCAAACAGACCAAAAAAAAAAAAATAAATTGCAACCCAAAAGCTGCAAGCTCTTAAGGCATGAACTGAGGTTAATGCAATTGTACCAAAACCCAGGAATCTCTGTGTAAACCCATGATTACTGCAAAGTGGTACATTACCTTTAAGACTTTAACTACACCAATTTCTTTAAGCTCCATTTGCCTGAGATAAACTAACCTCCTCATAAATCATTGCTCATTATCTAAGTGCCTCCCTTTTTCTTAGCTTGTCCAATTACAAACATTTCTGTAACAAACATTTCTAAAACTTAATTTTCAAATCTTGACAGATAAGTGTCCAGACTTGAAAGAGTTGAATTGGGTTTGTGTGGAAGTAGCCTGGGAGATTTTCTGGACCCAGACTGATAGTTTGTGTGTAACAAAGGCGCAGGAATGAAAATTGGGTTCTATTGATTCTAATTAGGGAAACATTAAATAAGATTTACCTAGAAACAGTGCTCATGGCTATTCAATTTCCTGAGTGATGGAGTTTTCTAAGTACATCCAAAATTTTCCAATGTTTTATACTAGTGCATGAGCCAATACATGTAGCTTTTTCCCTCTACAGGGCGAGAACAGGTGCCTGGAGGAACTTTCCTACAGCTGCTTCTGATCTATAGTGTATTTTCCAGCTTCACCATGGACTATAATGGTCTGCTTGTAGATCTTATTAATTGCAAAATCAAAAAAAAAAAAAAAAGAGATTTTGTGAATCCTGAATCAAAATATACAATATTCCTGAATCATTTAGAGAATACCATTGGTGAGGAACCTCATGCAAAAATGGAAGAGGTTCTTTGGCCATTTCTTCTGTTGTATGGAAAAAACCCCCATAACTTGGGGATGAGAGGACATTCATTTATAACTGGTTAAAACATCACAAAGTTGAAGTCCTCAACTACATATGTTTAGATGTTAAGAAACTCTGTAATTCATTTATTCTACTTTTCAAACCATGTAAAAATATTGGAATTTGGGAGGAAGTAATATTAATTTTTCTCTCTCCCATGTTTTCTGTGTGAAATTGAACAGGATATGAAGAGACTGTTTAAAAGAATTAAAAAAATGTCTAAAGGCTGTTTGCCAATATAAGTTGAAACTATCACCTGTCATCTTTAAATAAGAATAGAATTCTTCATTAATCAGTTTGATAATCAGGAGAATATTGAGATCAAGAATTGCTCAGTTGGCCTGATTCCTATAGTTCATATAAAGCATGAATGTATCCCCTTGTAATAAAACATGCTTGATGTGATGGTTTCCAGTTGGCTCTTGCACTTATTATATGAAAGACTAACATATATCACAACTTCTGACACACAAATTTGGAATAAGGCAAAAATTGTTGAGACAGTAGATCAGAATCAAGGAGTCTGTGTCACAAAAGAGCTATAAAGTATCAGAAATCTGAATCAAGTGAGTATGCTATGGAAATATGTCATGGGCACTGCTGGGCAAGTCACATCCCAGTCAGCTTCCATTGCAGGAGGACAGTGTGTTCCATCCTGTGACTTATATGCAGATGGCGAAAATTATACTAATTCTGACAGCTTTCTCTCCAGTCAGAAAATACTTGGCATCTTCTCCATTTATATCAAGCCCCATAACTCTTTATCCCACCAAAGGGAACAGATTTGTGTAAAATGACTGAAAGGTGCCTTTTGGGCTTTAAATTCTGATGGTGCATTTGAGGTCACATGAAGAATAAAATGTAACTATATTGGGAAATATAGTAATGTATCCTGTATTAGGAGGCTTAATGAATTAGTCCGTTTTCCATTCTTCAGTTCTGCCTTCTCAGAGTAATAAATCAGGCTCCTGTATAGAGATAAAATATTTCCATTGTGCCTTCACATAGTGCTCATTTTATGTTTATCCTACTTATAGAACAGCAACACTGTATTGTAAATCTTCCAGGCTCTTCTCCTCTTTTTTCCTCTCTGCACTTTTCCATATAACTTAATTGATTATTCCAAATAGATTTCACAAGTCATCTGGATGAAAAAGTAAATACTACACACATGAATGGAAATGCTACATAGATAAAAATAAGCAGTATGTGACTATGATAAAGTATCATTCTTTGCACAAAACAAGTTTTCTGAGGTAAAGTTTGCATACTTTTATAGTTTTACACTCTTTATTCTCATTGATTTTAAGGTTATTCCTGTTGGAAAATGAAAGAAGATATTAGGGTATTTTTGCACTTAAGAAGCTAATTGTATACATGATTCCAAGTTTCTGTGTTTCGCTGAACATGAAGTTCATGTAAGACAACACCCCATTTTTCTTACAGTATAGGCCCCAAGGAATACAGGTTCATTCTTAACATTTCAACAGAAGGATACTCTTAATTTAAGATATCTGAGATAATGAACGCTTAGAAAGTCCTGAGATCAGTTTTGTGGCTATAGTTTAACAGCAACATCTTAATAGAAAGAATGGTAGTTGGAGTTGGTGACAGAAGGTGCAGAATTCAGTGACTGACTAACTGCTTGTGGTAGCTACTCGCTCAAAAAGTACACTTGCCTTTGGGAATGGGAGGGTTAGAGGAAGGCAAAACTTTTCTATTTGTGCAGTCCAAAGTACATTATAATGCATGAATCTTTTTCTGTAAGGTTTGTACTTCAGTAACAGAAGGTAATCATGTATTTCTATGTTCCATTAAATTTACTATATTATGAACATACATGTCTGGCTTGATAAACATTGTTAATGGATCAGATTTGTTTGTGCTGTAACCACTTGTAGAAGCCTATGAAGTTATGATAACGTGTAATTAGGTTGAGTGTCTTAAGACAAATTCTTGTGCACTTTGAAATCTGAGCCATCTGTTTGAAATGTAGAATGATACTACTGGTGATCTCGTACTGTTCTGGACTGTTTTTGCAGATAACAAAATTGTCTCCCATTTGCTGGTGGCTGAACCAGAGAAGATCTATGCTATGCCTGACCCCACTGTTCCAGACAGTGACATCAAAGCACTTACCACTCTTTGTGACCTGGCAGACAGAGAACTGGTGGTGATCATTGGATGGGCTAAGCATATTCCAGGTACATACAGTATTTATTGCAAATAGATAACATACAGAAATCATTGCATGGGTTTTTCTCTTCTGGTAAAAAATACTATTTTTTCTCTCCCTACAGTGCATAAAGTTTTCTTAAGACTCCAGTTAATTCATATAGAACATAGGTTAGATAATAACATACATTACCTTAGAAGTAGTGGTATTGTCGCAGTGAGTTTTACTATGTTAATAAGTTTTACATACTGCTTAGTGAATTAATTTTTTTCATGTATTGCTTTTACTAAGATAAACTTACCTTGCTATCCAGAGCATCAGCCTGGTATGAAGGGTAGTGCAAGTCCTCTCCCCTGTAGTCATCTGATTCAGCATTACTTGAATTTAAGTCTGGCTGCTCTGTAACATAAATGCTGCACTACCTTATACTGACCAGAGGAGGTGAAAAAATTCAGTTATATTTTGACGTGGCGCAGAGGAATTGTTCTCTTCATTGAACTAGAGTGAGAACAGGATTGTACCAGCAATTCAGTAGAAAGTACTGAATTGTACCAAAAAGTCTCCTCTTACGACTTAGTATTTCCTTGATCTGCATGAAATGGACTGCAGTCTACTTCACGTTAGTGCACTGATACTGTAAAAGCTGACTGGCACTCTTATTAGCAAGAAAAATGGGGGTCATCAAAAGCAGTTTCTCAGAAGATTAGCGATTTCTTCAGATAACAATTCAGGTATGTTTTTCCCCCCAGTGCTGAGGTGTTTGTTCTTGCTCTGTGAGCTAGCAGACAAATTCAGAGAAGTCTCCAGGGTTCTCAGTCTGTCGCCTTTCACAAACAGTAAAGTCACAGAAAAAAAGACCAGCTTTCTTTATTGTTTCTTAAGGCATTTTTCTAGTCCAGCAGATGAGTTAGCATGTTGGTGTGTTTTCATCATTAGTTTTCTAATTTTGATAGTGGAGCCTTATTAAGCATGAGACTGGATAACCTTTAATTCCTCAGAATAATACGTCATTCTAATTTTGGATGTGATTTTGTGATACTTTAATAGTAGAATAAATAATCCAGTCAGTCGTTTGTTTATCAAAGTTAAATACATTTTATTCCTAGTTTCAAAGGCAGTCGCAAAAAAATATTCTTGGGGTTTGTTGGGGTTTTTTTTACCCCTTGTATTAACCAGTTCTTCCGGGTCATCTTCGATAAATATAAATGTAATATATATATCAACACAATGAAAGAATAATAGTAACTTGTACATTTATGGAGTATTATTTCGGATGAAAGACAACAACCTACAGACTCTAAAATAGTCAATATGCGACTTGAAATTTAGTCACTCTCTATTGCCACAAACGGTGTATAAACAAGCTCTTGTATCACAAGCAATGTTTTTCTGGTACAGTTAACTTATTTCTGTCTCCTTAAACTAGTTTGTCTTTATGCTTTGAATGCTACAGTAATTTCTTTAATCAAATTGATGGAAGTCCCTTTCCCAGCCCACACTGAAACCAATTTATTGGTCATGATACGCCGGCTATGTTGCTAACAGTCGTAACGAACTGTCAGGCAATATCGCAGTGGAGCTAATTTGAAGTCATTAGGTGTGCAGCGTTCAGGCAACAATTTGTTACAGTGGTTAGGAACACAGCTGACATTTCTGAATGGCTTTGTTCAGAGCAGTTCTAGATGAGCCCAAGCAAATTGTAAACTAATTTAAACATCACTCTATATTATAGTAGCTACTTTGTCTTACACTGGTTGTTAATAAAGCACCCCAAATTAAGTCAGAGTGAGTTAAGTAGGTGAGTTTGAGTTTTATCTTTAGAAGATACTTAGATCACCTTAACCAAAATAGAGTAGCTCTCAAAGAAGTCAGTCATGCTCCATAGCAGTTTCAGGGAAACTTTTGTCGGTTTGATTTGTGAATATGCTGGGGAGCTTTGATTTGGCTGGAGGGATGAGAAGAGCAGAGGGATGAGACCGAGCAGCCTTTAAAATGATGGCTTTGGTTAGTTTGGAAAAGGTATTGGATGCCGTAAACTGGCCTTGAAAATTTAAAGTCTGTGATCTGAACCAGTTGAGGAACATTTCTGCCGTGAGACATCATTTTAGTACAAAGTAGATTCAAAACTGTAGCTACACTGGTAAAGCCACACAAGGTAAGTTTACTTACCTGATTCCATTTACAAATGAGAAGGAAAAAAACCCCAGGAAATTAAGACAATGTTTTTGTAAGCCTTCAGCTAACAGAGAACAGTGATAAAATCCGTGCTTGTTTTCTGGCGTTTGAATGCAAAAATCAAAATGCAAAAGGGCTGGACATGCTAAAGGGCAAGTGATGAGCTTTTGTAGCTGGATTTTGAATGATGGAGTACTGCTGAACTTGGACTGCCTACACTCAGCTAATGTCTGGCAAAAAACAACTTGTAGAAGAGCCTGTACTGGTGCTAGCTTTCTAATCTAACAAATGTTACTAGAGGTAGAAACATAAGAGAATGGGGAAAAGGGTGCAAATTGCATAAAAGTTCACTGTAGCTTGGCAGACTAAGTAAATCCTTGGTATAAGTCTCTTCGAGTCGATTAATTATACCAGTAGTGAATTTGTGCCTAGCACAGCAAAGCAGCAATCAGCAAATCTTTCTTTACTATAGTGATTTCTTAAGGTTCAGTGTAATTAAAGGCCCTTATATATCAGGTGCTTAATAACTAATAAAGATTTCAACTGTAAAGCATTGCAATGTAAAATTTGTCTTTGCGGAAGAAACCGAAACAATGTTTTTGCTACTCCAAAAGAAATTCTTTTAATGGGATTATCTATGGAAAGGTAACAATGCAATATGCGTTCTGCCCTGGCCAACCATTTCCCGTTGCAGTCATAAACTAAAAAATGTTTTCAAATTATACAAAGTTCAAGTGCTTTCATAAAATCATTAGTATTTTTGTGGTATTGGAAACATTTCAATACTTGCTTTTATTGAATGAAAAGTCTATACAATCTACAAAAGAAAATATTGAAAGAAAAATATATATGGAAAGCCTTTATCAGTAAATAGAATTAGTCTCCTTGCATTTATAAATCAAATAAATGGAAAGTGTGTTGTTATGAAACATGACCATGTCTTATCTGAAGAAGAAAAAGATCACAATGGCATTAGGAAATGCTTGACTTTAGTTAGAGAGGCGTAAGGGCACAAGAACAGATGATGGTGCCCTAATAGCCCTTTTTAAGAATGACAGGGCCCCGCCATTAGCATCCTTTTATATCCTTGGAAATTGCTCATGCCTCGCTTTTATGGTTCCTATCTGCCTGACTCTTTTTTATTTCTCTTTCAATTTCATCCGCGCTCGGATAAGCGCATGCTAACACAATATGATTGAGCTGTAAAATGGAACGCTGTCGCCTCTAATCTCTTTTATGTAGATATGGAGGTACTTCCACACTCCACTTCATTCTCTCTCCATTGTTGGCCTTTTTAGAATGTGTTGCCGAGTAATGGAGGCTCAGTCAAATATTAGAGCTAGGTTTCACAGGGTGTGATAAGAAGATTATCGGCCCAGCAGTCAGATCTATTGTTGTTCTTTGTGTCAGATTAAAATATTCTGATGTACTGTAACTTCGTTAGTAAAATATTGGAGGTGCTTAGGGAGAGGCTGATGCTGCCTCATCTCCTGCCTGATGAGACAAAACTCCTATTAACTGACCTAAATAAATTGTAGATATATTATAAAGCCTCTGTAAGACTTTTATTTATTTTATTTCACTTTGTTTCATTTTATTTCATTTTATATCTTCTAAATAAGGGAGCCTTTCATAATTCAGTGTTTTCTGGTGGTTGAGTTTCCTACCCTTTGCACTGTATTTTGGGAAGTTTCCATTTTATATTTGGTCACGTTATATTGATTAAACTTTTGCAGTATGGAGCTCCATTCTGCTGATACCTGGTCACAGTATCAGAGTTGTTTAGACTTGATTTCTGTAATGTAACTCTCTTGTTGACATTCAGCAAAAATGCGCAACGTTCTTTCATATTAAGTGGAGGCAGCAAACATTAAGCTCTTAAAAATGTGCATAACAGGAAGCTAAAGACAAAATGTTCTCTAAAAAATTTGCATGCATGAAAAAACATCAACCAGACCATAGAAATCAACTTTTTTGCACTTAAGATGAAAAATTTGTTTGGAAACAGTAAATCAGACTAATACATCAAAAATAACTAGTTACATTATTTAGTAAAATAAGCCTGCTTGTCTTCAGCTGTGTCTCTGTTTTGTTAGCAGTAACTGTGTTCAAGGGAAGGAATAGTTAGAAATTGATACTGCCACTGGTGCTAGCATTAAAAAAAAAAAAAAAAGAGGGGAGGGAGAATGATTTTGATGGAGTAAATACAAGAATGTTTTGAATATTTTAGTGCTAGTGTTAATTTTTTATGAAACATTGTTGCTCTGGCATACTCTTTGTAGAGGACAATATTTAAGCTTTCCTTTCCAAAGCAGCTTTCAGGGGTGTAGTTTAACATTCTAATACTGAATGAGAGCATGATATGCTTCAGAATTGTCATTTCTAAAATACCCTTTTCTCATCATCTGGTTCAGAAGTACCATCCCATGGAGGTAAAAGTACAGAGAAAAAGTTGACCATAGTCACTTTTGGAAAGCTGATGTTTAAGAAAGCATGAGCACTTACACATATGGTACGTCCATGCAGATATGAATTAGGTGCATATATGTACCTGTTCTCATGCACACAATTGTTTATTGTCTGCCTCTAAATGGACATACAGCATGTGTTTAAATGCCAGAGAAAAAGTCTGAATGTTGCTTTATGATCATACCTGAAATCATGTGTTGCAACGACCCGGTATATGTAATAACATACATTGAAGCCATAACCAGCATCCTGTTTATGCCCAGATCTTTCTCTGTATGGTTATTGGGGCAGCTAGTACAGAATCTCAGCACTGTAAGAGAAATAGGTGTCTTCCTGTATGTCTGTGCCACGCTGCTTGCTGCTGTAAAATTTGTTCTTTCTGCTGAGGTTGAGGCCTTTTCTAGTCTCTTGTGCTGTTAGCTGAATTTAGGACCACTTCAGACATGAGGAGGACTCCTGCAGCTTTCTAAGAGCACCCCATCACAGACTGCCTGTCCCTCCACAGACAGGTAGACTTGTAAATGTGGTGTTTACTGCTCACGTAACATGGAATGGAGTATGAGTTGTTAGGTGCTAAGAGGTTGGTAGTAACAATAACTTGAGCCTCTTCGGGAATCAGGACATCCTGCCCTTTAGCAATGTGCTGACTTGGATACTTTATCAAAAGCCCCGTATCTGCTCTTCTTTTAGCTCCTTCTACAAACATGCACTAAGTACAGAGACCAGACTTGCTCTTCCTATATGGAAATGTTCTTGAACTCACAGCTTGTGTGACGTGATCTAAGGCAGGCCATTCCCTGGGCCTTAAGGGTAGAGATTTCTGCCAAAAGGTTTCTCCGAAATGAATGACTTCCTTGACCTCTGTCACTGAATTGTACAGTATGGGAAATCAGCAATTGTCTGCCAGTTTTATTTTGAGCACTAGTGTGGATAGACCACCCGACACTACCAGTGTTTAAACCACCATGTCGAGTCAAGCTTCTCTAAGCAGAACAGAACAGCAGTGTGCCTAAAATGCCAGCAGTTCACCTATGCTGTCACTTGAAGTGGTAGGAATGGTGGCAATTTTCATTTCCTCATTTTTTGAAAATAGCATCACAGAGAAGGTTTAAGGGATTTTGCAAGGCAGGGAGGAAGAGGTAGGATTTCAAGGATAATGCATAAATAAACACGTCCGCAAGTCTCCAAGCCTCTTCAAAACAAAACAAGTAGTCGTGGTAGATCTGTTGGTGGTAGTCGAAAGATCTGTTTGTTTATTTTGAAATTATTTAATATATCCACCTGGGATATGGTGGTGGGCTATTCTTCATGGATCTGTAATTGAAATCAGTGGCAAAATTTCGGCTGATTTCAGTGCGAAAGAGTAGTAGGCCTTGTGTGCAACTAGGCATGCACGCAGTCTCAGTGTGTCTCCTAGTCAGAAAACACTGGTTCCAGTTCAGAACTGAGAAAGACAGCAATGGAGAGGTGAGGAGGTTTCTGTTACTGCTACACCGAAATGTCCTGGAGTAAAAAGAGCACTTTAGTTTCCAGGTTAGTTTCCACTTTCCATTTTTCACTTGCATTAAATTAACCGAGGGGGGGAGAAAAATAATCCCAAACATATAAACATCTCATCACATGCAATTATACATAGATATAAAATAAATTTGTAGTAAAACTCAAAAAAGCAAAAGAAACTCCTGCTAGTTATGACTTTAAAGTCCCTATCTATTAATTGAAAAAGCTTGTTTAAGACTAATCATCAACAAAAGCATAAGAAAGCCAAAAAATGGAATTAACAGGTAACAAAAGAACTTGGCTCAATTCTTATGTTTTAATATTGTAGGGTTTTTTGGAAAAAAATCCTTTGTTTAAATCCTTTTCTCTCAAAATCAGAAATAAATGGTGACTTTATATCTCTGTTAAGTTCACCTTTTATTCATATAAAAGTACTTGCTTTCTCCTTCTGCGTGACTGTCTCCTTTTTGTTTGGTTGGTTGGTTTGGTGTTTTTTGTTTGTTTTTTTTTTTTTTAAAACAGTCTTCTCCGCTCATGCCCCCAACATTCACACTACACTGTCTGGCTGTTGGACTTTTTTTTTTTCCCAGTGTCCCCCTTTATCTGCCTCAACCAATCTCCAAATGAATGCATGTCTATCATGGCCTTAGCTTTGACACTCTGGATATATTGATTAATAGTTGCCCTAAGCTCCTTTTAGCAAATCAAATTTTCACTTTTAGCAAGGATTTCGCCTCTGATTTATTCAGCAAAGTGAAATGCACTAAATTGACTTTGACATTCAGGGAAAATGGCTGAAAAACAAAGAGGGGAGGAAAGAGATATAAATTGTGTGGCAGCTGGAGACTTCAAGCATAAAAGAGGCAGTTTTCTATAGAATATCACTGGTTAATTTGGAAACACGCGTTTAAACAGCAGTACAAATTATTTTCTTAAAATTAGATGTTTTTTAGACTGAGGATTTGGGATATAATAAGGTTTACTTAGCAAAGTGCAATATATTCAACCCAAATTCATCACTTGCTAATCATGGTGCAAGTGTGGGATCCACTTTTGTTGCCACTAATAATTATTATGTTAAACGAGAGCCAAAGAGGTTTCTGAGTAGTTTTATAATGAGGTGCTAAATTGGTAAATATCTTCCTACCATTGCATTATGTTGTTCACTCCTGTCGCCCTTTAAAAATAAGAAATGATTAATAAAAAGAGAGCAAATCAACAGTAATGAATGCCAGTGCTTTTCATTTTCTTTCTGTAAATAAAAATGGCTATTATTTGAGTCTTAAATGCAAAAGTGTAAAAAGATGTAACAGCCATTTGCTATTACGCTTCTAGCAAAACCAAGAGTGTTGTATTACCCTGGGTGACTTGTAGACTGACTTACAGACCCTGCTTCCTTGCTTGTAAATGTTGTATCAGGAGGCTGAAAATGCCCCCTCGCATATTTGCAAGTGTTCGAGTGCACTGCTAAATAGAATAAAGGAGAAGGGAAAAGAATGAAAAGGAATTATTAATTTGTTCCATTAGCACTTCTGGATGTTTTTGAAGGGAGGTGTACAAAATGCTAAATAAAATTGGAGGAAATGGTTTGGTCTTGTTCAGTGATCAGACATTACAACAAAAAGTAAAAAAAAAAAATGCATGTGGTAGTTTGCTCAGTTAATCTATAGAGACAGACCAGGAGCCTTTGGTAGGATCAGTTGTCATGGATGTACAAGTCAAATGTGCTGTGCCAGCCTCTGTTGTTTAAGGATCTGGCCCTGAAGGGATAAATCTCCATCAGTAGTCAGTGTATCAGTGGGAGCTGAGAGTTTCCTTTGTCCCCTGTGTGTACTCACCACCTCAGGACTCTGCAGCAGTGTGCAGAATTGAGCTTTAAGCAAGTATTTCCACTCAGAGGACAACAATACTCACCTTTGTACCCACTTCTTGTGTGACAAACAGGTTTACTAGATTAGGTCTGTGTAAATTGCAGATGACTCAGTAGCAGTTTTCCTTCTTCTGAGCCAACAAGGAATTAATCTTATTACCAGAGGGTAAGAAGTCTAAATGTATCTTAACCTTTTTAATTTTACTGTAATCTCCGTTCTCTTTTTTTTCTGTAAGCAAGCTGGATGTGAGGCTTCAGTAATAATGGCTTTGTGCAAGTGGGACAGCATCTGGAGTGCCACACAGGAGATAGCTGGGCACATTAGATTTTCAGGCATGTGACCTCTTTAAAGTCATTCCATCACCCCCCCCCATAATTTAGCCAACCAATTAAATGCCAACCTTATTAAAAGGCTGCCAGTTAAGAGCATATTGTATGAAAGAATTTGAACTTCTGAAATAGTCTTTATAAGGGTGTCCTTTCCCCAAACTTCCTCTAAGTGTACAGTTCTTACTTCAAGGATGGCCAGCTTCTCACAAGGAGTGCATGGCTGCAAGGTAGGAAGATGCCTTGCTCAGAAACACAATAAGAAAGTTGGGACAAATCTTGACATTATTCTTTAAGTGAGGACTTTGCAGAAGAGGCAAATGCAGCAGAAGTGAGCCTGTCATTTATGTTCACTAAGTATCACTTCTGTATTTACAGGACTCCTCTAGAAAAATAAAGCTTTTTTTTTCATCCAGATTCACAGTTTAAAGAACATCCAAACAAAGAGTGGTTTTGGCACTTTTAAAATTCCTGAAGGCTTTGTTGGAAATAAGATAATCAATGTTACATGTCATTTAAGGTGGCATATGAAGGGATCATAGTAGACACTGGAAATGCAGAAGTAAAATTAGAGCAACATAGCCCTCTTATGGTAGCTATTTAGGCTGTTTTAATGTAAACATCTGACTTACTCATCTAACTTAGCCTCCAACAAAAATATATTTACTTTGTTCTGGGTGGGGAAGAAAAGAGCACCTTCTCGGTCATACGTGTTGATATGTAAAACCAGGATGGAATTTTCCCCCTCCTAGGAGGAAAAGAGCCAGTTGCTCAGATTGGAATTAGAGCAGACAGGTCTCCACCTGTATGACTGGGTCAGAGACACAGGATGGTCTAGTTTCCTAAAGTCAGCTGAGACCAGTTAAATACTGTAATTCTGAGAATGCCTCTACTTTCTCTCTAGATAAGTTCGGCTTCACACCTGCTTAACCTACATTAGAATAGGATTAATTACCTGAATTGCAATGCCCCCTTAGCCAGTCAGCACGTTTCTGGCAGGGCACATGGTGACCTGGGCCTGGTTATATATAGTCTGTAGATAACAGGGGAGCACCTGGGTTGTAATGGCAAGGCTCAGCCCAGCCTGATAAAAGAATCAGCAGTTTTTAAAAATGAGTCTGTAGTAATCACCCTCTGCATCAGCTGGATCACACAAGAGCTTTATGAACTTACGTCTTCATTGGTAGTAAGCTGTTTTGTTGAGCAGTGCTCAATTTGTGCACATACATTATAGGCATGTATCTGTGTTGAGAAAGAATCCCAAGAAACATAGAATCCAAAGAAACCAAGTATTTAATTACTTAGATGGAGCACTTATTCACCTGTAACTTTTGAAGTCAGGGTTCCATGTTATTTAATTCATCATCTCCAAGTTTTGTACTGTATAGCAGGCAGAAATACTTGGGTAATTTTCCATACAAAAAAAGAAACACACAGCCTTCCTTTAACTTGAAAACACGTTCTATAAAGACAAAGTTCTCTGACAGGATATTGGTCTGCCCAAGATATTTTCCATCCCAGACTCCTGAGGCACATATTATAGATGAGTGGAAATTTCACAGTATAGCTCTGACCCTTCTCCCAAGATGTTTTGTTCTGCCATGTCGTGCACCATCAGTTTCAATCAGCTGCATTAACAGTTGAGGTGAAATCAAATATTGAAATGAGACCCAACTACAGATGCAGAAGGCTCCGAGTTCAATGGAAATGGCACTTGCAGAGTAGAGTCAGCAAGCTTACCAAGTCCTGACATGTTATGCATGAGAACACCAGAGCAAAGAGTTGTGATGAGGGCGGAGAAGAGGCGGGGACAAATCTGCAATTTTCGTGCATCCAGCTGTTGGAGAGATTAAGGGGGAACAGTTTAGCAGATAATGACTGCTGCTCATACGTTTGTTCAAAGAAGAGGTTGCACTTCTTAGCATAAGTATATCATGACACTAGCAGGCTGCAGGGTATTTCTAGCCAGAGATTTTCTTCTAACTATGCTTTAGCATCATGCCTGCATTAATGAACAGGCATTAGACTCCGAACTTGCATGTATTCAACTTATATGTGGTAACATATGAAAGTTACTGTGACCCTTGTGTCTTTCTTAATTAACTGTGCTTGCAGTGAGAAGAATTTAGAGTCCTTTCCCATATCAGTCTCATGTAGAAAGCCATTCCACTCTGTGGTCTGTTCTTCACTTTTCACTAGTTTGAAGTTTCCCAGGAATAAAGTTAACTGTTGCATGGATTCAGGAACAGGTTGTTTAGTGTCAGGGAATCTTCAGCTACACGTATAACATGCAAAATGAAACCCAGATGATCTTCATTCAGTGAAACCGATAGGAGTTATTTTGAAGAGTTTTTTCACATTTTGACTTAACTGAACATTTTCCAGACACCATTAATGACTTGTGTTGAATGCTTTGCTTGATGTATTCAACCCAAATTTGGAGTTCACAGTGTTCGCAGGATTGTGCCTGGCACCCCAATGGTGATGAGTAGTTTGTACTGTGTACTGTAATCCTCATATGTGAAGCACACTGTGGACTCTCTAATGAAAAGTTCACTTGGAAACAGGGTGCTTCAGACAGGCACCAGGCACAGAGTGCTGGTAGGGCTGGGGACAAGTAGTGCACATGCTATGCAGGATTATTCCTGCTTCCTCTGTAGCATAAACCTACAGAGGGCAGTGTCTGACAAGAGGCTTAGATGGGCATTTCAGGAGATAAGAGGATGTTTTCGTGGAATATTTGCATGTTCATAACTGCAATCAGCCAGCATCAATGATAAACATACAGTCTTTCAGAGAACCTGCTTGGAGGGCAAAAAACAACACCTAAAAAGAGCTTGTGATGGGGAGATAAGAACACAGGCTGCCATGGGGCTCCTGACTTCCAGTGCTTCAGCCAACACAGATGAACTAGAATTTGCCATTGATAGCTACACCAGCAAGTGTACTGTCTCTGTGGTAGAAAGTGGTAGCTATTTATATACTGAATGGCAATACTAAACAATTTAGGAGAAGCAGTGAAGTGTGTCCTATCCAATTAAAAATGCAGTGAGAATTTTAGGTAGGCAAAATGTAATTATTTAATTGGAGTTTGACCGGGATGCTTTTCCGCTGTTAAAATAAGTATAAATTACATGAGCTATAAAACTTTAAATTATGAAAATATTTTGAGGTCTTTGAGCATGGTAATTGGAGCTATATATTCAACTTTGTTTTTATCCTGACACTTCATAATGGCTGTTCCCTAAAGCAAGCTTTTTTTTACATTATCGAATATCCCTTAGTGAAGCAAATTAGCAATCAGTCTGGAAAATATTTAAGTAGTACAATCACATTATTTACACAGGCACTTCCATTGTGCAGAGTCCTCTGTGTTCCCAAATATTTGTAGGATCACTTCCTCAGCTGTCAACATTCACGCTTGAACCTCTCTCTTTAGTAAAGCTCTATATGAAAATCCATTAAGGCCAATAGAAAGACTTGCCTTGATTTCACTGTGCTTTGGATCAATCCCTAAATATGCAGGTCACTATCTGAAACCTGTATGGACCTCAGTGCTTTACTATTTGCCTTCTACTTGAATTAACATTTTTGTTTAAATGGGGGAGGGTTACTTGGTGCAACTCCTTGCACAAAGCTTTTTTTTTATTATTTTATTATTAACGAGAAAGAGAATCCTACTATGGAGGATTCATTTACTGTAAGCAGAATAAGAGTCTGCTCTTATCTAGAACCATATTTCAGTGCTTACAGGAACATCAGCATCTGGCCAGAATGATAGAATGTTTGCTGTGAAATGTATTATGTAAGTGTTTATATTATCAATATGGTGCAGATAAAAATCTACAGAAACACTGCATTTAGCATTTGGAATAATTTTAAAACACCATCCGGCATACTTCTGGAAATAGGTTCTCTGATGCTATGACTGCAGTTAGTGACTCCAATTGCTTGAATTATATTGTCCAAAATACACTCCCCAATTAACTCATCAGGTTGAGGAATTCCAGGTATTTATTCTGTAACTTTGATACTGGTGGGGAGTGTTCTCCTGGGGTTCTCTAAATTAGAATGACTTTTCTTATGCAGTTGTTTTTTCCCCTGATTCAGCAAAGACTTTTTCATCAGAGTTTTGCTCTTTGGCTTTTTCTTCACTGCTTTTTAAGGTTTGAACACACAGTAAGTCATATCCTGGTACTCCTATTGATACATTTGTACAGTGCTGAGGTACAGGCTCCATGTTACATCCATACTTGGCTCGTTATCCTCTTATCAAGCTCTTTGCATCCCTTTGTTTATTTGAGGAGACAGGAAGACTGTGTGAAGGCTGCTTAGTCAGGGATATCAGCGTTGTTGGCAGGGGAGTGATTGCCAGTTGAAAAACAAGGCATTATTGCTCATTTTTTCCCTCTTATTAGTTTGATTACATTTGCAAATCAAATCAATCCATCAGACATGATCAGGCCTCGTCCGCATTTTAAGGAATAGTAATCTCCGTCTAATAAGATGCAAATGTGTCACATCGGTAAGTAACCAATAAATCATCGTCTTGTCTTTGGCAATCATTAAATATCAGAACCAACAGTCAATTTTTAGTATTTTCAATTTGCGATATGCCGCTGGAATATAAAGATAGATGGACGTAATTACACAAACCAAACACTATTTCAGTTCATTCCAGACAGCAAATTTAGTGGAAGGTATAACTGGCTTGTCATCACACTACATTATTCCTGGCGGTTCATGCAAAGTTCACAGACAAGCTTCAAATGGACATTGCTTTTTTTACTTCCCTTAACAACGTTCCCACTACCACCACCAAACTTCAATAAATGACTTGAAATGCTATAGGACATCACTTCCATCAGTGCACAAAAAGGCACAGGAAGAGAAACATTACCCAAAAGTCCAAAAGTTTTCTAATACTTGCTACATTCTTCCACTCTCTTTTCCCTCCTTTCTCTTTAGACATTTTAATCTGAAATTTCAGTTTTTCCTCTGACACAGAGTAACTTTTTCACAATTTTTGCTAGTTACCTCAGTTTTAGTAATTACAGAATATAATAAAGATAGACAGTGAAGAAGGATTGGCACACCAGCTTCCCTCTCTCTCTCTCTCCTCATCTTTTTAAAGGAGTGAAAATTCAAATTGTTTTTCTTTTTCCTTTTTTTTAAAAATTGATTTGGGATTTGGAAAAATTGATTGCCTCATGTGCATCCCAGGGATTCATTGATATGTTTATTGTCTGATTTGCAATGTCTCACTTTCTGTTAATGACTTTATTTGTGTACAACAGTTTACATGCTTTTCAAGAGAGAAAGAGACATAAGCTTATGTCCTGGCAGCACTAGTGGCAAAATAACCCAAAATCTCATCTTAAACAGCAGAGCTTTTATCTGGATATTTAGGACTGATTTAATAGTATAGGGTACGGACCCTAAAATTGCAGATCTGCAGGGAGACTGCTAATTTCAGCAGGAATTTGGGCCTTCTTACAGTGCTGAGTGACATGAGAGAGAGAGAGAGAGAGAGAGAGAGAGTGTGTGTGCAAAATACTGTCTCTGCTCCGACACAAGCAGCTATGCGGAAATAAGAAAAGAGGATTTTGTAGGCTTGTGCTGACTTAATGTAGGTTTCCAGCACACCAAAGCCAGACAGGGGGCTTACTGTGTTTGACCTTAAGAAACTTCTTGCCATGAGCTGTGTGCCCTGGGTGGACCTGCTGCTGCAGCATCCTGTCAGTTATGTTTGTTTCAGCTAACTTGCTTTGGGAAGCTGAACCTCAGGTGTTTGGGAGTGACTTGTGGAGAGATCCTTTAGCCCCCTCTGTGAGAAAATAGTTTTCACAGTAGCTGTTTGATTTGATTTGGTAAATGAATTAAGTGGAAATTAGGGAAGAGGCTTGCTTGTGAGCATACCTACTTGCTTTGGGTTCCCTGTCATGTTGAGCTCCTGTTAAGGAAGCAAGGGTGGGGAGAGTGGTTGTGCAAACGTTTACATGTAAGCTCCTGGATAGATACTGTGTGTTACTCATTCTTGGCATCAAAACTCTTGTTCTTTGATGAGGGAAAATTGCAAAGAAATACTGCTGCACAAGGTGTTGATTCCATGCGCCAGAGATTTAGACAACTTAAAATGTACCATCAATTAACAAATATTTGGTTTTGAAACAAAATATTTTGAAATAAAAGATGTTATTACCTGTCTTTATTTTTGTCTTCAGACTGGTATCAAGCTCTAGCAGCTTTGAGGAAACAAGAGATTTATTTCAGATTTAAATGAAGCTAAGTAATTTTAACTAAGTAATTTTAGCTCTTGTCCTAACAAAGTTGGAGCTTCCTGGCACTTTACATTAACATATTCCTGGTTGTTTCATACCTCAGTTGCTAACTGATGCTGCCTATGTCTCTTGCAAAAGTCTTCCCTCTTTTGTAATCTCCAGAGACTATGGTGAGTAAAAGCTGCACACAGAGGCCATGTGCCTAAGAAGCTCAGCACCAGAACCTTATGTTCTGTCTAACCATTTTACCTACTACCATGGTATGTTTAATTTGCTTTTTCATCAAATCAATAATGGGTCTAATTGAAAAAATTGGCAGAACTACATACAGCCTAGCTACCAGTGTCAGTGTTTTCAGGAAATCAGAGATGTTGCACAGCTATGCAAGTGACACCTGTGTTAGTGCTGCATCTCTGTTACCAATGTGTGGAGAAACAAACATTACTCAGGTGCAGGACCTGTACCAATTGATCACTATGCTATCAGAATTAATCACCTGGTATTCAGCTCAGAGAACAAAATTTACATCTTAATATACGACACTCCTGCACATACACACATGCACTACTAAAAATGGCACTGCTCACTCCTGTTTGAAAGTGTGCATCTATTTTCTTAGGCAAGGCCTAGCAATTCTTGTTCCTAGTGTTAATTCCCAAACACTTGAGGTGGCTACTCCTATTAAGTCACATCCTTTCAAATAGAAACTCACACAGGACTGTGTTATAAAATGGATTTTGTTCCTGGATTTGCATTCCTCATATCCTGCCCTTACTCTGACAAGAAAAAGGGATTTTTGAGAATCTTTAGTGCTCTGCAGAAAATAACCCGTGTGAAGATAAATAAATAAATAAAGTTTGGCACTGTGCAAGATTGGCAGGCCTTCACCAAGATGGTCCAGCAATGGTGCAGGTGCATTGGCTAGCAGTGTAGAGAAGCTTGTGTGAGAACAGCACAAAATCATAGCACGTGCTCTCCGTTCCCTACTGACAGGAGTGCTCAGTTATCCCGGCTGCTGTGAACGAAGCCGGGCTTTATGCAGAGTCTGGTCGATGTCCGTGGGGCTGGCAGAAAGATTCAGGCCAGGTGCACCAACTGCAAGATGAGAATTACAAAACACTAATTTTAAAAGAAAGAAATGAGGATTTCAACTTCATGTTTTGTATAATTGCAGAGCTAGTGGGGTTTTAAAATACGGCAAAGCCTTAGTCATTAGCATAGGGTAATCACCTTTGCTGTTTAAAGACAAAATAATAACAATAGGAAAGGTATTGTACATTGACACATGGAAATTTAATGCTTTTCAGAGAAATTTTGTGGGGATTTTTTATTATGTGGCTAATTACATATTTACATGTAATAGCACTAGCAGAGCCATTACAGTCCATTGGGTAAATAATATGCATTTTAAAAACCATTTATAAATATGTATTTATTTGATGGACCAGAACGGTTTTTTGAAGTCATTCTCATCCACTGAGTAAATAATATATGGATTGCTTTTAAAAATAAATATGTATTTCTCCAGTAGACATTCCAGGCAATTGGGTAAATAATATGCATTTTTCAAATATTAAAAAAAAACAACATACAAATGTATAGAAATCTGGGCTAAATATGAATCTTCCTGAGAGAGCAAAATGACTCAAAAGGTGTCAGGTTTAGCTTTGAAATTTCTGTTTAGAATTGTCAGTTTGTATCACTGCCTAGAGTTAATTAAATGTATTTTATGCATTTTCATACATACAGTGTGATATCAATGTCTGTTTACAGTTTTATAACACTGGTGCGCTTGACCCTCTTACTCAGTGTTCTAAAGTCAGCACTACGTGGTTAAGGTCCTTGTTTTACTGTGTGTTCATCTTAATACAATGCCAAACACATTCATTTTGTGGGCATAGTCCTGCTTCCATAAAAATACGTGGGGAAATAATGGTCACCTTAGTAGAAGGCATCTCCAACTCCTTTGTACTTCTCAACTTTAGCGTTTCCTCTTTGTGTCCTTTTGGTTTATGTCTCACGATTGGCTTGTGGGCAAAGTATGAGAAAACATGAGGCTGTTTAATTACATGGGCTTGATTCGGAATCTGTTGGTGTGATCAGGACACTTTGAACTGGCCCTCAGAGGGATTTAGTTCAAGTCAGATGTAAAGATCTGCCAAAATCCATAAAGATACCCTAACACTAGAAGCTGAAGGCTACCTTTCTTGACTCTGACACTGAGTTACCATATGACCTTGGTCAAATCACTTGACTTTCTTTTGGTGAAACCTTGATTCATACCTCCAGTTTGGAGTCCTTTGAAAGCTATAGCTTTAAAACATTAAATATGATTCACAGCATGTTAGGATTGAAAGATGTGAGCACAATGCATCACCAGTTTGTTTCTTTTATATACTATGGATCTAGACCTTATCCATCCTTTTCCAAACATTTTAGTCCTTCATCCATTTCATATACTTTTCAGAAATGTTGAATATACTTTGTAGACCTTTTTTGGTTAAAATATTTGTTGTTATTCTCAAACATTAAATGAATAAAATAGCATAGCAGCCCTGTGAATTAGTATCTATATATACCTTATATCTGTCGCTTGCACAGATTTCGTGACTCCAGCAGAATCACAGAGAAAGTAATTGGTAGATTTGGGACACCACATTCTTCCTCATATTCTTCCTGTATAAATGTACCTCACGCTTCACCCATGCCTCTGACATCATCTGTGATACACTCCTGAAAACTGCTGACGTTATTAAGTTAGTTAGCTGTTTGACAGGGGTGTATTAAGGCAAGTGCCAGCTATAAAAGACTTGTGCCTTATGCAATCGGGATAGCTAAGTGGGATCCATTGTCAATCTAATTGTTACTTTGATCCTGAAGGAATGAAATACAAATACATAGTGAGAATGTTTCAACTAGAGCTCTGTTACAAAGCCAATCACAGCAGCAGCGAATTATTACAAAGGAGCTTTTGGACCCATCTCTCATGGCTGTTCTTGCTGTTTTCTTGATTCGGTGCTGATTTGGCCTTGATACCCAGCATTGCCTGAGAGCCCAGCAAACATGATGTTTTGACAGAACAGATGACTAAATTCTCACCTCTTTCCTTCTCAAATGACTGAGACAGAGCACATAACATCCATAAGAAAAGCCATAGTGAGTGGCTGGTAATGAAGGATCAGCGAGAAACAAGACATTTGAAAGCAAATGTCTGGGACAAGAAGAAAACCAAAGAAACAACAGATGATCCAGTGGTGTTTGCACATTAAAATTTTGGTTTAGAACCCTCTAATGGCACATCCACACAATGCACAACCATGCTTTCTGTGTAATTTCTAAAACTACTGACGAATAGTGCTCAAACACCGGATGGTAGAGCCCAACACTTTGTGGTTGTAAGAATGTGGAACATAGGGTAAGGCATGCAAAATGAAGCCCAATTCTAAGCTTTCCAGGGCACCGAGACCAGCATAGTGCAAAAAAGTGTAGATAAATTAGTGTGCAAGAGAGGGCATTGCTGGTGGCATTCTAAATTGACCTTCTGGTTCCCAGAAGGAATAAGAGGGTCTGATAGCAGAAGAATGCAAAGAAAAGGAAGGCTGAAAGCAATGGTGAGAGAAACATGGTTACACGAAGTACCTCTGAGCATACCTAACTCTTCTTTGTAAAGCACATAAGTAACTGAGATATTATTGAGTGCCTGCCTGGTCATTATCAGTCAGTTTGCTGAGACATAGTTGTGGGAGTAGCTCATCATACTGAACGTGAAGGAAGAGAAGGAAGGTCGTGATATTAAAGATCATCTAGGGAAGGGTGTCTTGTGCATTAAAAGATGAGAGACTTGAAATAAAATGTGAAGATGCTAAGGGATAAGATGGCCCAACTGTAAAAGGAAGAGTTTGTATCTTAGCACTCTATGGCCATATTGAATATGACTGTTAAATTCTTTGTATAATTAAAAGAGATAGGAGCATTCATACATTTTGTTGCAAATTGATATGATCTTTTTTGTCAGTGATCTGAATAAGATTGTACTATAGTTTTTAATTTAGCAGATTAAGAAGCACAATTAAAATATCATGAAAAAGATCATAATCTAAACCTCTGGGGTTTTTTTTGCTTATCCCTGCCAAGTTGATAACAAGAGCCGGTGTATGTAACAATTACCTCCACTACTGTAAATTCACTCTAGTTTGTGGGCTGAAGTGTTAATAAATACCTTGCAGTATTCCAGAGGGAGAAGCTTTCCATCTAATTAATAAAACTGGGAAGAATACCCAGGACACTGAACCATATCTTTCTTATTAGTGTTGGCTTCTACAAAGGAGAATCCCTGAATCTCAACACATTAGTAAATGTCATACTCCTGGGTTGCACAGAGACCTCTTGAAAAACTGCTGATTTGCTGTGGAAAAAAATCACCATGGACTTCAGAAACAATTCAGCTAGGGAATGCCAAGTGTAGAAAATCAGGGTAAAGCACGGCATGCATTATAGCAGCTAAGATTTGTGCCCCGTTTGGTGAATATTGAAAGAGAAAACATACAATTATACCTCTATTTCTCTTCCATTTTTCATCTGTACTTATGTTAATATCTTTTTCTGTGTCCGGGTATGACCTTATTGCAGTTAGCATTTTTTTGAGCCTTAGCAAAACCTCTCTGTGTTCTCTAAAACAGATTTCTTAAAAACACTTTATACTTATATGTAGCTACTTACATGTAGCTGTTTATTTAAAAAAAAATCACTTGAAGAAGGAAAATGTTTTAAGCCAATACTGAAAAGAAAGTCTTTCACAAAATACGTAGTGCTAATTCCCTTTTCCTTTGCAGTAATCCATATTTGGCAAAAATAAACTTTGTCTTACTATACCTCAGCCAGTTCTGTTTCAAGGTAGCTTGTAGTAAATTAGCAATTAACTTTCTGCCCATAATTCTTTACTACACTTTATTAAAATCATTGCAATAATCTTAAATTATGGAATACTGAAATGCATTATCTGACAGACTAGACATTTACCAAAGAGAGTAAAACTTCATGCATTTCTTTTGTAGAATAAAATTGTAGGATGGAGTTTCTTGTTTTCTCACATTATCATTATTTTTATTAAATTGATGTAGCAAACTGGCATTACTGCCTCTGATAGAAACAGAAATAACATCTTTGCATTTACTTCTTACTTGAAGTTTTTTGCTCTGAAAAATGCTCCTGCTGAGTATATTTGTAGCTGCTTTTTACTCTACTGATATGAATGATTGGGAGCAGAAAAAGAGGTAAAGCTACAGAGTCTATCCATGAGGTTGATGCTAATTTGGCTAAATGAGTCAACTGGATGGGAAGTAGAGAAGGTAAAAAATCTGTCATCTTCTTTGTCTACATCCAGTCTTTTCAATGTTCATAGTACTGGCTTTAACTGAGGTCTTCACTTAATTCTGGTAACTTACTAGTGCATAAGAAGGCAATTTAAAGTCCTGTCCAGGAATCCTAGTCTAGCAGTGTCTGTATAATCTAGTATGTAGATGTTCTAATGTACTGTATGTGCTTAAACCTTTCGATTTGGGTTTGGTTGGGTTATTTTCCGCGTTAAGAATGTTTACGATGCTTCCACATGCACTGCAAGGGACAGATCAATGCACACCATGTACAGTGAATCCCTGCCATATGCGCAGTTTCAATAAAGCATGTTAACAGCAGATAGTGGTCCTTAAAAGACCATATATCAAGCATCCTCAGCATTATGCTGGAGGAACCTGAATCACACATTCCCATGCCTGTCTTCAGTTGCAGCTTTGTTGATCAGTGACCCTTTGTGACTCTGTTCCCTGTTTCAGAAGATACTTCTCTGATATGACCTGGGTGATTACATTAATTTTTTGTCCTTCAACAAGACAGTTCTTTATATTAAAAGAAAGGACATGTTTAATAAGCAAGGAATACAAGTTAATGAGCAGGTGATCTTTCTTCATTTTGGTAGCTTTTGGAATACCCTTGGTTTGCTTAGTACAAATGCATGCATATACAGGCTTATGCAAACACACATTAATATGTATACCTGTCTGCCTTTATGTCTGTGATAACACCACGGATCTTCCATATCCATTATTTTTGTCTTTCTACAGTAGCAGTAGAGTGAGAGCTCAGTTGCTGTGATTTTGAAATTCTTTGCCTGGGGCACATCTCTCTAAGCTCTTCTGTTCTGAACTCCAGTTGTAGGAGTAGGTTCCAAACACCTCAAAGAAAGGCAGCCCAAATTCTGAGACTTCAGTTTTTGGGAAACTAGTAATTGAATGCTATAGGTCATCAACATATACTCTGCTGTCTTCAGCAGTGATCAGCCTCAGAGGGGGAGACATGAACCCATGGTAGGCAGAAGCCTCAGAAAAATTTTTGCTAATTCTTTATGCTCAGAGATTAGATGAAATAAGGAAGAAAAACATTCTTATCCTTTTAATTTGGATTTGGAATACTATACCTGGAGCTATTCTGGCCATCCATGTAAGCATTAGCTCCCTCTCTTGAGTTCTTAGCTTCAGTGACATCCTTTGGCAAGAAGTTCTCCATTCCAGCTACACTGTGGATGAAGAGTTTCCCTTCTTCCTTCCATTTTGCATTTCCTGAGTTTTACTGTAATGGTATTTGGTCTGTATTATAAGACAGAATAAAATCTTTAGACCTACTTTTTGTATCATTAATTTATATATACTTCTACTGAATTCTCTCATAAATCACTATTTTGAGGAAGAAAATTCCTGCTTTCTGCATCTTTTCCTAAGAGTTTTCTTGGGCACAACGTTTTGCTTTACTTTCACTGAACCTCCTCTAAATCTGTCACATTTTCTTTGGAAAGGAATGAGCCATTCTATTGTTCTGTTAGAAATCAGAGAGTGCTATTGATATTTTCATTTTAACTTTTCTTGCCTTCTGAAGTGCTTTTAGCCTCAGCCATGAGCATGGCATCAGCTTCATGACTAACTATGGGCTACTTAAAGGGCTACTAATAGATGCGGTTTTCAGGCTAATGTTTTCACACTCTTCCCTGGACTCTTTCAGAACTGGCCAGGATGATGCATCTCTCAATTTCTTTTTCTCACCTAGAGATCATTTAGTCAGCCTTGTCTCACTTTGGAGGGACTAACAATGCATACTCGGACGGCCTCCTGTCTTAAATTAAAGAGGGCATTGATGGAGGTCACCTCCATAAACTGCATTCTGGTGTTGCAGGTACCAAGAGCATATAGAATACCATTGTTTCTTTAACTTGCACTGAATTTTTAGAAGTATTTTCATTTTCAGACTGAAAATAAAATAATGTCAGACAATGTTGCATGAAATTGCATCTCCAATGCTGCCTCCAGTGAAAGCCTATCATCTGACTTCACCTCTGTGCATCTGCTCACGATAATGCATTTAGAAATCAGGGATGTTTTGCTGTTTTCAGTCTTGGAAGCAAGTGACCTGGATTCATTTTTAAGAATATGATTTGCAGACTTGTTGACTGGGATTCTTCATTTGGAGGATGAGTTGATTTGTCTGTATAAATCCCCTGTGTCAAATTTCATAGATGGATAAAGCAACCCCTTGCCTTCCATATAAAAATTCATAGTCCTTAAAAAATACGTAATTTGAGGGCCCCCCCTCAAATTAGTATGAAGTATGAGAGGGTTTCACATCTTTAAGAAACCAAACAAATTCCAAACTGAATAAAAGAGACAGACAGAGAAGGTTGCCTTTCTGCAAGCCGCCAGCTTTCCCAAGTGTCTCATCCTCTCCCCTCTGTCATCCTGAGGCAATGTGCCTGCATTTGTGTGTAGATTTATAGTTTATCTTTATCTATGGCTTCATCTGTAGGTAGCTATTATAGCCGCCTTGCCTGGATATTGTTTGGGCCTGATAGATCTGTCTGTAGTTCATCAAAGGGGAGCTGAGTGGCTAAAAGCCATTGGGTCCAGCTGAGGATGAAATACGAGCCATCAGCCTTGGTAATGGCTGTAAAATTTCATAATTACACGGCCTTTATTACATTGCATAATGATCCTGAAGCAGTATGGAACAATTAATTAAGATTTTCAACCATGGCTCTTTCAGAAATTAAAAAGGTGCTAGTGGCTGAGAAATGGGGAAGTGTCTTGTCCTAAAAGCATTAGGGATGCTTAAGAAGTACTTCCTGGGTACTTAAAAAAAAAAAAAAAGAAAGAAGAAAAAGAAGTGAAGAAAAAGAAAAGAAGAAGAAAATCAACTAGTTAAGCAGCTAATGTCAGAGTAAGGTTTTTGTACTTGACTGCTAATTCTTAATGTCAAAACTGCATCTAAAACTCCTGCAATAGTCACTGCCGTAAAGCTGTTCCTTTTCTGTTCTGTAAAAATCTTCATGCCTTTTTTCCCCTGTGCTCTGTTCTAGCCATTTGTCACATTTATAGAAGTTGAGCTCTGCACATTATTAAATAAATGCATGCCGTGACTTAGGAGGAGGGTCACTTAGCTGCGTATTGGGTGTACTGACCAAGGATTTACTCTTACCCACTTTCTCATGTCTGAGGCCATTGAAATTCTTTGAAGATCTCTGCAGTTTGACAGACATCCCCAAGGAAGACTTTTTTTTTCTTTACTGTTTTGATATTTTTCTTCCTTCCTTTTCATCTTTGTAAATGCAGCATGTCAGATGTAATATAATATTTTCCATGAGACTGACCTCAGACCTGATCAGAAGTAATTAGATTCCTAAGGTGCTGCAAAGGTGTCTCACAGATCTCTGATGTACATACCAAAAGAAAAAGTGTTTATATATGTGCAAGGAATATGCAGGGAGAAACAAGAGGCCTGAAACTGTGCATGTGCACATTACTTGTGGTGACCAACTGGGTACAATTCTGAAGGCTATCAAATTGTGATTGAGGTGGGATATGGAATGCTCACTGTTCCAGTGGTAGTAAAACTGGTGAAGAAAAGACAGCAAAAGTAACCTTGGTGTTCTCCATGCACCATCAAAACTTTAAGGTCTCATGGGAAGGAATCTCCTTTTCACCATGTGCCTTTCCGCCTCCCTGAAACTATTTTGATTCGTACAAACTCTCAGTATAACTCTTAGATAGGATAAGCATTGAATATTACTGGTTTTAAATTGACCAGTCATCATGTAAGGTCCCATCGTTCTAAATATTTGATGAGAAGCCAAGGTTTCTCCAAGGCACCTTTAATAATAAACTTCCTGCAGAAAATATAGAAAGGATTATGTGTTTCAAGGAGGAGCCGACTGCTTGAAGTAAATTCTCTTGTTGAGTCATTTATTCCCTTAATAGGAATTTTCTGATCTGCTGTCATTCTTGTTCACACACTGGGTGTCACTGCCTCTAAAACACTTGTCATTCTTTAATGGAAACAAAATAGTCATTGCAGTCAGAGCCGCAATGTCATTCCACTACCCCTTGCTGCGTCGGCAATAGTGAAAATGACAGAGCGGCTCTCAGTAGGGGTAATTAAAATGTAAATATTGATATTTTATTATTTGAAATTACTTTCCAGTGCGGCATTTAATATCTCTCCATCTGTGCGGCTCTGTTTAGCGGTCACTTTAGTGCAGCTCTGGGATGCCAAGCGGCGGCTTGATCCCCGTTATGTCAAAATGCTTGTTGCTGCTTAATTTTGATATCTAATTAAGTGGAAAAGTACAGTCCACACTGTAATCCATGGCATCTTAACCAGCTGCTTGGGTATATTTAGAATTAATCTCCACTATGGAATCATCCTAATGTATGCAATTAAGAGTCTGCCGATGGCTAATTAGGTGTATTAGAATCAGGCAGCTTCCTTTTTTTTTTCCTTTTCTTTTTTTTCTTTTTTTTTCCCTGTGTGTGGACTGTTGTAGACTTAAGACACAGCCTCCAGAGATGATCTTAATGGTACATACACACTCGTCTAGGTAAACTAGAAATTTCATGTGCATGTAGGAGAACATGTATGGCTCTCCCCAAACCAGGGAGATTGTAAACATCATTTGAATTTTTTGGCATCTGCAGCACATTAAGAAAATCAACTAAGCAACAGAAAAGTTTTAAAAATTGGGAAGAAGATGGGAGATGTGTAGGGCAGTGGTCTGAGCTGTCATTTTCCTGCCAGAGGGTGAAAGGGGATATTTACCCAAAATTTTGCAACCTGAAGTTTTTGCTTTGGCAGTGGAGAGAGATTTTAGGTAGCCCAGCACATACAGGGTTAACACAGATACGTTGATTGGATCGCAAGCATGGTTGTCTCCGTATGCTAATACATTCCTGTATTGGATTCATATTAACATGATTGGGGAATTCCTGGAAACCTG
Source organism: Manacus vitellinus (assembly GCF_001715985.3). Lineage (NCBI taxonomy): Eukaryota > Metazoa > Chordata > Aves > Passeriformes > Pipridae > Manacus > Manacus vitellinus. The sequence goes on from NW_021940864.1 coordinate 8,076,878, forward strand.
ACTTTGCCTGATGGAAAGATGGAGGGAGCAGGGATTGCCACAGCTTTCAGTGAGGAAATGACTGGTGGCTTCCCCAGGGGAGAAAAAGGCAAACAGCAGTGACCCAGCACTCTGAGGAAAAGTACTCTCAAAGCAGACCTGTAGAGGTTATAAATAAAAGGCAACATGTATTAAATGCACAAGAAATTCCTCCTTTCTGTGAAAAAAACCCCCAACAAACTAGCGGTATTTTATAATCCAGAAAACTTCATTTTGAAGACTAACATGCTGAAGAAGCTTGAACTCTAAATTTCTTGATATTCCCATTCAGTGCACGCAACTTTTGGGAGGTTGATGCACACAATGGCTGAAGTGAGCAGAACCTGAATGAATGTTGATTGTGTTGATTGTTATTAGTTTAGCAAGGTTCCTCTGTCAAGTTCATGCCTTTTTTTTTTTTATTATTAATTTAATTTAATTGAGTAAAAATTAAGAAGAAGGAAGAAGGATGGACACTTTCTGTTAAATTATGTGTGATCATACTTTCACTTCTGGTAGCTGAACTCTTTGAAGGATCCAGGTAAGGCATACACTACACAGGATGTGCAGATATTATGCTTACTATTTTAAGCTGAACTGTGTTACCATTCTCTCAGCTGGACTTTGAGAGGGATCCAGCCGTACTCATGATATACACTTGTTTTTTCATCTACATTCACTTTACTAATAACAGAATGTAGTTTTTATGTTTTCACCCACATATCTGGCTTTATTGTAGTTACACTCAAATATGTACATTCACAACAAATTGAAGGGCAATTTGAGTGAAATCAATATTTATGTTGAAAATATGATTCGTGTTTTTTATGTATAGACTCAGTGAAAGAAAACAATCAGGGTCATAAATACAATCCTGCTCGTTTTTCTCCTGTGATTTTCGGAGCACACTGTGTCATGACATCTGCTTCTGCTATCTTCGGTAGAGGACACTAAATCCCATAGTCTAGCAAAATTGTGTTTGAAGGTTAAATTTTAAAGAACTGGAAGAGTTAACTTTAAAGAAGCAGATCAGATCACATATGTAGAGCATTAAAAAGATCACCCTCAGGAATCTGCGAGTTCATACTGCTGACCTTAAGGAGACTTACAGCTTCACTGGGCCATATTGCACTGCTAGTCTGAATTTTAAAACTTTTTTTTCATTGTCCATATTCAAAACCTCTCCTCAGAGCAGGTAATGCACCAGAAGATTAAACTGTCTTACACAGAGGAAAAAAAAAAGGGAGGGGGAAGGCAGTTTCCTACTTATCAGGTCCTCTTCTGTTCTCAGAGCATCTGGTAATAAAGCAAAATTTAAGTGTTTGGCCTGGCATCTTTTTAATGGAAGGTTGGTATGAGTTTGCAGTAAAGCTGTTTAAAATTGTGGAAGTTCCAGTGGTAAAATCAGGCTAAAAGAAAAATCAAGTATTAATATGTTTAAATTTATTGTCTTATATTTTCCTTTTTCTTGGTGAATACTGAAATAATGTGTGAAATAAAAATTAATAAAATAAAGAGTACAATATTTCAAACCGTGTGTTTCCAAAAATACCATTATAAAGTGCTCCATACATGGAGGTCTTACCGAATCTGTCCTGAAGCAAGGGTGACTCATTAGTTTTTTTAATCTTTAGTGTTTCCCTGGAGAGTATTAGCACCTGGTTATGTGAAGTCAGAGAGATATCCTTAATCAGTCACATTTTCCAGCTCCTTTCCATTACTAATGCTAAAGAAGCAGTTCACGAGAACTTGCACTCTAACTAGAAATAAGAAATTTAAAAGTAGCTGCCTGGAAATATTTGGGTAGTTAGAGAGGGGTGTGACTGATTTAAGTGCTGAAATCAGTTTGAACTATAGTGGGTTACATCTCACTGGGTGCCTCTAACCCTGGGAAGAAATGACAAGCTTGAATTGCTCCTGTTTAGTGTTATCATGTAAGGTTTCACAGGGTAAAAGGCAAACCAGGAATATTTCTAACTGGTATTTAAAATACATTAACACCTTTTTGTATACCCTGAGTGAAAGGTCATGCTAGACAAGCAGCATCTTTACTGTTTGTAAATGTCTAATTTGCTGCTTTTAAATTGCTGTGAACTTCTCTTACTTAGTCCTGCTGAATGAATCCAGTGTTGCAAATACTTCTGACAACCGAATATTTGCTTAGCGAGAATCCATTGTTCGTAATGGATTGAGAGGGACATGCAGTGTGAATGCATTTTTATTGCCGTGCCATCTCTCTGCTGTTGTTTCAGTGAGATGAAAGTAGCGTTGTGATAACAGCCCGGGGTTTCTTAGTGCTCTGTGTGGCATTTCCCGTCTTACTGGTAGGTGTTAGCGAAAAAGTGCTTATCGTAGGCATTTTTTCGTGTTATAAAATATAAAAAAAATATGTATATTTTATAAGGGCTTGGACAGCAAGAGTTAGGAGTACAAACACACTTAAATAAAACCCGAGAAAGTGCACAGGCTTGGCTGAAAACATCCCAGTGCTCTTCAAATGAATGCGTTTTGTCTTTTTTTCCTTTAATTCGAGACAGAGTGATTCCTGGGCACCTCTGTGTGTGCAATCTGATCTCCCCTCTCCCACGGCTGCACAGCTAACAGATGGCAGTCGCAACTCGCAGCGCCGCTCACAACAGAGCCCCGGTGCTGCTTTTGCAGTGCTCTGCTGTAGTGGCAGGAGGAGATGCGACATAGCAAAGCATCGCTCTGAAAAGGCGGAGGTTTTATTGTGCAAAAGTTGCTGGATGGATTTAATTTCTAAATGTAACTTTAACTGCGGCACGTCAGCTCTAAAGAGCTTGGAAGCTGAATCCAGCAAACAGCATTAAGTTGAGCCTTTGGTTGTATTTCTGGTCATTTGTTAGTTTGTGCTTTGGAACTTGATGTGTGATTTTCAAGTTTGGGCAGTTACCTATGCTTTTTGTTGTGTGAGCTGACACTTTTCATGTGAAAATTCTCAGTCATACTTAAATTTCAGCTTGTGCAATTTTTAGCCTTTGACCAGGGGCTCCATAAGCAAGGAGGTATTAAAAAAATAAAGGGAAAAGAAAAAACTGAAGTAACGGATTTACGCTGGCATAATGAGTTGTATCTGTTTCTGTTCCAGCTTTCACAAAATTTCATCCATAATCTGGGAAATATGTTTGGTGATTAGTGAGAGCACTCTCCTTCTGTTAACGGTTTTCAAAACCACTGAAATGTTTGTGGGCCTTGATATATATTTTTAGTCTACACAGTACTTTGAAATGAGATTAAATCCATTTTTTCTTGAATTAATATAATAAAAAGGATCCCTTAATTCTGATCTATATGGGAGATTCAGCTCTAGATACAGCCTAAAAAAATTAATCATGCCATTCTCTTCCTTGTATTTTTGAGAGACTAATAGTAAAGGGCAGTCAGGCTATGAAGTTTTCTTTCAACAAAGACTATGATCATGTCTAGAAAACATTACATAGCCCTAGCAGAAATTTCACTGTTGAAATTTCCCTAGCCTTTGTTTACATCCCTGGAAGGTAGCTGAAGTTGCTCAATGGATCCAAGCAAGCACTGAGTCTGTGCCAGGAAGGGAGAAGAGAGCAGAGTGACAGCTGTACATCTGAAAGTGCATTGGACCCAAGTCTGATCTTGAAATGGGGTTTCTTTTCTTCAGTGCAGCCAGGATAAGCCTTTGGCTCACTGTTTGTCATTTGACCATGAAGCCACACACGCTCTAAATAAAGTAATCCGGGCTAAAAGGAAAGATTTTTTAAAATGTATTTACAATATCAGATTGTTCTTTGGACAGTAGTGGCTATACATCATTTTTGAAAAAAAAACCCAAACAGAAAACTATGCTGGAAACATCAGTACCCATAAAACATTTAGAAAGAGTTAATCTATCAAAATTAAGTGTAAATAATTTAAAAATCCTACTCTGATATTTCAACTGTGTAAATATATTGAATCTGCAACACACTAGTGAACATGTCATTTTCAAGTGCAGCTTTGATTATAAAAAATGTAAATGAAGATATTTGAAGTACAAACCAGGGCAAACAAGAGGAATATTTCACTCGTAAAGCTAACAGTCACACAAACAACTGATAAAATAAATGGGAGACAATTATCAGAAAAGGCAGACAACTCCCAGATTTACCAGCAATTTCATACCAGGTTTGATCAAATATTAGGATTTCTAAACATGTATCAGAGAGGAAGGGAAGTTCATTTCCTGCGAAGTGAAATAGACTCTAGGATTTGAGTCTGAGTAACCTTAACCTGACTGAGGCATCGTATCAAATGTTTAAGGATGAAAATAATGGTAGGGATAAGTCCAGCCACTGTCTTTTTTTTTGGCCAGTAGTTCTCGAAGTGCTGTGTGCAAGGCACAGATCTTACTTTGGCACTTGACCATCTGCAGCTGCTTCACTCTGGCCCCTAGTGAGTTAGTGTCCATGAAGTCCATCTTAATGAAGTAGAGGAAAGGGTCTTCAGGAATATAAAAGATTTACCCTGCTTATCATTGAGCTGTGTGCAGTGTGAAATAGAGAGCAAGTGGTGCATGTGCTGATATTTGAAAAGATCTGTGGTTTAAACAGCCCTGTTGAAGAGGCTGTGAACTGTGCTTGGAGCTGGCTTGGAGTGCTGAGCACTGCAGAGTGCAGTCAGCTCAACACCCCTTGTTCCTATAATAAAAATGTTAAGGCCTTTTTACCTATTTATTGCTGCTTCCTTTGAGCTTTGGGGTTACTGGTATGCAAAAGAAAAAAAACCACAAGTATATGTTCTGTTGCTCAATCAACCTTTTCTCAATCCACCCTGAGTTATCTCAGTGAGTCATTATGGCATAATTACAATTTGAGTGTGATACACTGTTTGTAGAAAAGTGTCTATTTTTAGCGGAAGAACACTACAGTCCCTGAAAGGAAGAGAAAGAAAGAAAAAAAAGGAAAAAAAATCTGTAACCAGCGAATCAATGCTATTGTTAACTGATAGTACAAGACACCCTGTAGATTTACTATGCTTGCACTCAGACACATAAAAATCACACTGAAAAGAATGCCTACCAGGGGTTAAATTCATATGCCTGCACTGCAGCCTATTTCTGTCAACACTCAGCTCAGGAAATAAACATTTATGCTTTCTGAAATGAAAGTGTATTTTTGAAGACTAGCCGTCAGATATTTTTTGCCCTTCACACTTTCAAATGCTTAGCCTTTTTTGTAAGTTGACTGCAAAGTGCATCAGTTTGCTAGGCAAAAAGAAAAAAAAAAATCTTGACAAGTGCCCATGGCATCATTGTCAAGCACACGACTGTCTAGTAGAAGATGGCAGGAGGGTTGGCACAAAACATGCTTCCTTCAAGCTTCTTACCTCAGGGGTACCTGACTCTTGAGAAGCCTTTCAATCCTTCCAAATGACGTTACTGCAAACTGTCATCTGGTTTATTTGGAGTGCGCTGTATCGCAGATAAACATGCTATTTAACTGCAGGTCAAGGTACAGAGTCATTCTGCGAGCAAATGCCTGAGATACATTAAATGGCATTGACTTGGGGAGGGAGATGGAGAGAGATCAAAGTTGTCACCAATATGGTACGTGCTAAGGGGGGGAAAGGTGCACAACACTGTATTTTAAAAGCTGTTACACAGTTCTACATTTAAAGCGGTGACCTGCAAGACTCTGAAAGATTAGGGATGCACACAATGCACAACAAGGTCCAAAACCACACCATCATGCAGCATCTCAGCGTGGTTTGGAAAGAGCTTTGAGATGTGACTGGAGAGGCTAACACTGGTTCAGAAAGATGGAAGTGTATTTCGTCCAATGTGGAGACTTTTTAAAAAATAGTTAAAATTTAATATAGAAAATGTCCACTTGTCAGAGGATGTGGTTGATCTGGGGCACTCAGATAACAAAAGCTCACAGACTCGACTTTGGCGTGAAATAAGTATAACCTCCTTCAAACAATTAAAAATAAATCTTTGTATATAATAAAAATATATATACCTGTGTAATCTATTCTCTACATAAACATATATTCCTGTGTAATCTGTTCTTTTAACTGTGACTTGTTGAATACATATTAAAAGGGCATTGCTGTGATACAAGAGATATGATGGATGCTTTTACATTTTCTGAAAAATCAAAACAAAACCAGATTAATTACAACTTGATGCAGCTTTACATTCCCACGAGGGATGCCTTTAAAAGTTAAAACATGCTTTCACTGAACAGGCTTTCAAGGGAAAGTTACTTCGATCAGGAAGAAAATAGTCATGTTGATTTGATTTATTATTGAAGAGTGGAACAATGTGGTTTATATTTGCCAGTTTTTCTATAATGTAAAAAATTTATTTTGATTTTTTTAATGTGTCAAATAAAAACAACTGGTGTATTTACTGCTCCAGAATGCAGATTTTTCAAGAGTGCAATACAATAAATTATAGTCAACATCCCATTTCCCCCACTCACAGGGCAAATGTAATTTCCTTTGACTGTGGCACACAATAAATGTTATTGAAACATAGTATTATTTATAAAAAAAATGAAACCAGTGCCAAAATAGATAAGCAAATAAAAAAGGAAGTTGGGGAGTTTTCAGGAAAAAAAACCAAATACAGAGAGAAATTGCAGGTTAAACTTTTTTAATCAAAACTGATTTTATTGCTTTTTTCTTAATTAAACTCCACAGAAGTGTGTGAAACATTGTTATACCTGAAAAATTGTTAATTTGTAAATCACAGGGACAAAAGGGCTCCACTGCAACTTTAAAGTTTCTATGCACGTAAATGTCAATAGAGTGCCTTCTCCATCATCAGCACTAAATTCACATTGATGCCTCTTTTCTTCTCTGTATTGATCCTTCCATGAGAACGTAGATTTGTATCTGTTAATTAATGCGTCCTGAAACAGCGTTTGTATTAATCAGGCAGATAAGAAAAATTGGATGCCTGCACCCTCATGACAACCGTAAAAGTGCTGGCCCTGATAAAATCGTGGATGGACCTCAATAAAAAAGTTCCTCCTTCCACTCAATAAACTAATCATCCTGCTTTTAATTATTCGGCAGAAAGATGTGTGGAGATTGGAGAATGTGTAAATCTATTTACTAACAGCAGTGTCTGGGAGGGAGAATGGGGCTGTCACAGGACGGTGCTGCAGGCTACATTCTCTGTCCATCTGCTACTGCAGAAAAACTGGTTCTTGAAAGACAGGAAGGAACAGAAATGTTGAAGCTAATTGAAATCATGAATTCCTCCCTATAACCTCTGAAATGATTATTTCTTCTCCATTTCCCTCTTATTTATTTTAATCACAGATGTGTTATTTTCTATTGTCACATCTTCAAGGGTTTCCTGTTGTTGTTGGCTCAGTTTTTGTTGGGTTTTTTTTTTTGAAAGAGGAGAGCTACAGTTCTATCACAAGACTCAAAAAACAGTAAGAGAAAATGAAAACAAATAAGGAGGGGGAGAAAAATGAGAGAGAGAGAGAGCATGCAGCCAGTTTTATGTTTCATTTTTTATGGATGCCTGGTGGTTTGGATGTGGGCTTTTCTTTTTTATTGTATTAGTTTTGTTGCTTAGTGCTTATAGAGAAAATCTTGTTTGGAGTAGATGCCTTGCAGATTTGCTAGTTTATGATATATTCTTGCTTGACTGTAACTCTTGACTTTCAAAACAGAAAAATGCGTTTAAGTGTAATTGAACGCCAAAAAGAATGTTCTTACAGCGGGAACCCTGTCAAAGGACATGTAAGCAGCTCCATAAACAACTAAATGAAAGCCTCAGACATGTCTTAAGACCCTTTAAGAAAAGCTTGACTAATCCCCTTTGATGATTTTATTAAGTACTTGTGGTTGATGGTGCCAACTGGCAAACTGCTGCATTTCACCAACAGGCCAGGAAAATCACTTCCTCTCCCATATTGTTTTCTAGCACCTAATGTGATTGGGATATTAGCAGTTTGGTATAATAAATTAACAGGTACTGTAAACAAGAGTCTGAAAAGGTAAGACAGTAAAGATGTTTGCCTTTATTAGGAAAGACAGCAGAGAGAGGGGGAAAAAAAGCAAAAGTTAAATTAATTAAGAGGCATTTATTAAAATTGTGGTTGCCCTCAGAAAAAGGATGGTGTGACTGCTATTCAGTTGGCATTTCAATATGCCACCCTGTTATTTCAACAAGTGTAGCAGAAGCCATTATTGAAATGATTAGTGTCTTTTCTGCAAAAGGTGGGTGTTACATCTCTTTCCCCTAAGGTTAAAGTTCAAAGAGAATTTTTCTCCTTTTGACTGGCACCTTAATTCTATTAAAACATCAAATCTTCCCTTTTAAAAGTTTTATTTTTTTCTTTCCTAAATTGTCCTTCTTGGTTTATGGTAGTGATGAATAGAATCAGCAGATCCCTGTTTCAGAGCATCAGGTTTTTAGAACTAAGCACAACTATTTCAGAACAAAGAAGACATGATACAAATCACAGACTGTCAGTGCAGAACCCCCCAGATTATTATGATTCTCACAGAAAGAGTCTGCAAATTCCAGCTTGTTTAAAACTTTGGTTTTGATTAGAAAACATTTGATTTTATATTGATTCACTTTCTTGTTACAGGAAGAGGAGAAGAGGCACAAAAGCAGAAGAGAGAATAATAGAATTACATGCATGTTTTATCACAATGTATATAAAAATAAAAAAGAGGAGCAGATTTCTGATAAATCTGATAAATCCAGGTGTGCTTAATATTTTTCCTTTTTTTTTTTTCCTACTCAGGATTCTCCACTTTGTCTCTAGCTGACCAGATGAGCCTTCTGCAGAGTGCTTGGATGGAGATTTTGATTCTCGGTGTTGTATACCGGTCACTTTCTTTTGAGGATGAGCTCGTATATGCTGAAGATTATATTATGGATGAAGACCAATCCAAATTGGCAGGCCTTCTTGACCTTAACAATGCCATACTGCAGCTGGTAAAGAAATACAAGAGCATGAAGCTGGAGAAAGAAGAGTTTGTCACCCTCAAAGCTATAGCACTTGCTAATTCAGGTTGGCAGAGTGGCATGACGGTTGCTACATTTTTAATGTCACTTTTTTTTTTTTCCTATCTTCCATAATACTTTCTGCATGCTTGTTTTAAACATGGTTTTAGAATAAGAAATTCCTAATTAGACTTTAGCTAAAAGGCAACAAACAAAGCCGTTCAAACTAAGAACAACTTTCTGTTTCAATGTAATTGAGGAATATGTCCCTAAGGCAGTGGAAAATATTCCACTGTATGATTTGGAGAGTATTTTACAGGCAAAGATCCCTTCAAATGAATATAGATGTTGTTCTCCTAAAACCATTCCATAATCCAGACAAGCCTAATCATTGCAATTAAAAGGAAAGAAAGGGTGCTGAAGAATAGGCTATATATTTTCTCTTTAAAGGCAGCTACTGATTTATTTGATAGAGTGAATTCAGGATACGGAAGGAGAGAGGAAATCCTTATTAAATCTCACAAGGACCACACCTTACCTTGCGGATCCTGTGCATTTTTAGAGATAGTACTTCTGCAAAAATTATTACCTGTGCAGCAAGAGTTAAAAATCTCAGAAAGAATTTTTTTCTGCATTTGAATTTGAAAGTGCTGAAGCAGTGAATACTGCTAGATAAGTAAAAATCGTTTTTGCTTTGTTGTTTTTCCTTTTGTGTCTCCTTAATGCTTTATTGTGGTCTTAAGTCCCTTTTAGCATTTGCATAAAGTTCACGATAGATCCCTCTTTAATGACGTGCCGATCATTAGATACCTGTGTGTCAATAACATGCTCTGATGCTATGTTCCATTGACAGTCACACCGTGCCCCTCCATCTGCTTTTGTTTTGACCCTATCTTTGAACTTTATCTTGGTTGCTGGCCAGTAGTTTTCCCTTTAATTACAAGAAGGAAACTGTCAATAAAATCTGTTAAATGGGATGCAATGAGTGGCTTGAATGGGCGGACGGCTATTTGTTCAAATTCTGCAGCATTCAAGGTATTGACAGTTTGTTTTCTGGGGCCATATGTGACGATCAATCTCAGGCTGGGCTCAGCCGCGCTGAAAAATGAAAAACCAGATTGCTTTTGCTTACTTGTGGATGACGACTTGTGATTTGGCGCGGTCCTAGTGAGATGAGACCTTCTGCCCAAATTGCCCCCCTGAGAGCCAGGACGCGTGACTGTTTTTAGAAATAATTTTTTAATTGATTTTGTAATTAACAGTTCATCTACAATATTGATGCATGAATCCTCAGATTGATAGGAGGGAAATTGTTTTCAACAATGAAGTTGTACTTTCCTATTTATCTTTGTAATGTGATTTAGCACTCTGCATTTTTAATTGGAAATATAATTCAAAAACATGCAAAGCCAAAATGCTTGTTAGTTTCTTTGTAAAATATTCTCCACCCCACTAACTCTGCCCTGAGTTTTAGAATATTATATTATTTCCAGAATTAGCAAAATGCTAAAATGCCTCTAAAGATCAAAATTATTCTTAATTGAAGATTTATTTCTAATTTTTGAACGTTGTAAATAGACACTTGAGGATGCTTTGCAGCTACAGAAAGGTTTTTTCCTCAAAATTGGTCATGCTTAATGATCAGAGCAAGAAAGTTATCTGGAATTAGGAGTCTAAATGGAGAAGGTTTTTTGTAATTATTTTGATTCTGTTATTCAAAGACTAAAGTAGAAATATTTCTGTAGTTTACTTGATAAAAGGGATAAGGGCTAGAATATAGGGATATGATAGTGAATACTATTCACACCTTTTTTTCCTCCCCCCAAAAAGATGTGCAGTGTTTAAGTAATAATAAAATATAACTGCTGCCAAAAAAAAAGTTTAGTCATACATTGTGCATAGAGTGTATCAAAATCATCTGTAGCTTCATTAACTTCACTGGAAATTACAACCAGGATAATGTCAGAGATAAAGACAGTTCAGCATACTAAAATTCAGGGCACACTGAAGTGAAAACATTTCCTTCCCTCATCTTAAAAGAAATAAAATTGCTGTCTTAAAATGAAACTGTTGCAAGGAGTTAAAAAGCAGCCCAGCCATTCCACTTCCCTTTCAACAGCGTTTTGACTGCTGGCATTCAGCATTTCAGCTTCAGGTTGTATATGCAGCAGATACCAAACTTCTAGCAGCTGTAGGTACACTAACCTGTAAAATAGCACCTGCAGAATTACCCCCCCATCAGTGGATATCAGACCATTAGTGTTTCATTTTAAAAATGCTGCTAAAATTAAAATAAAATAGAATTGCATTTTTTGTCTTTTTTTTTTATAGACAAAACCAGAATAGCTTATTTTCATAGAACTGGGAACTCAATTAATGTAAACGCAGCTAATTTAAAGAAAATAAAATGCCATTATAAAATCAATCAGTAGCAATTCACATTTTAATATATTCTATTGCTACTTCTGCTTTCTTCCACTATTTGTTTTTCTGGTTTAAAATTTGTTAGCCTTTCTATAGCTGTAGAGAGTATAATAAGAAATCTTGGATGTTTCAGACATTTTTGCCGTATCTGCACTGTCTAGAAAGGTTCCCAGGTTGACTCTACTGTAAACAGTAGACAAAAATGGTCTTATACCTCTGTAACTGTGTTCATGATTTATGATACAGTGTCATAATACTTTCCCCGCTGGTGTTTGGAAGCAGGAAAAAGAAATTGTAGATTGTATTCATATTGATTGTATTTTGTTTGAATAAATACCACAAGCTTTGCTTTGGCCAACAAATCTCAGTAGTGTGAGCATTAAAACACCCCAACTGGTAACTTCTCTTTAGGCCTACAGAGCCTGCTTTTGCAGTACTGGATCTAATGCTGCCATTTGGTTCCCTAAAAGGTGGGGAGGAGTAGTTATTTTTAGGGAGATTCTCTGACAGCCCCTATCAAATGTTCCCTGTGCAGGGTTGGCAATGCCATGCCACTTCTATAAATTTCCACAAATGCAAGATGTGGCAACCTGGTAGATTATTCTGATTTCAAATGAAGTGCAAATAAGACTCTGAAAAGTTTAAATATGTATGTAAGAGCACAATACTGAAATGTACAGACATTTCAGTCCTGCCTACGTTGAGATCTATACAGGCATGATTTCAACGGTTACATTTAATATGTAAATATGGAATTTATCAGGTTAGTTTTAAGTATCTGCATTGATTCAATAGTAATTAGTGAAGCCTTTATGCTTGAACTCCAGAGAAGTAACTCTTTCTTTGGCACTGTCCTTGTCCTGCCTGTATCATGAGCTCCTTCCTTCTTTCCCTACCTTCTGTACGTAAAAGCCAGGAGGTACCTTGAAGCTGCAGGATGCCACTGCTCCGCGTTCTGCCTCACACCGCCCAACTGAAGCGAGCTGGCACCAATGAGCACTTTGTTTACCCACGCAGAAAATCAACTTTGAATGGTTTCCAAAACATGCATGTACCAATTACTTCCTCGTGTGTAAGGGAAGGTGAAATATTTACAAAATGTGCTTGAGGTGTACACAAGTGCGCGCGCGTGCACCTGAACACTCCGGCACAGCAGAGATGACCTGCTCATCTCTTTTGTATTAGGAAACATTTCCATGTATCGATTAAGTAATACTAAACAGGGAGTTGCAGGTGAGCAGTTTTTTGAAATTGCCTAATCAGTAAGGGCTAAATTAGGCCCTCAGTCCAAATGTTGCGGAAGAGCTTATGAGTCACAAATGAGACCAGAGTTTTAAGAGAAGCTCAGTTCCCTTCTAAGACCTAACGTAAGGAACTAGAGTGTCAAAATACATTAGCACATTTGAAAGTCTGATCTGTGTGCATCTGCTTAATAGGCTGCTGGCATCTTGAAAAATCTGACCCAAATGTGGATGCTAGGCACTTAAAAGTATAACCCTATGCACTGTTGAAAATTTAATCTTAAACACTAATACTGACTGTCTAGCCTGTACCACAAGAAGGAGAAAAGAACTTCTGCTCATCGTCACAATTTCTGGTCTCTATATTAGCTCTCCTAAAAAAACAATCGTCACCCTTTCGTTACTGAAGGAGTGAGAACCAAAAAGTATCTTCTGCATTTTAGCATAATGAAATGCAGTTATACTGTCATCCTGGTAAAAAAGTTAGTAAGTTCTTACAAGTTTTTTAGCTTTCCAGACACAGTGTACTCAGAGCACCAGGCTATCTATCACCATTAAATGATAGTATCATAACAGAAATTAATTGGTAGAGCCCAATAAATCACTTACTCCACAGGACATCATCTTTATTATATGTTTATGTCACAACATACTATATTTAATTTCTAGTAGTGTCAGTTTTTTCCTTTTGTTTTATGTAGTCATCTTGTGTTAGAATTCATGATACATGCATACACACATACATACATACATACACACATAGGGCTGTGTTAAGAGTGTGTTACCAGTGTTTATTTTGCCAAATATAAACAACAAGATCTTAATTCTTTGATATAGTTTTGTATAGGGAGTGGTACAGCATAGAGACAAGTTTTTAGAAAAGGAAGTTGCCACTGTAGTCAGTTTTCGTGTTGCTTGAACACAGTTTCTTCCTCATATTCCATTTTAATGTAATCAAATAGATGGCATTCACAATTTTTAGAGAAAATAAATAACTCTGCTACCATTTGCTTAAGTTAGCATAAAGAAATGGCAGCAGAGTTAATCAATGGTTAATTAATGATTAATCAATGGTTAATCATAATCTTTTTTTTCTGGTAGCTGGTGTAGTAACTGAATAACTTTGAGATATTCCTCACATAGTTATGAAATAAATATATATTATTTACATGTTAGTAGCCTCAGACTTACAAAGGACAAGAAACCAAACTAGTGGCTCTCAGTGGTAATAACTGTGATAATTGTTCATATCTTGGTAGTGGATAAAAAGGATTTTGAAGCCTTCAGTCTGCATTTTCTTTTAGTTGGTATCTTACCCCCCAGCTCTTTTCCCAGACTTTTAGTAGCCTTATTGAGTAGATACTGAAACCAGTTCATAGTGTGCAATTTGTTTTGCATTGTAAATACATCCCTTTATTTATTACCCTTGCTACCTTTCCTAGTGGAAAGTAAACCATTTCAGGAATTAAAAAAAAATATTTGTTTACTATGTTTTGACTTACTTTATGACAGTGGTTTTAGTTCACCATTTAGCCAGTTAGTCCCTGAAATAAATAGGCATGTTCCATGAAGCAATCTCTTTTCTTTCTATGCCTTCCTTCCCCACTGTGTTTAAAAAACTGTTTTGAGGCTTCAGTTTCTATATATCTTCTGAAAAGTAGGCCAAACCAGGGCAATCCAGACTAAGTCCTCATTCAGTAAAATCAATCATACAAGCCTTTGTTTTGCTTTTTTTGGTTTCCATTGCCTATAATTCCTATGGACAAGGAATTCTTAATTTATTTCTCTTTAATTTTCAACATATATTACTATTGAAGTGTCTGTTTCCAATAGAATACTCCAGATGTCAGATCATTTTTGCCTTACATTTTTGCAAAGGAAAATATTTTGTTTGCCTCTGTGCTTGTCTCTTATCCTAACCATGCAGACCCCATCAAATATTTCTGTTCAGGAAAAGCAGGCAAACAGGTAGTCAAAATGAAGTATATTTGTTTACCACACATATGGAAGACCAAAGTAAGTATCTGGGGCAATTTCAGTTCTAGACTGGAAAAGGATGGGAATTCTTGTGGGATGAGAGAACCAAGAATCTAGTTTGATTTCCTATGACAATTTGCATGGATTGCTTCTGTCTTAAGCAATATGCTTTTCAAAATGTCACTGTGTTATGTTTCTCATAAAAAATATACAGAAACAAAATGTGGGCAAGCATTTTGTGTCCTTGTGCAAATCTGGCATATGTTTCAGGAGGAAGGGTTCTGTAATTCTGAGAACAGTTCAACCATTAATAAACACTGCAGTGGATTTTGCGGGTTTTTTGGGTTGGCAGTACAATCGAGATAAAAAATTCCTTTTATTTGAGACATAATCCAGATTAGGATTTTGTTGTCCTTACGTAAAGCAAAAATCATTTTGCCGTCTGTTCTTATCCTTCATCCCATCCAGTTCTTCCAGGACCCTGGAAGATATAATAATCTGATTTATCCAGTTTGAGTTTGTGAACTGCTCAGCTATACAGAATCACAAACATCACAGCAATTGCTTTCTTTCAAGTACTTGTTGGTATCTACCTCTCCAGTGTGGTTTACCAGCATCTTAACGTGTGTATTCACTGCTGCATGCTCCCTGCTGCTTGATTCACTGTAATAATTTCTTCCTTCCTGCTCTCTGAATTTTCTGACATGAAGAAACACTTCATTTGAGACCCCTGGTTTTCTACTACTTCTTAGTGATATTATGTACAAAATACATACATACCAGCTTTTAGCTTTCCTCAGAGCAGTGTTTTGAGAGGCCTTCTTCCCCTCAGTTGAGGTGCTTTCCGATTTTTAGCTAGTTGCTGCTCTTTGCGATGTGTTCTAAATGATTCCTGAGTGGCTGGATGTTTGTTTGCTGCATTTGAGATGAAGCTGGAATTTTAAACGTGGTAGATTGTAATCTGAATTTCTCTCTGGACCTTGCGGTGTTTTTTTTTGGATGAGAATTCCAGTTTTCTCCTGTTTCTGTGTGATGATATGATCAATCAACTGATCAAAAGAGGTACAATTCTATTTTCCCATCCTGTGATGGTGAAAGAAAGCATTTGCAAGGATAGAATGAGATTCTCCAAGCGGAACTCATTTGTTGATCTCACTCTCTCCCATCGCGGTTTTGATCAGGAACAACTTTTCCCCTTGCAAGACTGAAATCCCATGTTCTCAGCAGCATGTTGTGTCACCAATTCTTGTGTTCATCTCTTGAGCTCAGTTTCAGTAACCTGTGTTTTTGCAGGGCATTTACCATCAAATTCTTCTTTCTTTCAAATGACAGTGTGAAATTACCCTGTTTAATTTCATTGTTTATATGGGCACTGATTTTTAAGTGTATTACATCTGGGTATAGGTTTTATCTGGATATTACCTGTGTAGGACATAATCATAAATTATCCAGGCTGTCTGCAAAGCCACTTAAAAAAACACAAGCCAACCCATAAACAAAAGAATAAGGGTTTTCATGGTATAGGAAGAAAATTCAAACTCTTTGTACCTCACTTATAATTCAGTTTCATATTACCTGTGAAATTACTTCTTTATTTCTGGATTGTCACACAAATTGTCTGTGTTTCCTTAGATTATAGTGGTTCTTGATGACATCATTGAGGATTGGGTTTATCCCAATAAAATAAGCAATATTTAGCAAAAAGTTAAGCCTGTTCTGAATTCACTTCTACATCTGCCAGTCAGTAGTTACTGAAAAGATTTCTCTCTTTTATTTTTCCTCCTCTTTCCCCCTTGGCTAGTTCAGCATTTTCAACCATTTTGCTTATTTTCAAAGGCTTACGCCTGAGGGATTAAGATCTACATTCGTTTAATATTGGGAATAAAGTGGAAGTTCCAGACTGCAAGGCTAAAACTTGAAGAAGGATCTTTATAGAGATTAATATTTTCCTGAGCAATCTGCAAGCTGAATCATGGTCTAATTAAATAGCACAGATTTATTGAGTTTGCATTTAAACATTGGCAGACCCTAGAATGGGTAAAGCTGAAATGAGTTTGAATCTTTGCTGTAAATGGGGAGTTAAATTATCATAGTAATTTGATTACATAATTTTTAAATCTTTCAAGCTAAATGGCCATTTTAAAAGAACAGTTTGAAGTCTTAATCACTGTTGGAAGGGCCCCTCTCTCTGCTGTTTTTTCTTACCCCATTTCCTGTGACCAGATCTGTTCCCCAGGGCACAGCTTCCTGAACTGCTCCATGAACCACCATTTGGCAGTGGAGTGCTTGCATTAGGGCAGCAGAGAACTAGCTGGTCACATTCTTCCCAACTACTAAATTGATTTCAAAGGCAGCAACAAATACATTAAATGCTTTACTACTATTACTTTTCTATATAAGTAATTGTTCTGTTTGCTGGAGGGATGGTACACAATCACCCCTGCAAGGAGAGGGTAAGATTCCTTGGGCTTGGATGTTGCCCACACAGTGAAAGAGTTTTGAGAGCACAGAGTGTAGTAGCTGTGTTAAAGAGCAGGATTTGATTCACCTTCGATTCTTGCGTTTTCGGGGGGGCGTTCTCTTCCTCTTTTTCCTCCTCACGCAGTTTCATTGTAAGAAATATGCAGAGTGTGGATATTTCTAACATTGCAGGCCAAATTGCTATCCAAACTGCAGAGTTAAACATCTTAGGCAAGTTTCACCTCTTTGTAAAAAATATATTAGTCTGGACTCCATCCGTCATCTATTTTCAAACTCAAACATGGTTACAGTTGCAAATACTGATTCTGGGAAGAATCAGACCAGTTTTCTAAAGATTTTAAAACTAAACCTTTGTAGCCACGTTCTCCAGAAAGACCCATCTCTTTATGCAGTATAGTGTGAAATAAAAAAGTCTCAAAAACAGTGTAGTCTTTGACTCACCAAGGATTTGTTGCAGAAAAATTGCTCCTATTTGGTTCCCCAGCAAATCTGGCCCTGGTACTGTGAGTCTGGGGAGAGGAGGAAAAGATGTGTAATTTCTACACAAACAGTGCATGGTTTATGAAAAATTTGTAGTAGCAGATCTTGCGTTCTGTAGCACAGAAGTAAATAGCCAAGGACTTGGTAAAGAGTTAGGGAGTGAAAACAGCAATTTGTTTGGAGTTTGCTTTCCAGGTTAAGCCTGGTGGCTGGACACTATGCTTAAGACATCAGTCACACCTGTATGTGTGTCTGTGTGTGTGTATGTGTGTTGGCATGTCTGTATTGATTACATATGTTTGTAGGACACAGAATTCAGGGGTTTTCTCTTATTGACACAGAATTATTAAATAGAATTATGATATTAGAAAACTATCAAAACTGTATGGATTTGGAGAATCGTCTCATGTTAATTAGAACTAAATTTTGATAGAGGTAATACTCGCCTGTCATCTTTTTTAAAATGTTGTAGCCTTTTTTGTCCCTAAGAGAGATATTTCTGCACCTTTGCTTTCAGCGCAGGGTACCTTGATGTGCAGTTTCACATCCCTGCAGCATGTGTCTTACTTGCATGCTTCTTAGAGCATGTGTTCACTAAGACTCAGAATTATTAAACATGTAAAATTCCCATAGGACTCCATTATGTGTAATTAACAGATAAACTGTCATCAGAATCAATAAAACGTGCTAAATGATCCAAACTTGTATATAATTAAGTGTCTGTTTTAGAGTGGGAACTGTAACTTTTATTTTTTTTTCTTTTCAATTTGCACATTTGTTTTGACAATAGAAGCTGGAACATTTTTGTTAACCTGTTACTTACTGGTTTGTGTTTTGGTTTACATGTTTGTATTTGAAAGGAGAGTGGTATTTACTATCTTGTCTAATTATCTGAGGAAGTAGTTGCACGTCAGCTTTTAGGAAATAAATCTTAGATGCCTCTTAGTTCTGTGAATGTAATTCAGATATTTGAAGCATGTGTAAAATTTGATGTTTAATCATCAACAGGGTGAAACATGAGGTGTTGTCAGATACTGATCCAGGGCATCAGGCTGCTAAATACATGTCTTGGAAACAATAATAGAAGTGGGTTCTTCACTATCCAGCTCCTCAGTTATTATTCTGTCTGAGAATGGTAGCTTTATTCCAGACCCAAAAATTAAGATGCAAAGCAGCGTTGTACTAACTAGTGTTTTCAAGAATAGGCTGTAATTTTGCCATGTCCCATTTTCACCCTGAGCAAAGCTTGCACAGTGTAGCCTGTCCCTAAGACTTGTACCCCCTCACAGCAGTTATATTTTCATATACTGTTTTATTGGTTCTGTAAGTTTGTCCACCATCCGAATTTTGGTAGCTGATAGGAGCTGTTTGGTAGCTCCTTTCACCTATGGCTGTTCTTCCTTACTTGCGTTCACCTCACTTTGGACCACATCAGGGCTTTTTTGGCATTTATGACTACATAAAAGTCAGAGAATTAGGGCTGCTCATCCAAAGTCATCTCAGCATGGTCCAGTAACTGCGTATTCTCAGGGACATCTTCCCTTTCTGTATCTATCCAGTTGAGGGTTTTACAGTTATTTCAGTTAGATCTTTTCTTTTTATTTCACACTTCCATTGCTTTAATCTTTCCAGGTCATGTAGCAGTTTAGTTTAGTTCCTGATGTGTGTTGTGTCTAGGCTTGTCACTCAATACTTACACCACCAAAGCATCTCACCTGGAAAGGTACAGGGCAAGGTGTTTGCTTTGAGTGTTTTATAAAAAATGCAAAACCCCTACACTAACAAGATAAACCACCGTCTGAGTGGGTGGGAGAGAAGGATTACACCTTGTAGGAGATGTTAGCTTCACAGAACAAAAGCTGTTCAGGAACATGCTAAGTGTTGCCTGTCTGTCTGAATATGCCTGAGAGAGAAAAAAAATTGCTAAACCTAGCAGGAAATCCCATCAAACCCGCATTTCCCTGGTGTTGGTGCAGTGGTCCTGATCCCACAATCAGCGTCTCTGAGCAGCGAGTAATGACCGTGGCTTCCAACTCAGCAGCCTTGGAACCTGACACTGAGTGTTACTGAGCTGTTCCACAGCAGGGCAGTCATCCTTGCTTCCCTGATAGAACATAGCCCTCCATTCATTCAGCCCTCTGGTGCTGTCATTTCTCCAAAGCAGTAACCGTAAAGATGGTTTGCGGAGCACCGGCGGTGACTGTTTTA
This sequence comes from Manacus vitellinus, assembly GCF_001715985.3. NCBI lineage: Eukaryota > Metazoa > Chordata > Aves > Passeriformes > Pipridae > Manacus > Manacus vitellinus. Next base: position 8,096,663 of record NW_021940864.1, read on the forward strand.
CTTGTTTGAGAGGGATGAGGAGAAGAATTACTTACCCGAGAGTTAATTGTGCGTTTGTAGTTCCATGGCATTTCCATATACTTTGCTGAAGGTCAATATAGAAATTAGTGGGTAATTATCTTCCTCCTTTGTGGAAGGGGATGGACAGAACCAGTGACAGTGTCGTGCAGCCGTAGCGTTATCAAACTTCTGGCACACCAAACTGAAACCTCCTGTTGCTCTTTTGTTTTGCAGACTCAATGCACATAGAGGATGTTGAGGCAGTGCAGAAACTTCAGGATGTCTTACATGAGGCTCTGCAGGATTATGAGGCTGGGCAGCACATGGAAGACCCACGTCGTGCAGGCAAGATGTTGATGACTCTCCCGCTTCTGAGGCAAACCTCCACCAAGGCTGTGCAGCATTTCTACAACATCAAACTGGAAGGCAAAGTCCCCATGCACAAACTTTTTTTGGAAATGCTGGAGGCCAAGGTCTGACTAAAGCATCATGGGCTTCCCCATCATGCACGTTTTAAAAAAAAAAAAAAAAAAAAAAAAGGGAAAATAAACAGGATAATAATGGCAAAGAAACTTAGTGTTTAATTAAGGAAAAAATGACTGCACTGATATTTAGCAGCAAGACTGTGAAGCAGCTTTCAACTTTTTCTTCTGTGTCTTTCTGATGCAGTTTTTTCTTTTCCTTTTCCTTTCCTCTCTTTTCCTTTCTGTTCTTTCCTTTCCTTTTTTCCTTTTCTCTTTATTCCTTTGCTGCTGAACTTTTTAAAAGAGGTCTCTAATTGAAGAGAGATGGAAGCCAGGCCTGCCAAAGGATGGAAATCCATAATATGGATGCCAGTGAACTTATTATGAACCATAATGTCCCCAATGACAAAGGAATCAAAGAGAGAACCACCGTACCTAGCAGTACAGTACAACACGATGAACTGACTGAATGCAGTATTAGATTTCATAGGAGCAGTCTCTAATTAGACGACTAAGCGACGATGCATCGGCTGCTTCTTATCATTGCATTTTCCATCTAGATCAGTTACAGCCATTTGATTCCTTAATTGTTTTTTCAAGTCTTCCAGATATTTCTTAGGTTAGCTACAATGTAACTTTTTCAGGGAATAGTTTAAGCTTTATTCATTCATGCAATACTAAAGAGAAAGAAATACTGCATTTTTGTGCTGGCTTGAACAATGATGAACAATAATGAAGGACAAATGAATCCTGAAGGAAGATTTTTTTAAATGTTTTGTTTCTTCTTACTAACGGAGATTTTTTTGTACCAGCTTTACCAGTTTTCAGCCATTTATTAATGTGGGAATTTATCTTACTAAAGCAATAGTCGAAGGGAAGGTGCATATTATCACGGATGCAATTTATGTTGTGTGCCAGTCTGGTCCAAAACATCCAGTTTCTTAACATGAGCTCCAGTTTATAACTAAATGTTCACTGACTCAAAGGATTAGATTACACCTGCAGTATATCCGAGTAGTCTAACATATAAATACTCCATGTCAAATACGAATCCGTACGTTAGGAGACAGCGACCGTACAAAGGTATGGTTGCTATGTGATTTCTAACTGCTTCAGTTGCAAATGAACGAGATACTGCCTGTTTGCAAAATTATAACCTCACACGCAGAAAAACCCTATGAACCAATAGTAGCTTAGAGGCAATGAGGCAAATGCCGCCGTTCGCAAAATTAAGAAATCAGAGTAGTAGACTTCTGACCAAATTGAAGAATTTAACACTTCTATACCTTATTTATTGATTTAGACTTTATTTTGTAAATGGCGATCCTTAACAAGTAGCTAAACCAGTATATGTGCTTTTCAACCAGTATTGTCACAGCATGAAAGTCAGTCAGTTTCAAGACTGTTACGAGGTGTAATCTAATGTATAAACCGATTAGATGCCCCCAGAAAACTACAGTCGCTAAATAACCAATAAACAATAACCTCCATCAAATGCTATACCAATGTACCAGTGTTAGTAGCTGCTCCCTGTACTATGTGAACATCCTTATTCTATGTACACAGATGTAATTAAAATTGTAATCCTAACAAACAAAAGAAATGTAGTTCAGCTTTTCAATGTTTCATGTTTGCTGTGCTTTTCTGAATTTTTATGTTGCATTCAAAGACTGTTGTCTTGTTCTTCTTGTGGTGTTTGGATTCTTGTGGTGTGTGCTTATAGACACAGGGTAGAATTAGAGACAATATTGGATGTACAATTCCTCAGGAGATTACAGTAGTATATTCTATTCCTTACCGGTAATAAAGTTCTTCCTAGTAATAATTAAGAGATCGAAACTCCAAACAAATACTCGTTATGAACAGATACACACTGAAATCATAATATTTTCAAAACAAGGGATAATTTCTGTAACAGTTTATTATAGAATACCAATGTATAGCTTAGAAATAAAACTTTGAATATTTCAAGATTATAGATAAGTCTAATTTTTAAATGCTGTAAATATAGCTTTTATTCAATCATCTCTCAGATGTTGTTATTAACTCGCTCTGTGTTGTTGCAAAACTTTTTTGGTGCGGACAAGTTTCCAAAACTATTGCTACGTTGTGTGCTTTAAACAAAATAACAATGGGCCGATGCTCAGTTGGCCTCGTGCTAGGAAAAAAAAACTGTGTATCTATCATTAGCTATATGGGACTATATTGTAGATTGTGTTTTCTCAGTAGAGAAGTGACTGTAGTGTGATTCTAGGTAAATCATCATTAGCAATTCATTCAGATGGTCAATAACTTGAAATTTATAGCTGTGATAGGAGTTCAGAAATTGGCACATCCCTTTTGAAAAATGTCAAAAAAAAAAATACAACTCCTGGGAAAAAGGTGCTGATTCTATAAGATTATTTATATATGTAAGAGTGCAAAAAAAAAAAGTTTATTTTCCAGAAAGTTTGTGCAGGGTTTAAGTTGCTACTGTTCAAGTACACTATATATATATAAATATATAATATAAATATTGTTTTTGCTGTATCACATTAAAGAACTTGGGCTTCAGGGTCAAAAGCCAATCAACTAGAAGTATACAAAACCACACAAAAAATGGAGATGTGTTAAAGGCACACGGTGCAAACTTTAGTTTTTATTTTCCGTAATTTTTTGGAGCTGCAAAAGAACAAGTATCTCAAGACTGTAAAACCATTACCTGAAACTTAGCTAAAAAAAAACAAAAAACTGCACGGGCTTTATAATGTTGTTCATCTTAAACCTTGCTGGAGAAGAGTTCTTTCAAGACCACTTACTTAATGTGAAGTGTTGGGAAAATTTCAAAGGGTGTATGTTTTAGCCATAACAATTTAATTTCTATTTTTGCTTCATTTTTTAATTTTTTCTTATTTAAAGCAATATGATTGTGTAACTCCCAGAAGTTACACATTTGTTTCAATCAGATCAGATTGTTGTATTTATTCCACTATTTTGCATTTAAATGATAACATAAAAAAGATATAAAAAATTAAAACTGCTATTTTTCTTATAGAAGAGAAAATGGGTGTTGGTGATTGTATTTTAATTATTTAAGCGTCTCTGTTTACCTGCCTAGGAAAACATTTTACGGCAGTCTTATCGTGCAAAGATCGCAAAAGGACAAAAAAAATTTAACTGCTTATAATAATCCAGGAGTTGCATAATAGCCAGTAGTTAAAAACTGAAACAAAACAACAAATGAAAACAAACATGTCTATAGCTGTAGATGGGCTTCACATCTGTATAGCAATCAACTGTATATTTTTGTGATGTGTATCATACCGTGTGCTCCAACCAATGTCCATTTGTGTAAATGTATTTATTTTATATTGTATATATTGTTAAATGCAAAAAGGAGATATGATTCTGTAACTCCAATCAGTTCAGATGTGTAACTCAAATTATTATGCCTTTCAGGATGATGGTAGAGCAATATTAAACAAGCTTCCACTTTTGATTGCTTTTATTTTATTTTTTGTGTTATGGGGTTTTTTTGGTTTTGTTTTCTTTTTTGGAGGAGGAAACAGAGCACTTAGCATTACCTTTTGTTACTTCCATTCAAAACAGAGCCAGTGTTAGCACTTCTCCCTTAAAGTACAATGTGAGTGTAAATAAATGCTATATAAAGCCTTGTCAGAATGAATTCCAGTGTGGTACAAGACATTTTGCATACTCTTAAATATGCAAAATGTCTCATAGCACGTTAGAATTCAGGCTGGCAGGCCTTTATATAGCACTTATTTAATCTTAAAGCATCTTCACATCAACCTGCATTACTCAAAATCATTGCCTTTCTGTCAATGCCATAAAAGTAAACTTTCCCACTATTTTAAGATCGCATTAATATCATATAGAAGTACTTCTTTTGCTTTCACCATCAACAACTGAGTCTATCATTCATTTCCTACTGCAGGAGACTCCTCTAATGTGTTCTGAGTAAAAATAATAAAAATAAATAAATAAATAAAAACCTGTATTACTTGATCCAGAGTTGCTGAATGGAAGTAAGTAGCCACCAGAGCACCGATAGCTGTCAGGATGCAGGCGGGTTAAACAGTGCAGCATCAAACTGGCCATAAATGGTCTCTCGGCCTCTTCCCTCCAAGAGGCTGCAGCCCCCCTTGCTCGGGGCCAGCCCCTCTTTCCTGTGGACCCTTCTGGAACCATCACAGAAGTGCTAATGTGTGCTTTTCTTGCCTTTTAGCCTATCTTGATAGTATTTTGTCGTTATGTTTGCCAACGTATTTCTCACCTTCACTACTGGCCATTCTCTGGAGGTTCTGGCTGATGGCACAGAGGCTGCTGAACACAACGGTGATGCTCAGGGATGGGAATTGTGTCAGCCAAGGTACCGGGGCAGCACCGCGGGCTTTTTGTGCTTCACAGTCTCTAAGTAGCAACGTGCCTTGGAGTGGGAGGGCACCCCTTCCCTGCTGCTAGTACTGTCTGTGTTTTAGCTATCCTAGGAAATAAGGGTGGGGGCTTTTTTAAGTAAAAGGAGCAGCAGAACAATAGGAAGATGAATCTTGTGTGGACTCTTTGAAGACATTCAGAAATTAGTTGTAGTGTTGCCACTGCTGCACACACAGGCATACGTACATACACACATACATGTACATGCACAGAGTTGGTTTTCCCCCCTTTTATATTGTTCTGATTTTTAATTATTGCAAAGTAGCTCTTCAAAAGACAACCTAATACAGCACCTTAAAAGTGAAAAGAACAGTGTTAGAATTTTTCACACACAAAGGGGGAAAAAATTTAAACAGTTGCACTGTTGTCTTCCTCAACATGTGACTGACTTTAATGATTGGATGAAGTTTTCACATATGATTAAAAAAATCATAATTTCTGCACCATTTTTTATGAGAGGATCATGAAGCACCATCCAATCAGAAATTGAGCATCACAGAATTAAAAACGCAGGGGACACTCAGATGAAGCCACTTCTAGGAATGCATCTCTGCAGGACTTTTTTTTTTCTTTCTATCTGTCTTCTCCCTACTCTGTCTCCACAGTAAAGCCAGGACAGGCACAGAAATCCATGGGAAATGTTTCAGTACTCAGTAATGTTTCAGTATGAATCTGTGGGGAATTTGGTTAGGAGCACAAACCTCTCTAAACTGCAAAAAGAGTTACTAAGTCCTTAAAAAAAAACACAAAAAAAGGGCTTGGGATACTGGCATTTGTAGTTCAACCGACACCCCCTGCTATAGCTTTCAACTGCTGTGGCCCCAACCTGTGGCTACAGAGATGGCAAATGGAAAGAGCCTTTCCATTAGGGATACGGGGTAGCTCAGCTAAATCAGGTTTTGACTGACATGGTTTACATCACCCTTTCCCTCCCCTACTTGCCCCACCCTCCCAAAAAAAGAAGCCATCTCAGTCCAAGAGCATAGTTTTGCCTCCGGAGGTGCTTGTTTTGCAGCCTCCTACCCCTGCCACTGTGCCAGCCTGGCCATGGAGTGCTCTGCTGCCCCATGCTGTGACGCTGGCACCCGTGCCCGCTCCCACGCTGGCCAATGCCGTCAGTAGCAATGCGAAAGGAAAGCACTCTGCTGGCTGAGCTGGCTCCTAAATGGAATGGGATTTATGACAGGCCCCAGTTTTCTCTGGAGCTTCATGTTCAAGTAATGACTTGATGTCATTTGGGCTCTTCAGATGGTTGGTCATTTTTTTTGACTACCTGAGTTCACAGCTTGAAAGGTCTGGCAAACACCAGTAAAAAGTGGTCTGGTGTGGTCCCTCCAGCTGATCCTTTCTCAGTGAAAGACACGACATGAGAATCGTGTGCCAGTCAGTGCTGTTACACATGCAGTTATGTGTGCTTCTTAATACACAATGCCAATGCTGCTGAAAGACTAACTATGGATAAAAAAACAAACCACCAAAACGAAATATCATGAAAGATAACAGAGATGGAAATACTGTCCTTAGACAAGCTCTCATATTGTATATATTTGTGTCCTGCAGCATTGCCCAGTTATGCCCTACAGGGGAAAAAAAAAACAAAGCACAAAAACACCTGAGGTTTTTTTATGTACAAGCATTTGCAGCAGAAAATGCCTCTTTTTTTATTAACATTAACTGTCCTGGATCTTGCACTAAACTCAAGAATGGGACAGCTTCCATCTGTTTTCTACATTTTTTCCATAGCCTTTGTTAATTTTCCTTAACAGCTTTCTTTACTTGCACCTTTCCTTTACTTTGCATTTCATCTCTCTTGTGTAATGTAGGTCTCTGATTTCACATGGCACTTTGCTAATTACTATATCCTTCGTTATACATCCTGCCTGCAGTAGCTGCCTCACAAGGTGTGTGTTTTTTCCTTTCTGATGAAATGCTGATTCGGTGTGTCTATAGGTTGCCTTTAACATACAGATCACAAACTTCCTCCTTGTGTCTGCTGTTAAAGAAGGGAAAAAGCCCAAGTAACTATGGAAAAGAATATGGATGCATTTATTAGCTCTTAACATTTTTATTCAAAAGTGTTTGCGCTGCCACATCCCGGCCATGCTAATTGTTAGTGTTTCATTAAGATTAAGGGCCGCTGACTCCTAGTGTTCAGATTCCCAAGCCTGGCTCCTTACAATCTCTGTTAATATAAAGAAGCAAGTGGAGGTAGATTGATTACACGCAGGCTCTTATTATTAAGCAGAACAGAAAAGAAAGGAATTTCAAAATATAATCCTCCATTCCCAGGAGTATTTGTCTTGTTCTCCATGAAGTTAAAGGTCTGAAATAATGTGCCCATCAGGAGCTCAATGTTGCATGTCCATGCCAGTTGGTCCAAGGGCTTGTTATGATGGTAATGACCTGCTGAAACGTGAGCTTTGATGGCAACAATACAATTGCTACCAGCTCACCCGCTGGGAGAAATATTTTATTATTGTCAAATGCCCTCCGCAGAGATTTGTTTTGCCTGTTCCTGTTTAAATTAAATTCAGAGCAGAACTGCATTATTATTTCTCTAGAGTATATTTGAAATAAACAACTAGTCTCCAAATTTAGGATTCCTGGTTAGTTTAAATTTTCTTATTAGCAGAAAAATTACAATAGGTGACAACATAGCTGCAGGAATATTATTATGGCAGCCATACAAGAGATTTACACACTGAGAGCATGGCCTAAAAGCACAAGAACTCCCTTCTACTTTACAAATGCCAGCCAAATTAATAATTAACTGTGCCATAAATTGTCCAGCCTTCAAGAATGATGTCAGTGCTCTTCTGTGTCACACTAGAGGAATTTTGTCATAAGACTAAGTGGTGTTCTTTATAAAGAGCGTTACTTATATGTAGAAAGCGGCCCAGGAAAACAGCCCTTGCCACTCCATATTACAGCAGCTCGACGAACAAGTGACAGCAGGACTTCAGAGTCATTTACTGCTGCTTTCTCAAGGCAAAACTATCTCCTTACCCCTGTGAAACAGAGCAAATTTTGTTCCACATTAAATGGGCCAGATTATCTCTTCCACAAGCTAAAGAGACAACACTAAATCCCAGCTCATGTAATTTCCTTCAAAATTGTTCTGCTCGGTCTGGGTGTTCCCAGGAGCGCCACCAGCAGAATTATCCAGCAATTCAGCTGTACTTAAATTGGCAGATGTTGGAGATTTAAGACAGTCCCGGAGCCTTAGCACAAATCCTCTACTTCTGTGCTGCCTCGTGGCCTCTCCTTGCTCACCAGCCGATGCCACTGTGGCTGCCGAGTAGCTGATCCTGTGGCCCCACGAGCTGCCGGGCAGTGTCACAATTGCCTTTCTTAATCCAGCACCCTGAGCCACCTGAGCCACGAGGGCAGCTGAAGATATGCTGTGGGTTTGCATCTCTGTCTGCTTACAAACAGGCTCTTAACCCTGCATTTCTCATTCATGGGGACCAGTTGTGCGCTTGTTGTTTGCCTTTTCCCTGTCTCCTGAGTGCTCATACCAGTGAAAAGCTGCTCCATCTCAAGACTGGGTGATTTTTGTGCCCTGCTTTGGTAAAAGATGCTTTTCCCAGAGAGGCACTTGAGCAGTGCAACACAGGCATCTGAGCATGGGCAGGGTGATCCCTGTAAGATAATGGTGCAAGGGCAGGTTGTCTGTCCCACGTCGAGACGTGAACATCTTTTAGAGGAGCTGCCACACACCTAAAGAGGGAGGAACACTTACAGGAGAGGGAGGACTGCCAAGTGCACTTCCCCTGCAGCGATCCCCCCTTCAACTGCTCTTACCAGCTCTTTACACAAGCTGCCAGCCACCCACACCAACCATGGGATGGCTAGCAGAGAACGGGGGACTGTTGCGTCCAGAACCATGAGCTGGTGTGGTTGAGGATGGCAATTTTTTGCAAAGTACAGACCTTTGCCCAGCTGGGTGCGAGGGGAACCTGCTGCAGTACTCCTCAACAGGCTTTTCAGAGAGAGAGTTAGAGGGTAAATGGCAAGTGAAAGGGGTTAAAAGGAAAAATATTTTTAAATCACAAGTGCTTTACGAATCGCACTCCTAACACTCTCCAGTTCAATCTACCATGCTCTATCTAATTTCACAGCTTCATTGGGAATGGCCACAAGGTGAAGGACTGGCAGTAAGAGGAAGTCAATAAGGGCAGAATTCTCATACCAGGCTGTGAAGGAGTCACAGAAGTGCCAGTGTTACTTGCCAGAGGTTATCTTGGGGTCTATAGGGCTCCTGGGTGGTACTGAATGGAAAAACACCATATCATCCTCAGTAGTTTCCTTCTTTACCGCTACCCTGATTTAGATTTAAAAAGAAATACCTGGGTCTGAATCCCGGTGAGCATCTCTATATTCTGACAAAGAAGTGTTTCGGTCTTCCCTAGAGTCTGCAAGCCTCCCACCCCTCAGACTCGCCAAGTGCACAGGTCTCTCTCTCCTTAATCATAGCTGAACCTTCACTGAATATTCTGTCCTTTCCTATGTAACAAAAACACCCTAAAATAATGTGTCTATAGCCCATCAAGGCTGAGCTGTATAATTTAGTTGCAGACATGGAATAACCTCCTCTAGCAGAGCCTGAATCCCAGGTTGTGCCCATGGTTTCCACCTCAGTTAACTCCCAGCAGGTTGTTCCCACCCTACTGTGAAACCTCAGTGTAATTGTACAGCCACTTTCTGTGATCACAAAAAAAAAGTGATAAGTAAGAAAGTCCTCCCCACGCCCAGCTTTTTCACTCCTTCTTCCCCTCCACAATCCTCATTCTCCTCTCTGCAGGACCAGAGCTATGTTACCAATGTTGGCTCAAAAGGTTTAAGGTAGAGTGGGGATGGGAAATATTTTCCTTCCAGAAAGTGTGCTTTTCCCACCCTGCTGCCCAGCATAGCTCGTGGCTCCCAGCTCTGGGCTCAGGGCTCCAGCCCACACTGTCATTTCTGTATGGAAGAAGTAGCAGCATAAAGTTTATTTGAGCTGGCACTGGGGATGCTGTGGAATAAAGGTTACCCCTGTCCCCAAGATTCATATCAGTGCTTCTTAGTGGACACTGCAGATGCTCACGTTCAGGTTTGAGACCAGGCCTTATGACCCAGAACAGCCTCTCTAGGCCTGCAGAAAGCAGTCTCACTTGTTGATCAAGACAAAGGCAGAGATCTGGTACAATCTGGTTCTCATATTATGGAAAAACCTAAAGGCTGCATTACCAAATTCTCCCTCCCCTCATTGAGAAAGAAAAAAAAAAAAAAGAACAAAACCAAGAAGACTGTAATATAGTCTCAGTAAATACATGTTTTTATCCTTTCTGTATAGTTGTCCATGCAGTCTCCATGTGACCTCCTTGCAATTAGCTTTCTCTGAAAGGGCTCTTTCCCCAAAAGAGTGTCATCCTCCCATTTCCCCATGCTGTACTGTTGTGGTTTAAAGACACTTTTGGTTCTTCCCTATTCCCAGGTGGCTGGTTCAGGGTCAGCCTACCCCAGAAGTTATATATTGCTCCTGATGACTGAGATCAGCCATATTCTGGAGCATCCTGGATAGATTCCTTCTGCCTGCTCAAGATACCCCAAAAGCCATGACATGATCCTTGTGCATCAGCAGCTTCTGCTGAGTTTAAATCTGCAGAGTGCAATACAAATACCTTACAGCAACACCCACAGAACAGACAAGCAGAACCTGGTCATCAGTGTTTACTAATGAGTAGCAATGGGGTGAAGGAATATAAATCCATAATAACAACTTTCTCTCTTGCTGTGGTTTAGGCAAACTTTGGCATCCATTTACTGGCTCTTTTCCATCTCTAGAGTGGAGATGTGTTCCCAAGACCCCCTAAGACTGTGGGAAATAATGAATCAGTCCATGTATGTAGGTTGTGACTGATATTTTCTATGTATTCCACTCCTTTCAGATGGATTAAATAAACTGTGATGAGAGGGAATAGGTCATTTCTTGAGGCCAATTTTGGATGTTGTAAGGGGTCAGACAACTAGAGTGCTGCACTGGTTTTGCTTTGCATCTCAGATTGGAGTAAAATGAACAAGTTCAATTTCTTTCCATGACTTTTCGTCCTCTCCCATTATTATGTCTTATCCTCTGACTACAGCAACAACAAAAAAAATGTCTTTGATATATTTGAGATTGTAGTACGTTGATGGATTTTGGGCAAATTGTTAAGATGGGCCTTGATAATGCTGTAAGATGTAAACGTGCCTATACTTGCAATATATGAGGTTTTACATAGTTCTTACATTGATTCCCTTGCTCCTTTGTCACCTTAACAGAGACCCACTCACAAGGTGACCATGACAAAAGTGTACAATGGAGAGGGGGATCCCTTCCCCCTCCTTCCCTTACTCCTTTACATTGACCAAATGTCTTTCTAAATGACTTGCTGAGCCAGGCTATTCTTATATCTTACATATAAATGGACTCTGTCTTACAACCAGAAGATTCAGGGGAAAAAAAATTTCAGCTCCCAATGTGAAAAGATTAAGGTCAGTCACTTTACACTACAAAACCTTTTCACAAGAGCAGCATAACAAAAGGATCCACAAGCCTATCCACAACATGGTTTATAGCTCCAAGAAAAACAAGAGAGTCTATGACATCCTTTTAGGGCTGTACCACTTCTTTATAGACTTACAACGGAAACAGCTGAGGAGAGGAAAGTGATATTAACTAGGAAGAAGAGCTAACTTGTCTCCCTACTTCCATTTACTTACTGGTTGGTTTGGTTTTTTTTCATGGGGAGAACATATGCAGCGTGCTTGAACATGAGAGATTCATAGAAAATATATCATATTTTGGATCACATTGGGTCACACTGCAGAAAATATAATGGTACCTGGGAACCAAATCCTCACAATGGGTAGCTCTGAGGCTTTATTCATCTTTGTTTCCTCCATCAGTGTCTAAACAGAAGCTCTGTGACTCGATACCTGTGCAGCACAACATGTGCCTTGGACTGATGCAGTTTAGAAATGCCATTCATGAAGTCAAATGCTCTTAACAGATGTTCCAGCTTAAAGATAAATTAATTTTATTTGGCACTGTGGCCCAGCCAAATTGCACTTCTTTCAGTAGACTTCATTTTGGCAAAGCAATGAGTATCAGAAAGGACTTACCTAATGCATAAAAAAATCTATTTAAATTTATAGACCATGCCAACAGCAATGGGGATCTGGAGCAGAGTTTGGTTAATATAAATAAACTAATGGTGGCCAGAAGGGGTAGCATACAGCAGTCATCAAGCATGCCCATGGATTTGGAAGAATTTGAAGATGAGAAGGTCATGTCCATGTTAGATGAGGGAGGCAAAATCTGCAGAAAAGAAAAGAGACCTATATATGGAAGAAAATGCAGCTGTGGTGGGGGAGAGAGCCAAATATGGACAGAAGACAGAAAGAATATATGTAGGAATGAAGTATGCATCAGGAAGGAGGATAAAAGCTTGCTTTTTTTGTTATGTTCATAACAGCCTACCACTCTTGGAGTCTATACAGTTAGTAGTAGCAGTAGTAGTAGTATTAAGTCAGTGCAAAATATTAACTGGGCCAACAAGGCTATCAAGGTCGCAGCAGATACTGGGATAAAGAGGCACCTTAACAAAAAATCAGAGCGTTGTTCTTTGATTTTGTGATAGAAACCAAAGGGTGATCTGAGCTCGGCTCCCCTCTGGAGCTGATGAGGCTGTTTTGGTCTTTGTGTACACCTGTGACCAGCAGGAGGCTCCCAGATGCTTGAGCCTAATTTGTTCTCAGCTGGTATGAGATTAAGTAACGCCCTGGGACAAGGAAGCCTGAGGAAAACAGGCGGTCCTAATCCCTCTGTATTAGGGCAGAAAAAGAGAAGCTATTTTTTTGCTAGTTTAAGTCAGATGTGGTTTAGCTCTTAGGTACAAGATCTAGTCTGGGGTGAAACAGCCTTTTCTCTGACCTGCCAGGCACTGCCAGAGAGGAATGCCTACGGTAGTAGGAGCTACTTAACTACAATTAAAAGCCTGGGCATGCTGAAAGTGTGGATTGTCACTGTTTGGACTAAGTGGGTGATGAAGCACTTCATCATCATGGTCAATGGAAGTACTTCTGATCTGAAAGCCTTAGAAGCTGAAGGTAAACCATAATTAACTCAAAAATGGTGGGTGGGCACAAGTAACAGTGAGAGATCATGATCAGGTCACTAGATACCAAGTGCTTAATTAAATGCAATGTCTTCCTCATGAAGCTAAGAGCAGTAAAGTCCCATCCTGGTCAGAATGAGAACTGTTCTGTGCACTTTGGCAGCTGATATTCAACTACGTGAAGGTGAGCTGAGTATCTATGTTCCACATCCTATATAGGCAGCTATTTTTGGAAGCTAGTTACTGCTGTTTAGGGAGTTGTGTTAATATATATTTGTGGGATACAGGATTAGAAAGCAGAAGGCCTCAACTTGTTGGAAATCAATTTTAATATCCCTATGGCTCTGGTAGCCTAAGTATCAATATACTATATGCATGTCTTACAGAGGCTTCTCTTTTGCAATTAAGTCTCCCTGATTTACTGCAGGCATGACACTCAGACTGAAAGACCTGGGGAGATGTTTTATTTTCAGGGAAAAGGGAAGAACCAACAATACTATTCATAAAACTACACTCAAGCATAACTGCTTATTTCTCATATTTTCCAAATTATTAATTAGATTGTAAGCATATATTTGTTCCTGAAAGATTGTCTTATGGCAGGGAGAATATTTTTTGCCCTTTGGACTTTTCTCTGCATTTTACACTTGCAGTGTTATTGCAGTGCAAAGCTTCTTGGCTTCTCTTCTGAACTCCAGCCCTCAGACTGAAGGAGTTTGAGGAGTTTGTGTACTGGGATGAGACAAGTATCTTGAGGTAGACACGTAAACCTTAAAAGCAGTAATAAAAAAAATTATCTGTATATTTGTTTTTTGCAAAGTTCCCTCCTATTTGCCAAAAATATGGAAAGAATAAAGATTTTGTTTTATCCAATGGACCAAAATTTATCTTGGATTGAATTGTGTCCTGCACACAAATCAATGGCATGTAACACCTTGGCTTCTCTTAAACCCTGAGTAAGGACAAACTTCTATACCTAGTAATAACCTTCATGTTACATGAAGGAAGAGCATAACACTTGCAGCTCCCTCTGAGGAGCCCAAGATTGTGCACTGCAGAGAGAGACCTGGGTGAGTGAGGGCAACATCCTCTGAGCAGCCCTGAATGGAAGACCTGGGGCATGGAGGGTGGGTGATCCTGGTCCTACAAGTCCTTTGTGCTTTTTTGTGGAGGGGAATTCTGGCTAGGGAAGGGTGAGCTGCTGGGCAGTGGACAAAATAATTAATTGCTTTGACTAAGTTAAACTGGGCAGAGTTGGTGTTGCTAGAGCCCCAAATATAGATATTTTGGGGAGGATAGGAGAGGAAAGGCAGCACAGTTAAGTGAAGGGGGAGGAGTAGAAGACAGTATCTCCAAGGAGCTGAGGAAGGCTGAGTTAAGGAAGGTGTGTGTGTTTATGGATGGTGGGAGTGGTTCCAGCCATCACAGAAAACAAAACAAGCAGCATTTCCTCAAATGGGAACTGTGGTGAGGATTAACGTGCTGAGATGGGGTGCCCCTAGAGCAGCTTCTAGCTTGGCTGCACCCAAGTGAGAGGAGGAAGATAAAACTTTGTGCAGGCAGGAATTCTGCCACTTTTGAGGATCATTTTGTGGGTACAGTATTTCACTCTAGGTCTTTGAGGCAGGATGTTCACTCTCCTTCAGCCTCCAGCTTTCTCTGGAGACTGCAGCATGGGTATCCACTCTTTTTTTTTTTTTAATTTCTTCTAAAATGATCTCCACTAGCTCCTGTCCAGAGTACAGGATTTTGCTAACAAGCACATATGCCATTTTAACACTGCTAAATGAGGAAAAATCATGTGGAAAACATATTCTATTTAGTGTACATTTAATATATTTTCATAAATATTTTAAACTGAAGTGATTTTGAAAGAGTCTTAGGAAGCAAACCAAACTAGATAGAACTAATCTGCACAGATTAATTTTGTTCTCTAGCCCATGTCTATGGGGTGACAATCTTGCCATGCTTATTGATTATCAGACAAGACTACTAATCCCCTTAAGGTCATTAAGTGTACTTAATTAAAGAGCAGTTAGCAAGCTTCTCTTTACCAAGTTAATAGTGGCTGTTAAAAGTGATTTGTACATTACCAATATGGTAGCCATTAATCTAAAAGTCAATTTGTCATTTTTATTTTCCCAAACAAATACATTCAATAGGCTACAAAAGGTGGCTAGAGAGCGTTCAGCATCTGTTCTTGCAGTTCACATAAGGAAGAAACTCTGCTTTCTTAAACTGTAAGGTTTGGCTGTAGCAATTTCCATCTACTCCCCTCTATATCTCACTATCTTGCTGCATCCTAAATTGGCAGGGGGAGAAGAGGCTAACAATCTTGGAAATACTCAGTTCTGGCAAGTTTCAAGAAAGGTAAAAGCAAAATTGGGAAGCTCAAATTTAATTCTTGTCTGAGAGAAAGCTTAAAGTTCTTTGGCTTTTTGACTGGCAATTGGTACAGAGGAAGTTTCAGGGAAGCCTCTCATTAAAGCAGGGACAGGCACTGATCTCTTCTCTGTGGTGACCAGCGACAGGACCCAAGGAAATGGCATAAAGTTATGTCAGGGGAGGTTTAGGTTGGATATCAGGAAAAGGTTCTTCATGCAGACAGTGGTTGAACTCTGCAACAGGCTCCCCAGGGAAGTGGTCACAGCACCAAGCCTGACAGAGTTTAAGAAGCATTTGGACACTGCTCTTAGACACATGATCTGACTCTTGGGGATGTCCTGTGCAAAGCCAGGAGTTAGACTGCAGTGATCCTTGTGGGTCCCTTCCAATTCAGGATATTCTATGATTCTATGCCAGTAAAGGAAGTAGGCTGAGGGTACAGTCAGGGTGACATAGTAGATAGGGAAGGGGAATCAGGGATATTGATGATGAGAAGGGAGGAGTAAGGGAATTCAATATTACAGAAATCTGGATTTCATTGTTCTGTGAATATCAGAATTAATTTTTTCATTACTGTTTGCAAACACAAATACATAGAATTTTCAATATTATATATTTCAAGATTAAATGTATAATGAAATACATAATGCTTTCTGGTTGTTATTGTATACATAATTTGTTTTGGGAGATGTATATAGATTGAATCTTCAATATGGGTGTTGCTTCACTAGCAGAAACCTCTTGCTACAATTAAAGCAAATGTTCTTTGGCAAAACGCCATGCATCTCTCATTTTCTCTCTCCTACAGATTTAAATATGTAATTTAAGACCAAAAGTAAATGTATGTCGCAAATTATGACCCGTCAACTGAGCTCTTTTTAGGGTGCAGGGTAGGATGAATGTTTTGCTGGGATAGGGCATAGGGATGATGGTCATTTACAAGAGAATAGCTGCTTCTGAGCATACCTATCCCTTCCTCAGGTACCTCTCAAAAGTGCTTAGTGATGCTCTTCTTCTTCACTTGCCATCCAGTGAGGAAAGCAGTTGCTTTCCCCATACGACCTGAACAGGTTGCTTTGCAAGAGTGGAAATTTGAGTCCAAGGGACTGGAGAAAATCTCAGGGTAGAGGACTCACCTGTAGAGTATTTTAGACTTGGGAAACTTGCAAGGATAAAATGTCAGTCACAAAAGTATTGTTTTAACCCATATTAAGGCTCATTTATTTGCCTCCAATATTTTATTTTTCTGCTGTATCTGAGATACATATGTATATAAATCTTCTACAAAGATAGACTCCATGTTGTAACCTTCTTTTCCCATTAAAAAATGGATTCTATACTTGCCAATGGGATAAAATTCTCATTTTGATCTCTAGATGCAAATATATCCATAAGCCAGGATAAAATATTATCTGTCCTAATCATACAGCCAGTGTCATTCTGTGATAACATCCGCATTTGACAATTTCTTTATAATATATTATTTTTACTTTACTAATCAAGCCTGTTTAGAAAGTTATCAGGCACCTTGACTTATGGTGAAGGTCTGTCTTCCACAAAAGTACTGATTTAAATCTTTTGCCTGCTCCAGTATGACAGGAGGGCTTTCTGTCATGATGTTGAAAATAAGATCTTGTTTTAAAAAAACTGAAACCTAGCCAAAATAACAAAACACACACACAACAAAACCCTCAAACAAATAAACACCAAATGTGGCAAAAGTATTTTGCTCTAAGTGAATCAGTTCTCCAGTTAAATTGAAGGTTTGGCTGCGCAAAAGAATAAGAAAACAAAGGTTGGGAAGAAAACTAAAGAGGGGATAAAATTGTGCTGAGAGGGATTTGGGGGTTTTGTGGTTTGGAGTTTTTTTGGTTGGTTGGTTTTTGGGGGTTTTTTTGTTTGTTTGTTTGTTTTTGCATTTCATGCTGGTAACATTGTTGAGAAAATGTATACATTCAGGCAAGGTGGAAAAAGTTGTGTGAAGCAGTGCAGTGTCAATCTGGGAGGACAAGTTTGTTACCTGTGTTTAATACAAGCTTAAGAGCACAACCTAGATCTTTCATTTTTTTAAATTCTTTAGGTAAATAACATTAGACAACTATATAGTAACTATTATTTGTATGTAACAAAAGAAAGAGAACACTTTTTAGTTATGAGACTGTTTTTTGGTTTTTTGGGTTTTTTTTTTCCAAGTTTTATCAAAAGACAAATTTAGCTGCATGACTAAGGGCCAAATCAGCATCTCTCCTAAAAAATCGTTTGGTTCCCAGTAGGGTGCCAAGGAGAGGTTTTTCACAGCAATGGGCAGGGACAGCAACAGACTTGGGGCTCAGCTGGAGCACCTGTGCAGTCATCTTAATTTTGAAAATGTATATACTGGTAAATGACAGAGCTCCCTCCCCCAAATACATTTAATCTGGAAATATCCAAGCAGCTTATCTGCTAACAATCTTTTAATATTCTATTTATTTATTTAATATTGTTGCTTGGGCTGCTCATATAATCAGATAAAGGTCATTAAGCCAAATTTATGATTAAATAGGATAAAACTATTTATTCTCTTTACTCAGCCTATTAATGTTATAGCTTATGCTGACTAGATGTCGATATTTCAAATGAAGTTACTACATTTTTCAAATATCATAATTATATGAAAAAGCTATATTATCTCATTGTGAGGATTACTTTCCACTACCTTATCTGCCATAATGTCTGCACATATTGGCCTTCAGATTTCCTCGTGCTGCTAACTGCAGACATTTCTCTAAGTCTCCCATCTGGTATCTGCATTAACCTCCACATAGTTTCATTTTGTTATTTTATTCCTTAAGTCATTGTTAAGGATTTAAGGGACTGTTTGTCAGGCTTTGTGTTTTCATGTTGCCTTGCAAACCAAAGTATCCAGTATTTTTTCATTTAATTGCAGCCAAATTTTTTGTGATATGAGAATGTCACAGTGTAAAGCAATTGCCTCATGATTCTGGAGTACAGTAAGGGAAGAAAAGCTATATTAAAGCTATATTCACCAAAATGTAATTGACTTGAGCACTATCTCAAAGCTATGGACTCTTTCAAGCCTTCTGGTTTGACCTTAAGGTACAGTGCACCTAAGGTACAGTGCACCTCGCTTCTCCTTTCCTAGTAGCAGCTGGCATTTGGATGCTTTCAAAAGCAAAGTTGCTGTTACTTTTTTGCTGACCTTTTTTCTCCCTTTAGTAGTCTATGACCTTGTCTTTAGAGAGGCCTAATTAGAAGCTCTTAATAGCCACAGCCAATTTGACAGGTTTTGTGTAAATGCAAACTGCAAAAGGAAAGTTGAGTTCCTCAGACAGTTGCCATTGTCACAGGTAGCTGGCCAGTTAACTCCACTTTCTAAGATGCCTGACAGAGATCTGAGCCCATCCATGTGTTGTAGAGCCCTAGAAGAGAAGTGATGACATGACCAGCCTAACACAAAGGACAATCTTCTAGTGTGGATGCCAAGGCTGAGTCTCCTCATGACAGACTGGTGACCACATGGCAGCAGAGTAGGTCTGGCTCCAGCAAAAAATTTAAAAACATGGCAGAAAAAAGATAAATTTAACCCAGAAAATATTTTGTGGTAGTCTATTTGAAAGCTTCCCACGTAGCTACAAGGCAGAAGCATAAACTATATTTTAAAAAATAATTTATTCACCCTTTACATCCTGAAATTTTCTAGTAAGTAAATCTACAATTCTTCATAAGAATTAGTGTCTTAGTTCATGTCCAGACTGCCTGCTTTCTTGACTTTTTTCCTACAGAAATTGGACAGTTTTCTCCTCATTGCTGACTTCTGTCTTCACCCTCATCCTCCAGGTTTTTGAGTTTCCTGTTCTCTCAACAGCTGGTCTCAATTTCATCATCCAAAACTTCATTTCTCTAGGCAATCAGGCAAATGAATTGTCTTCATCCATGTTTAAAACAAATTCATTCTAAATTAGTCTGTGCCCCTTCAGCGTTAATTTTCCATGACTATTATAGTCATTGAGCTTTATAGCATGAACACAAGCAAATATTAAGTTTGAAGGCTTAAATTGTTTTTCAGTGAATTTTAAATTGTGGGCTACATCTTCAGCTGTGATTTGAGTCAGTAGGAGTCTTCAAAGCCAAGGGATATGGTTTGTGATATGGTGAGAGCAGTAGCATTGTATCGTCTTCAAACTAATTGAGGAGCTGACCTGTAAGTGGCTTCAAATTATGAATATTAACAACTTGTTTTAAAACAAATTACTTAAAGTACTCAACTATGGAACCAAAAATGTTAAATGTAGCTAAGTGTCACTTCAGTGTAGTCTGAAGTTGACATGAATGAGCTGTTTGCTATTTTGTTCTGGGACAGTTGTTTGAAAACTATTTAATATTCATTACAGAAGTAAACATTAAAATGTGACATGCACTGAAGAATCTGGGAATCTCATACAGCCATGAGGTTTTAGAACATTTCTTGGATATAAGTAAGGTATATCTCTGACATATGACTATTCATATGAGGAAATCAAGATATGAATCTTGGAGTCAGACAGGACCAGAAGCAGTGGCTTGGCTCCTCCTCTGAACTGTTCTCCAAAGGAACCTAATTTAGGCAGACTAAATTACTCCCCAGAAAAGCCTCTCTATCTGCACTCAGTACAAAGGGCATATAAACTTATTCATCATGTATTTATAACTCTTATAACCTTATTCTACCTGCAATCACTTAGTTGAAGCTTATTTCACAGTACTTAACATTCTCCCTTTATGAATTAGGGTACTGGTAAATATTATCAACGTGTTTAATATTTGAAGCAAAATGGAAAAGGAATGTACAAGAATATTACTTCAGACTTTATATATTTTGGGAATGTAATACTAGATGATGGAAATATTTAATTCCTTCTCAACTTGATCCAGTTTGATTTGGTGACAACAAAGTTATGGTGCTTATATGAAGGTAAATTTGACTCAGTCAGGATATGTCAGGAGGGGGACAGTGTAAGTACCCAAATAAAGCAGTTCCACTGCACAGGTGTACACATCACAGAACTTGTTCCCCTTGTTGGCTTTTTAGAGAGAAGTAAAAGGCTGAAAAAACATGGACTGAGTTTCTTCTATAGAGATCAGTCTTCCACATCCAGCCTAAAGAATGTTGGCAACCTGTCCATGAATATTTTATTTCTATATTCATCTGCAATACAGTCAAGCCCTCAGTATTTCCACGGGGTGGGGGGAGTTTCTATAATAAAAAGCCAGTATTCAGTCTGACAGTTTCAAAAGGAAGGCTTTCAGCATCTTTCAAGTTCCCTGTCACTTGCTATCCAGCTGTTACTGCGGACTAACATATCAAACAGGTTTCAGATGGTTTCAGTGATGCTCAGTGTTTTATTTAAATTTGTAAAAATGTGTCCTACTTATCAGACTAGTAGTGTTTCACATATGCTTTTTATAGCCAGGAGTATTTGGCTTCATGGCATCCTGTGAAAAAAACACCCTCGAGTCCCTGCTTCTCATGCTATTTCAGCTCTCTTTTTATGTGTTGCTGTTGGTGCTTTAGTTCAGGCTTCCCTGATGTATCAGTGGATAGACCCCCAGGAGCTTTACAGGGCAGGGAGAAGTATCCCAGTTCTTGATTATAAGAGGCTGACATGTTGGTCACGAATGCTGAAGACTAGCAGGCACTTTCTACACAAAAGCCTTTATAGAAAATGCTCAAAATAAAAAGACTTGGAATTGGGGTATGGAGCAGGGGGAAGGCAAGACACTGTATCTTGTCAGCTCTCTTTTTATTCTATTTGCCTACCAGCAGTTTTCATCTCATTTGAATAGGAAAGAGCACTGGCAAATGGAAGAGGCCAAGCCTGCTACTGGAAGAAGTTGTGTATGACAATGCATAGGTTATAGGGAGCTAACATTTCATCCCAGTTCAGTTGTAGTTACCCTTTCTTCAAATGGATGCTCGGGAAAGATTATGAATTGGCTTTCTGGAAGAGAGCTCCACTTTTGCATTACAGACCAGGAACAAATTTCAAACTGCAGATGCCTGTTTTCTTCCTCTTCTTGTTAATTTCTGGACTTACTAGTGATTAATATTTTCCTGGACGTAAAGCCTTGGAAGACTGTCCTTTGTATTTTCATTGTTCATTTAATTGTTCCACAAATTGAGTATGATCTTTACGTAGAGTAAGGTATGACAAAAACATCTTGGAAGCAAGGAAGAGAAGAACAATTCCTAAAATCCCATTTAAAGTATCCTAAAAGGGAAAATGTCTCCTATAAGTCAGCGTATTGTAGGTGGAAAAGAATTCTACATCTGAGTGTAGAATCTGCCGTCTTTTTCATCTGTCATCTGCCCAGTTCTGCTGACAGGAGCTGAGGCAGACTAATTTGAGAATCTGTCAAAAGAGAAAGGATTCATCTCCCAGATTAGATACATAATTTTACTTTGACACTGAGCATTTCAGTTATGCAGTTGGAATGAGAAAACAAAACAGAGAAAGATTTAACCTGAGCTATCTTGTTTTGAGTTGTGCTAGAGGTCCTGAATCAATACCCTGGGCTACCTCCAAACACCTTGAAGTCTTGAGTTGGCTTCAGGGTTTCCCAGATTCCACTTCTGTTGTACAACTGCACTGAGTTTAACCATGTCTTCCTGGATCATGACTTCCAAATTAAAATTTCTTCAGACTAAATTTATACCAAATTTATACCATTTATATAAATTTATGTTCCCCGGCCTTTCTGAGTAAATTTTCCTGCAGATTTCAATCGGGCTGTTCACACAAGGCTGAAAGATGGGACACACTTCTGTAATACTGAATTATGAAAAAAAAAATTTTGACAGAACTGTTTCAGTCTCAAATTTCATTGTCCTTGATATCTAGGTAAACAATGCCCTATTGTGTAAAATAAGATGAGAAGGATGGAACCAAACTATAAACTTTTTTTTTTAACATGGTCAATTAGAACAGATTGATAGGATATCTCCTCCCACCTCTGCAGCATGTTAAGGGCACATTTCATGATGGAGAAATGTGATTTCAAATTGCACTTGCCATAACTACATACAGGATAGCCTCAGTCTGTCCCATAGAGAGCAAATACCATTAGAATTTTAATCTAATGTTCTGCTTATGATGATAGTGAGGTCCCAGTATTGCTGGGCCTCAGACATACTACAGCAGTTCCCAGTACTTTTACCAATATGACTAAATATCAATATTTCTGTAGTTCCAAAACATTCTTGTCCTTGATATTCACAAAGAAAAAAAAAAGACATAAAAATAACTTCAGTTTACTTTACAGCTTGATTCGGGGTAAATTAAATCAGGAAATTGTACATAGAGCCCAACTGCTACAAGATAATTAAAAACTGGCAACAAATTTTGATGGCATGGATTTTGGTTGTGAGAATAATCATGAAAACTTACTTCTATCCTGAAATCACTTATATATGTTTCTTTTCATTTACAGAAAAGTTAGTAAGCCTCAACAAAAGATCAAAGTTCAGTCCTCAGAGGATGGCTGGAAAAATCAGAACTATAGCTATGATGGGAACAAGTGAACAAGTCTATAAGCTGAAACAACTGAAAAAGGTTGCAGAACATAAAATTCTATACTTTGAAGAGTCTGTTATCTCTAACTGAAACTAGGAAGGAATATCACAAGTCATTTGTCATTCATAACAGATTTATTTCTAGGTTGGAGTACTGAAGTCAGAAGGTTTTGCTTTCTTCTAAACACAGTGCCTTATACATGAAACTTCCATACACTTGTTAATTTTTCCAATTGTATGAACGCTGGATTGCTATGGGGAGAAATGGATAAATTTCGAAATTTAAAATAATTTTAAAACTGAAAGTAATTTCAACTATTGAAAAATTCTGAAGCAGACAGCAGAAGTGTCAAAAGGCTGGATTTTCAGTAAAATGCTTAGAATACAAACCATGAAGTACACATCAGTCATTTATATGACTAAGTTAATTTTGAGTAAGTTTTAAAAAAATATAAAGAGAATATTTTCTTTTTTTTTTTAGTTGGACAACTGCTTCTTGAATAAATTGTAAAGATTATTTGAAAAATAATTGCATTCTTTCAGAAATTAGTTTTAACAAAGGCAGTATGTATTCAAAGGACTTCTGGAATCTATTTTAATGACTAGGAAGTAAATTGCAACTTTTAAATATGCAAATCAGGTGATTTATTAGTAGTCATCATCCCTGAAAACTGGACTGTAATATGAAGCCACTTTCTCATTTACACTGTTATCCTCATGTTATCCTGATATGCTGGTACCTTTAGTGTTACTTGGTAAAATTTGTATTAAAAATTAACATCAAGTGTGTGGATGATGACAGTAATTACTTTTCTCTATCCCAAACATCCAGATGCTGAAAGGCATAAATATAGATGTTTGCGTGATTTTTGTCAAGGTGTCCTTGAATGAGAGGATTTAAACCTCAACAGTGTTGCTTGGGACCAAGCCAAGTCATGTGTCCTCATTGGTCTTGAGGCTTTTCCTGTGAATGCAGCTGTCACTCTCCTCTGCAGAGTATCCTAATGGAATGAGACTTCTCTGTCCAGTCCCTGTCTAAGACTATGGATGTGTGGCTGAGGCTATAGGAACCCCCAGCTATTTAGCACTTCTCACTTGAGCTTGATAATTTTTCATTGCCCCAAGACCAACTCTGCAAGAAAATCTCATAATTATGAGATTTATGAAATATGTATTAAGCAAATTAGCTTGATTAAAAATATATACATATATTTAAAATAAATGACGTGCAAAGCGCGAGGGGATCATTGCCTGCTGTTTGACCATTCCCTTTATGCATAGGCTTCATTGCTACAGCAATATTGGTAAAGCCAAAGCAAGGCATTCCCTTCCTTGACTATATGAGTATAAGCATATTGATGCACATACAGTTTGTTTCTCTTCCCTTCGGAAAACTGGGATATCAGGAATTATGTTACCTCGGAGATTTTACAGAGGAATCAACTGGACTCTGGCTGTACCAAATTGCTTGCATTTTTGCATACTCCTGATGAAAGCTGCACCAACTTTAGTGCATATTCATTAGGATGGTCATGAAAATGCAATTATAATGGCACAAAGTAGTTCTGCCTCTCACACACACAAAAAAAGAACATATTTTTCTATGATTTTGTCTACTTAGTGATGTCTTATTTATCTTATGCACACACTCTGTCCATCTTGCTCTGTTTTCTGATGATCTTAAGATTCTAGTCATCACGTGTTGGGTCGTGTCGAGGAGATATTTGTAATTACAGGTGGACTGAGTACAGACAATGTGTCATGACTGAAGTCTCCCTCCTTTTCCATCAGTGATGTAACTAATTTAGATATCCTTTGACTTAGCTAGTAGTTTTTGAATTCTCTGAGGCCTCTTTCCTTCTATTTCTTCTGAGGAGAAAGACACCAGGAAGCATGATGTCCTGGAAAGTTATGTCTCACTCTATACAACTGGTTCAAAAACTGCCACCAGCCCTGGCATTGGAAGGAGACTTTAAAGATCACAGCTTGGAATATGTTTTCTCAAAGCAGACTGAGACCATCTAAAAGCTTGCTGCATTTAGAAAGGGTGATCCTGTTCTTGCCAATATCCTTGTACCCAATTTTGGCACTCACTTGACTCCTCAGTGAGTGGATTCAATCTGCTAAATCCTCTGGGTGGAGTGGGACTGCCCATTTGGGCAGCAGTCAGCTGTTATATTGGTTCTGCTGCATCCTCTACCAGCACCCTTTCCCTCTGATTATCCTGACATATTTCCTATGCTGTGTCCTTATCTCCCACTGGACTTGCTTATCATGCTTTCTAGATTTATATTTATTCAACTAGAATGCAGTGAAATCAACTTTTCCTCACAGAGCTACTCTCCTGGGAGTTTTGTGCAGGAAAACAACAAAAGGTCTGTTTCTCTACAGTCAGTTCTCTTACTGTGGGAGGCTCCTCTGCTTCCCTGTGCTGTCACCGAGCAGTTTGAAGGAATTCTAGTCTTTCTCCTTTAGAATATCTTCGCCAGTAGAGAATCTATAATTTCTTGCTGCGAGTATTAGTATATATTTTCGTGTTATTAATCCTATTTCTATTTTAGTTGATCATATAGGAAAAATTTATAGATGTAGGGTCTTACTATCAATTTTCTTTTGCCATAGGATCCTAATTACTGACTGCCCTCTAGCATTTCACAGGACCAGTCTCTTGGAGCATTCAGCCACCATATAATACTTCCATTTTTTGGCTTTTAACAGTAGACCTTTCTGTTCATAGCTAAAGCTAGATTTACTGCTAAGTTAAGCAGTTTCTTGAACTTCAGAAAGAGGGTTGGTTTTGACATTTGATAGTTAAACTCAGAAATTTTACTGCTCTTGATAATTCTTTGGTAATTTGTTCCTTCCTGCACATGTCATTGTGCTTCGCTAAAGTCAGTATCAATCTTCTCGATTTGTAGATGAGGAAACTAAAGCACAGACATGCACTTACTCATTTCTGAGCTCTGATTAGAATTTTGATTTTCTAACTGCTTTGTTTCTTCTTTGGATAGCCTCCTTTAATCTAGCATCTGAATTTTATTATGAGAAGGATGTACTTTTATTTTTTTTAAATAAGCTATACCTATTCCACAATTCTAGAAAAGTATGAAAACCTACAGCGCATGCTAATATTCCTCAGAATTTATGGTATAGACTAAGGTGCACAGAATGTCTTTATGCAAAAATGTGTATGCAGTTACAGCAGATACACTCGTTAAAGATAACTGGGAATAATGAACACCTCAAAGTTAGGATGATGAATAATGTTAATGTGTTTCACTTACAGGCGGAAGTGTAACGAGCTTAACTCAGTGGCTCTGGGGAGACTGCTGTCTCTTTGAATGTAACAGTTTTAAAATTATTCCTGAAGAAAAGAGGTACCAGGAGCAGAGGGATCACTACTTTAAAGAAAAGCATGAGACTTGTGCATGCCTTTGAAAGATGGCACATAATATAACAGGGGAACCTTTGAGCGAAACAGTAGGTATGGGAAAGTTCCTGCTCTGTATCAGTCTGAAGTGGAGAGAGGACCTGAATTCAACTGCATTGTGCTCCTGAGGCAGCCATGGCCTTTCACAAGGCTGAAGGAGTAAATTGGTCCTGGCTGCTGAAAATGATTTGAAGAACTAACTGTTACTTGAGAAGGCAATACTGCATTGTGAGCTGTAAGGAGGGGTGAGGGAAGAGAGAAAACAAGCCTTCACCCAACTTGTTTTCCTCTTAGCTCCTCGTGAGTGGGAGCAGCAGTTCCTCCCCTATGTCTTGCTATTGCTGCTCATCAGGGATCTCACTGGTAAAGCACTAAGTGTTTAATTGCATCTCCTGGCATGGGGAGATCTGAATGTGTCCTATACAGGAAGGAAGAGTAGTGTGATTCTGCTCTGGAGACAATGAAGCTCCTGCATCACTGTTACTGGTTCTGCTACCCCAGCAGCTAGGCAAAGCACAGCAATAACCAATTTATGGCTCTGGAGTTTTTCCTCCAGGTCTCTCCCTCGTAACACGTAGAAGACAGAGAACCCTTGAGAAGAAAAAGCATTTACCATAAACTTTGGAGAACTTTGGACTGAGGTGAGTTCAGGTAGAAGCTTTCAGAGGGAAGGGAAAGTGAATAGGAAGAGAGAGGGAAAACTAAAGGTCAGAGAATTAACGAGGAGTCTGTGCTGTGAAGGAGAGGGTTACATTGAAAGGCAGAAGAAATTGGTGTGAAATAAGGATTCTGAGGGCAGATGGTAAACCTTTGAGGGACCTGATGCTTGCTGAAGGGTTGGTCTGAAAAGAAAGCAATCAGATCCTTACAGGCACAAATAGAAGGAAGATGTTTGTGGAAGGAGCATGTCCTTGGGAATGATAAATATGAGTTAATTTACCATAGTGATTTGCAAGTAGTAATAAGAGGGGCTGTGAAATAGAAGTGAATTTAGAAGATGAAGGAGGATATAAATGCAGGAGTTTTGATAAAAAATAAAGATGGGTGAAGTATTTTGAGAAACGTGAAATAATAATTTTCAGGAAGAAAAAGCAGAAATTTAACATTTATAGGAGGAAATTATTATGGTCATGTTGTATGGTGCAGTCCACAGGACATCTTTGAATGTAAGGAAAGAGTTCTTAGAAGAAATGTTATCTTTGGTGAATGTCTGACACTTGAAATCAGGATTGTCTTATGTAATGTCTCAAGCGTAAGTCTCCACAAAATTTTTGCTTGCTGACTGCTTCTCCTGGTAGCCATGAAATAGGGGATTACAGCAGAAGCTCCAAAGGAAAATGAAGAGTAGGGGCAGGGATTTGACTGAAAGTCTGGAGAAGGTGTTAATGAAGGTTGATGAAAACAGATAACTGATTAATTAAGTACAGATAACATATTAAAAGGGTTGAAGGCCAGAGGATACATTAGAGAATGGGGTTTTTTGGAGAACAGGCTAATAAAAGAAAAGAGAAATTGTTGTGTGGACATGTTCTGTTCTGGGAACTGGTAGGAAAGCATATGATGGCATGGGATGGGAAAAGATGTGGAGGAAATAACATATGCTGTAAGGAGAGGAAAGGTAGACAATGAGAGCCCAAGTGCTCCAGCTGTATAGGATGGCCTTTCCTGCTTGGACAGGCCATTATTACAGCCTATCATGGTGATTGAAATTATGTGTAAAGATTCCTTGCAGAAGTTTCCTTTCTCTGGATTTACCATGTGGAGATGTAGAGTCTCGCTCAGAATTTTCGTGCGAAGGAAGCCTGAAAAACTCATTGCCTAAAAGAGTCTTTCATTTCTGCCTTTCTAGTAACAAAGAAAGTTTTTGGTGCTAAAATAAGCGGTGTGATGTACGGTACTTCTAAAGCTGTTAAAAGGCTCTTAACAGCTCTATAAAATACTTGCCGCCTCCTCCTGTGCTTTCAGAAAATTTTACTCCAATATTTATTTCACTGGCTTACACAAAATTTCCTCCCCTTTAAAACATAAGTTGTTAATTATTTCTCCGTTGTCATGATCAACTCCCCTCAAGCTATTAAAATGTACTTGCATTGTAGTTTTATTATTCTTTGCAAAATACTGGAAAAAATAATTTTGCTAGACAGTTAAATTTGAAATACATATTGATTCAGCAATGCAAATGGATCTTTTATGCTAATTTCCTGCAAATATTCAAATGGTGTAGTTTTACCAGGAAAAGCACTCATAAAAGCAAGTCTTTATGAATATTCACTGAAAGTGAATTTTGAATTGTACACTTCAGCTTGATCTTTGAAAGTCATGCTGCGTGGGCTAGTATACATAGATCACTTCACACAATAGCAAAAATAGCATGCAACTACTCAACTCTGCACAAATAGAAGCTCATACTGGTGTAAGGTGTTTTCAGAATAAAATACAAGAGCAAGCTTACAATACAATTCAAAATTCTGCATTTTTTCAGAACTCTATGAATAGAAGACAAGGCAAAACTGATGAACAATTAGCTGTCAAGATTTCGTTCATCACTAATAAAATATTATTTAAAAGCAATTGCAATGGTGCAGAACACCCATGGTGTTTTGAAAGAGACATGGACTACCTGAAATTCTACTTCAATCATCCCAAGAATTATTTTAAGTTGGCATTGCACTGTATGAGTATAAAACACATACATGCAATTGTGCACTATTTGTGCACACTAGCTTTGTAATATTGAAGTTTTGAGTAAGTGCGTTGTTGCATTCCCTTAATTATC
Organism: Manacus vitellinus; assembly: GCF_001715985.3. Taxonomy (NCBI): domain Eukaryota; kingdom Metazoa; phylum Chordata; class Aves; order Passeriformes; family Pipridae; genus Manacus; species Manacus vitellinus. The sequence goes on from NW_021940864.1 coordinate 8,125,842, forward strand.
CTTCTTTTTGTTTTCCTTCATCCTACCAGATGACCATCGAAGTTTGGCAATGGTTGCGTTAGTTTGCATACAAGACAAGCTTTAATTGGTCCCTATGGTTTTGCCATCTCCAATAAGATGATCCACTGAGCATGTGCAAATAGGTATTTTTTGAGGGCTTATAACTTGATTTTAGAAAGATGACTTCTCATATAAAATTTTTGCTTCAGAGCATTCAAATTTTAGACATGTGGGCTTCAAAATTTTCTAGTCAAGGTAGAGACTGCTGTACAACAAACTAAGCTCTATGATTCTTTTTCCCTAGCAACCTGTCCTGACCTCCTACAGCCTCAGTGTGTCCTGAGACTGCTATCCATGAGTTAAGAAAAGAGCTGCTATGGAAAGCTTTTTTTCAGATGATGTGATCTGCCACGGATCCAGTGTTGAATCAGGTTCAGGCACCCAGTTATGTTACAACTTTCTGATGCAGGTCAGATCCTCCAATGGCATTGATGTTTCTTAGAGCACCCCAGTGTCTAATGAAGGCTTTCTTTTCTGGTGAGACGAGCAGTTGTAACTAAAAGCTTGAAGCACTCGAATTAGGTCACTTTCCTTGTGCCATAATTTTAATTCTGTTAAATGGGTATAATGAATTCTTCATGAGGATTGATTGCATAATACTAGCATGCTTTCTTGCCTGGTAGGATTCCCTGTTTTCATATATGTACATTAGAGGGCCTTCAAAACACTTTGTGAACAGGATCCATATTTCCTGCAAAATTACTCTCAGGTTTACCTTAGGATGATTTCTCATCTTTTAACCTCCTTCAGGTGGTTTATTCATTATACTCCTGGTAGTGATCTTTGACCTGGCTAATTGTGCTTTTGGCCTGCAATGTGGTTTTGCAAGGTTTGTACTACTGTCTTTGCATTTGGATGAAATACGCAAAAGGGAAAATTTTGACCTCTGCTGGTTAGTTTTGGGAATAGAGAGTATAACATGAGTTAGGGCCATTTTCCCAAAGTGAGCACCATTGAAAGATGCTGCAGTCTACTTGGGAGGTGGTCAAGTATTTGCAGAATATAACAGAAAGTGCATTTTTTTGGTGCATGTACCCTGAATTCCTTTCTTGACACCTGTTAGACTTGCAAGGAATCTTGGAGCAAGCCTTGCCAGTTGCTGGAAAGGGGTGGGACAGAGCCAAACCTGTTTTTTTTAATATTTCAGGAATACCAAGAAATACACACAAGTCAGTCTGGTGTCCTTGGCCACTTGGCAAGTTCCCACCTTTGTCAGGTGCATGCTCCATGACTTACAGTTGTTCCCATTGTTTGATGTCCTGAGATGGTATCAAATATCTGAGATTTTATTACTATGTTGTCTTCTGTCTGTTCTCTCTCCAGTGTGTTCTGTAAGACCTGGTTTGTTCTTGATGTGCAGAAGCTCTGACCATCGCACTGTTGATGGTACCTTGGTAGCATGTGGTCTAACTGTATTTATCCAGAAATGCTTTATGGGCTGAGTTGTTGCATCATGCCTTAGACAAATGTTTCCTTCCTAGCCCTTCTGTGGTAAACAAAGTTCTTTTTATTTGAATATTTTAGGGCATGTAATTTTGGCAACAGAGCTATGGCTGAATGACTACCAGAACACTGCAAAGTGACTGATAACACTTCAGCAGGAATTACTATTTATCTTTTATGACCTTAGGAAAAAAATCTGTATTAAAGCAAAGATGTTCCAGGAATGGTCAAGGAGCTTGTTTGATATGGCATGAAGGGCTTGTTAAAATGCATTAATAGTTATGACAGAGGATGATTTCTTAGCAGTTGTATATGTTGCCAAAGAATTTTGTCACTGTGGAGCCAGTAAAAGTCCAAACATGCAAAGGTAACAAGTTACTGGAGGCAATTTCAACTAAATTACAGGGAGAGATACCAGCCAGGTTGCAGCTCATGCAACTTCCACAAAAAAGATAAAATTTACAGATGCTTCATATACCTTCGGGGGACGTATTAATTGGTGCTTCTCTGTCCAGAAACACACGTAAACAACCCGCTGTAGCTCACGCTCAGCTCACTGACGACAAGCTTCGCGGCTTGTTTGTACCGAAAGGAGAAACGCGGTTCCCGAAAACGCGCCTGAAGATCCGTGTATCTTCATCGCGCTTATGTTGCTGGGGAAAAGCGCCGCCCGGCAGAGCCCTGCTCTGGTCCGTGCTCCTCTGACTCCAACCTCCCTCCCTCATTCCAGCGCGCCACCGCGCTTTCCCCCGCGGTCCCTTCCCGGGAGATCTCCCGCGCTGCGCGCCCGCCGCGGGCGGCGCGGACGGCGGGCGGGGCGGGGGGCGCGGCGTTGCCGGCGCGGGGCGGTTGCCTGCGGGAGCGCCGGCCGCCGCCGGCCCGACCCGACCACGCTCCGCTGCGGGCGGCGTGAGCGGCGTGCATCAACTCGTCCACCGTCCTGCGCCTTGCCCTGGCCTGGCCCCGGCCCGGCCGGCCCACCGTGCGCCCAGCCGCAGCGCTCGCTGTTAGAAAAGCTCCACACGGGACAGATGGGGAACGTGGTTTTTTTAATCAGCTTTGCCGAGCGCTGAGAGGAGCAGGCGGCGTGAGGTGGGCGGCGGGGTAAGGCACGAGGGGACGGCAGATAACACGGCCGGAGAGGGTCCGGCCGCAGCTCCCGCTCGCTGGCACCCCTGGGGAACAGGGGGGTGTCCCGAAATAGCGCGGTGGGGACGGCGCCCGGCAGCTCCCAGGGAGCGGTGCGAGGCTGAGGTAAGCGCCGGGGGGATGCGAGCGTGAGGTCCAACCAACTCGCTCGAAACCCTCAGGAAAAGACTTTAGGAGGCCGCAGTGGCGTGCCCCGGTGAGCTGCCGTGTCCCGTGCTCCTCGCCCTGACACGCAAAGCCGAGTGTCGGCCTTGTGTGACGCGACGGATCCGGGATAATCTGCGCTCGGCCATGAGCGTGTGCGCCCTCGACTCGGCTTAATCCCGTGCCCTGGCTCACAGATGTCTCAGGCGTAGCCAGCAAAGGTTTGCAGGTGGACCTGCTGGCCGCAGTTTAGGAGAAGAATTCAAACCCTTAAAATCCCTAGCAGGGTATCACCTCTGTTGGTGCAAAAGAGCATGTTCCTCCTACGGACTGTGTCTCTTTTCTGTGGTTTGCAGATCCTGGCTGTCACCCACGTGCATTTCGCTGGCCAGAAGACATAAAGGTCCCTTGCGACTGAGCCCTTGCACGAGCCTTTTGAGGATGAAATGCTGCATAAACTCTTAAAGCACACCACCTGAGGACATTGCTACCGACATGGACATCATTATTTATTTACAAATGCTTTAATCAGGAGGAGCTTTTTTGTAAACATGAATTGCCGGGCTCTTTCCTTGAGGTGTCGTTTCTTGTTTCATGCTATTGAAACATTAATCTTAACTTATTATGACTCCTTTGTGTTGGTCAGCTCTCAGGGACATTTCCCTAGGCTTGAAAATGTGGGAGCTTTCAAGAACGTGTCAATTGTGCCAACTCAAGCCACTTGTGGGCTGCCAGACAGAAGTACTTTTTGTCATAGCTCAGTAACTGTTCAAAGTATTATATCGTGCACCCAGAGGTTTTGTGTTCAGGAATGTCCATACAGGTCGTCCCCTTCATCCTACAAACCACTTCTTTCAGAAGGCCTTGGTACCTGCATCACAGAGGACAAAAGGGACTTGCATCCAGGGTCTTTCAGCAATGCTTCCAGTTTTATTTTTCATAATCACAAGGATTGCTTTTCTACTCCCCGTTTTCCAAGGCTTGCAGCTTCATTTACGTTAACTGTATGGTTGAAACCTGAGCAAGAAGGTGTAATGTAAGTAGTATTGAAGGTGTTTACTTTCCTGGTGCTCTTAAAAAAATTGATCGTTGTAGTCACAGTCATTATAAGCAAGCTATTTAAAATTTTAAAGGTTACGGTGAGAAACTGTGACGTTTTTAAAGCTGTATTTAGGTTGGGGTCTTCACAGATGTCAAGACAAGTAGCTTCAGTTTCAGTGGCATTGACTCAGATGATAGTCCAATTGCTTTCAGTGGGAACTGTTCATACATAAGGTACAGATCTATTCTCAAAAATAGAAATTTTTATTTCTAATTCCCATTCTGTCTGAAAGCTGCTAGAAAATTATGTCGTCAGAGGGTTGTGCTGTTGCTGCTTTCATGATGGAAAAAAATTATCTAAAACATAAGGAATCTTCCAGTACAAGTTTATATCTTAAAAACAAACAAGGAAAGCCACAAAAATGAATATTGAAGAGCCATAGAAAAAAGGTCATAGTTTTTCTGGAAGATCTGAGGAATGCTGCCTGACTGAGGGATTGTGCTGCTACTTTAACAAATGATACCACTATTCAAACTGCTAGTGAAGTTTCACTAGGTGTTCACAAAATAAAAGTGGCTAAGTGTGCTCCCTCTCCTGTTTGCTTACATGTTGCATTTTTAGGAAATATTGCTGTTATAAGTGACTGGGCTTGACTGGGCCTTACTGTAGTGAAAAACCTGCTTTTTGAAAAACGCGTCCCAGATCCTGCAAAAAAGGTTCCCTTCATCTATCACAAAATGCAGAGGCATCCTACTCTTTCTTACCTTTGCTATGCAGGTCCTCTTTAAAAAATAAAGCACACAAAAAGTACAGTATGCTCCTTCAGAGTATATGTGACAAATGTTTTTGTACTTGTGTTCCTAATTTATTCTTAGAATGAAGCTAGTAATATGCTCTGAGGCATTCTTGATACTTATTTAGGATGTTGCTGAGAAATAGTAACTTGTCTAGGGGTTTGAAAATCATCAGAGACAACAGAAATACCTAAATTTGTAGTGTAAAATTATAGTCTGTTTTATGCATTGATAATTACCTTTTAAAAAATCAACCTAACTATAGAATTTTTGGCTATGTAGGGGAAATAAATGAGATCTACAGAGCAAACCTGAGTTTAGTTTGAGTTTAAGTTAGATCAGCTCAGACTGCGGTATGTTGAAAGGCGTCTCTGCAGCTTTGGCCTTTGGTTTTTTACAGACAGCATTTTCTAAGTAATGGTTGAATCTTTTATGTCAGAGACTCCATTCCTGGTGTTGTCCTATGCCATGAGTTCATGTTCACACACATGTGGGCATATCAGAGTCTTGTTCAGCAGAGCACATGCCTAACTTGAAGCAGGAATGTGCTGCTAATTTCCAAGCAAGCTGTTGCAGTGACATATTAAGTGAGATCTGTGAAACTTCTTTGTCAGTGGCATAGGCTTTTGATGCATGGAGCCTAAAACAATGAAATGTTATGTCCTTAGGTTCAAATGATTAAGTTCTGTGAAGAAAACCAGACCTCTAGGATGACTGATAAATCCATGGAATAGTGTAAAAGATTAACTTTCAATTGCTACTGTTTTAATGACTATGCAATGTACATATTCCTGTTCAGTGGGTTTTATAGATCACTTTAAAATTTAAATGTTTTTATTCAATTTTTGTAGTAGATGACTTCATTATTCTACCTTGTGAGATTGCTGCTACTCAACATGTAGAAATTACAGTGGTGAAGCTCAGGCCTGGAAATTGAAGTTGGACAACAGTTTTTCCAGTGATCAGGATGATATGTCACTGTCCACATGCTTTTTTTCTCACTGTTCACAGAAAGAAGTGTGTTAATTTTTTCTTTCTTCATAAAAAGAATGCAGAGCTCCAGTTGTGGTGGAACAGTAGTTGTACATGTGTAGCCACTGAAGCTTGACTCAGAAGGCATCTTACAAACGAGAAATAATTTGCCAGCAAACTAAGATGCTTTCCCTTTTATTATTGGTTTAGTGAATCCTTCAGGTTGGCAGATGGAGTTTGACTTACCAGTTGTCCTACATTTTGCAGTCCCTGATGGGGAATTGTCCCTGTTACATGTCATTCATGAGACCTTTTAAACTCCATTATCACGGCAGAGGAACTTCACGGAACTGGGATGCATTCTAACAAAGTTTGTGTGCTACCACCAAAGGACTAGGAAGATCAACTAGAACTAGCCACTCATTTTACTAGTAAAATAATTGAAAGTTTAACGAGCTATTTTTTTTTTACTAGCAAAATGCTCTTACATCAGGTACAGCAGACCCATGTGTTTTGGACGTACCATACTAGTGTGTTTTTATGCTAAATTTTATGTGGTCTGGCTGTGAGAGTGTGCTTAGGAAAGAAGCTGGGAGTGTTGCTGCATAGTATCCCGTTACATCCTGTGACATTTCTGTTATGCATGTACCCATGTAAGAGAATAGCAGGATTTTTCTGTTAGAAGTTACTGTGCTAGTTGAAATGAGAGAGAGATGTGAGGATCCAAGGTCTGAAGGCTCTTTAAAGACTGTGGTGAAACATATGTGGATAAGCAGAGACACCAAGAATTTTCTTCATCAGTTTCATAGACCAGCTTTTCTTATGTGAATCTGAAAAGAATACACTTTGCTACAAAAAGAGAGGAAAGTCACCTGACTGATTTTATGGATTTATTTGAAGCCCTAGTGTTCTTCTAAGATGTATAGTAGAGATAATTGTAGGCATGCTTTTAAGTCATTGCATATTGGAAATATTGAAGAGAAGCAAGAGAATAGTGAGAAAGCACTGACATTTGTACGCCAGTGTTTAAATTTGCTTTCCCTTTAGGCAGTAAGTGCAGTAAGTGAGCAGAGTTCTTGCCCCTGAATTTCACTCTTTCCTCGTGCTTCCTCTCTTGCCGCATGTACCCATCAGTTAGTATAATTGCTTTCAGTAAGCCTGTGTGTAGCGTGTATGTAAGCCTTAGCAAAATATAGGAAACTGTATATGATGATAACCCTTCACAATGGAATAGGATGAGAATATGAGTAGAAGCTTAGCATGTATGAGTAATCATTACAGGCAGCTTATATCAATGTAGTGTGAACTGGAGTAACTGGAAGTTAGATGACCAGGAGACACAGGAGGTGGGTGAGAAATGAGATTAGACCCTGATTACATGCAAAAAGATCAGCAGGAATTGCCCGATTGTGAAGTGGGTAGCACATATATTTTTTTAACTTTATTTATCTAAGGGACTAAATTAATATCCTATTACTTTGTATCCATTTAGATGTTTTACATTAGGAATTAGACTTGAAGGGGGATTGGCCTTAAGATACCATTCATCTGATTTAAAACAGTGCAGATGTTCCCATTTGCAAGTGCTCCAGTTGATGAGTGGGTATCACCGGTGCAGCCATGTTAGATTCTGTAAAATATTTTTCTCTTTGAAAGCTGACTGAGCAGATTCGTGTTATTTGCTTTTTTCTTATCCAAACCCACCACTGAGATATATGTAGTTAGGAATTGGCTCTGTGGGACTGCAGGTTACCAGAAGTTGAAAACTTCACAAAGAACGGTGGCTTCTCTCTATAATCATGGCTGGAATGGAAAATCGTGCTCAGAGTCAGAAGTTATGCTTCTGCCTATTTCACCTATGTTAGCACTAGTTTGGTTTTTTCTTCTTTTTTTCTTTTTTTTTTTGTTTTTCCTTCTCTCTTCTCTCCCTCTTGGTTTTCCTCTTTTACTAGTAAGTCACAATTCACATTTGTTCTTTCTAGTTTTCAAAGTGATGTACATCAAGGTCGCTTCCCTTCTTAAAGTCATGACACCTTAGGGGATAAAAACAATGTGGGGATGTTTGTTTTAGATAACTAAAATAAACAAAAACCTGGATTATCCAATTATTGTTTATCCAGGAACTGGGTAAATCCAGTTCCTAAATATTTTGCTACTTAGCTGAGCCTTCCTTCACATTTATTATCTAACAAAACTAGCATGTTTACAAGCAAACAAAATATTGAAAAGACCAGTGGACAATTTATTAAGAAATGTGGTTTTAGTAAGGTTGGGAAAACAGAAGTCTGCGTTTTGCAAGGTGTTTCATTGACAACATTCCAGCAGGCTAAAATAGTAACAGTTAAGATGAATTAATTTTTGTCTTGGATTTAAAGGTGAATTAATGAATAATGGCAGTATCAAAAAACCAACCTTTTTGATACTTTTATAAATGCAAGGTAGATGAAGACCCTTATCAGTAGGTGCTAGGAGGTTTTTTGGTTTTATTTTTTCCCCCTGAAATATGTCTAAGTAAATCCCAATCTCATACAAATTTTATATGGTTGTCTCTTGTGACTTAGTGCACTAATTTAGTCTGGTGTAACTGTTAAAATATTTGACCTTTCCTGGGTCAGTAAATTGAGGGCTGTATTTCTCAAGCAGCTGAAATAGGAAGGGTAGAACTTTGTAATTTTTCTTGTACTGATGATTACCTTAATAAAATACATAGTTATTTCACAAGTATATATAGCCTATGCTTTCTCAGGGCCATTGACATCATGGTGATTCGATTGGCAAAAACATTTCAGGAGCTAGAAATGCAAAATGGGTTGCTGTGGATGATATTCTTTGTACCTTACATGTCATTGTTGCATTTGCTATTGATGGAAATTCTTTGTGTGTGGGGGGGAAATCCTAATGAGTGGCTGCATATCCTCCTTGCCTTGCTCTAGTTTCTCAGGTTAAAGAAAGGCTGTGCTAAAGGGAGAGTGTAAGGTAAGTTGGTGTCATTGCTACCTTACCTGGACAGATTTGGTGGAAAGATGGAAGACTTATTTCCAAAGCATGCAATTTGTACTGCTTTTTGTGGTTACATTACATTTGTCTAGTTAGACTAAGGAAAATTTAAGTGCCTCCACATGATGTGCTGAGTTGTACAGCTTTGTATGAAGAGTGCAGCAGAGACCTGCACAGTGCTTGCCAGTCATTGTGGTTTCTGTAATGGAACGTGAAGAAAGGAGACAAAGTGGACCCCTCCTCCACCCCCAAGTGAACTGGGGTTGGACACACTACACGTGAAAAAAACCCCCACCAAAACCACCCCCAAATATCCAAAAACCTTACAGATGAAGACAGAAGCTATCTTTGCTAAAGTTCTTTTACACTTAGTACATCCTGTGACTTTCACTGTCGCTGAGCATCTTCTCAAGAGCTGTATTTTTAATGTTTATTTTAATACATTCAGGTTAGCATCACTTTACAGGATAGCACCTTGGCAAGAATGTGTATATGTGTGTGCCTCTGACCTTATGTTGTTTTTCTTGGTTATTTCCAAAGGTGTGTGATAGAAAAGGCTATTGATGGGCAGACTGTGTTCAAACTCACAATCTCTGAGAAAGAGACCATGTTTTATTATCGCACAGTAAATGGTTTGCAGCCACCAATAAAAGTAATGACACTGGGGAGAATTCTTGTGAAGAAATGGATTCATCTTAGTGTGCAGGTGAGTAAAATAAAAACTATTTAATATTTGTTGAAATACAATATTTGTGTGAGAATGGTATAACTATAAATATAAAAGAATAAATTGGGGGATGTAAATGATAACTCTTGAGTCTTGTAGGTAAGAATCTTAATTTGAGAGCTCATTTTGAGGCAATTGCTGATTTAGCACTGGAAAGAAATGCTGTTCCCATTCTTCTGAATGAGTAGACTGAACAGGGCTGAAAATTATCACCTTTAAGAACATGAGTATATGAGATGAAGAAAAACTGCTTATATCTAACATTACCAATTAGTCTTGGGTCTCAGATTATTTCCTAAAAAAGAGAAAGTCATCTTGATCTATGCATGCTAATTTACTTATCTTACAGAGGTGTGTCCCATTTAATTTTAAAATATTCTTACAATGCACGTAAGTAAATGTGTGAGTTTGTGCAGGATCTGCCAAAATAATGTGACAGAGCTATTACCTCTTATTTTAAAAATATGGTTCAGAATTGTTAGAGCACAATCCCTGTGTTCTAAGAGTCTTCTGTTGACATAACTTTTTAATAAGTGTACAAATATCCACTGAGGATAAAGCAAAATTGAGTTTGTTAAAATTTAGACTGTATGTACCAAAATCAGTAAACAAACAGAGAATAAATTAAAATTCAGTTGTTTGCATGTCTTGTAATTCCCAAAAGACACCCTAGTAAATTCTATTTGTAAGCCAAGTTCAACTAATAATTATAAACCACAATTATCAGGTATTGAAATGTTTATCTTCTCCTTCCTTCATTTCCTTTATCCATTCTATTAAATTTCATTTGGTCTGCAGCACAATCAAGAATAGTTTTGCTGCTTTCTTGAAACTTGCTAAAAGGTATTGACTGTGATTTGGATTTTTAGTGCTGATCTTGTCACTTGTAAGAGGTATCTAAGCTGATGTCTTTATTTTTTTGCAGTTTTCTTTTTTCCAGGGTAACAGCATGGTAGTGCGAATAAGGTTTGGGCTGTTGGATTAAAAGAGTGACCTTAAAGTAGAACTAATGAACTTTACACTTCAAACACTCAAGGGTGCTATATTACTGCTGTTGCTGTCAGCTGCATTTTGTACTAGCCTCAGAAATTGCTAAAGCCTGGGATAGCCAAGTGAGGAGTGAAAGGGTTGGCTAAATACACACATATATCTTGAATTATATTGCAAAGAAACCTGAAGCACCCTGTAGAATCTGGTCCTTTGTTTCTTTGAGGAAGGTTGTTCAATTCATAGCAGGAGTAAAGAGGCATAGCTTCTAGAGCCTTAAAGGAACTGCAGGCTTAATACCTTTTCTAAGTTTCTGAGCTCATGGTAGAGCCTTATGGTCTGTGCTTTGTGGTATTGTAGGATTCAGCTTTCCATTAAAGGTGATAGTGGCTGCAGCATGATCCATTTATCCCCAGGACTGGCTATGAAACTTTAGGCAAAGGTTTGGGTGTTTTTTTGTATTGTTTTTCTTTTAGCAGCTGTCCATTGTAAATGGAGATATAAATGCAAAATGAGAATATGAGAGAGACCATACAAATATACTCAAAAGTAACACACATATGGAAGTGTCTGTGTCTTCAGGCAGTAGTGGTATGTGATAATGATATGTATGATACTGATTCAGGCCAAAGGTCTCCAAGCCAAACAGTCAGTAGGAGCTGGGGGTCTGCAAATAAGGGAGTTACTGTGGTCTGTGAGAAAAACTGAACTATTTGTACATAGATGCTGGGCTACAGACACTGTGATGGAGGAGTGTGAAGTATTGGTTACATATGTGAAAGTGAATTTAGAGAGAGGAAAAATGTGGTAGGATTGCAGATATGTTTGGAATTCAGGTGTAAGTGCATATGCCTACTCAGGAATGATGAGAGTGAATGCTAAATGGTGGAATAGCACCAAATAGTAATTAAATGATAAGAGGGAAGGAAAGAAGAAAGGATAGCAGAGATTGAAAATAATTTCTTTGGAATAAAATAATTCTAGGGAAAGAGAAAGCTAGTAAATTAATTCTACTGAAGTAATCTAGGAATTTAAATCCTTGGGTTTGTATTTAGATGTGTAATTCATTAGAGGCAACTACTATTAAGAACTGTGTCATTGCAGAGACTTATTTTCCAGTTCATAGCTGGGAAATTTAAGTTCTACTAACAAAAGCAGGGCCCAAACATTCCTGTATGTTCTGCATGAAAGGTTTCTTCATCAAGTAGCTGCTGAAGCAGAAAGTCTGGATATACCAGCTTTGTTAAGTGATGAGGGCATTATCAGAGATGTAGGTCTCAAGAATAATGATGAGCATTCATAACTAAAGTCAGATGAAATAGAAGAATAAACAGTTCTTTGGTTCTTTAAGTACACTTTTGGGTTTCAAAGAGAACAAACAAATAGAGCTATTTTAATAAAACAAGGTAAGCTATGGAGTCCAGAATGGAAAAAAAATTGAATGGAAAAAAAGGCCTGGAGGTTGTTAAAAATTAATATAATATAATTAAGAGAAATTTCTGCCCTTAAAGTGAAAAAATAGATATGTAGTCTCCAGGCTTATCTGACTAAATAAGCATCTCTGCAGTTAAAGATGGCAGAGTGTGTGAGCACTGGGAAATGGGGAAGCAAATTCACAGAGAATGCTGTGTAGGAATAGGAATAGAACTAGAATTATAAAGATGTTGATCTGAATTAAACTGTCAAATGGTAAAAAGTTCTTATGATTTTTTGGTTTTGTGTAAGAAGGCAAGACCTGTGTATAGTGGAAGTGTGCTTGAGATTAAGGATGATTTGAGTAAGGTCCCCAGAATAAATACTTTACTTCTGTTTTTAATACCAAGAGTCACAGAGCAAACCCAACCTGGGTAACAGAAATTAATATATGGAAACAGAAGTGATCATAAAGAGGTAGAATCATGAATTTGCAAGGTTATTGTGTATGTGCAGCTGCAATCAGATGGTCATTGTCCAAAAATTACAAAAGAACTGGTACATAAAATTCTTTGACAAAGAGATACTCTCTGTAAATCTACGAAGTCAGAGGTGCAGCTGTAATGCTTATATTTAGGAAGAGTGTCATGCATTGATGCCAGCCAGCAGCCATGCACCTGGGCCCTCCTCACCTCTGCCAATGGAACAGGGGAGACAATAGCAATAGCAAAAGTGAGGAAAAACTCATGAAGGAAAAGAGTCTGGGAGGGAAGAAACGGTGTTAAGGCAATCACTCACCACCTCCCACAAGCAGACCACTGCCCAGCCAATTTCTTAGCAGCAGGCCACCTTGGAAGTAAAATCCCTGTCTCTTTGAATTCCTTCTTCTACCCCAATTTTTATTGCTAAGCATGAGATTATACAGTATGGAATATCCCTTTGTCCCAGCTGTCTCCCTTCCTACTTTCTTGGCCCAAGCCTGGCTTACTGCTGAAGTGGGATGGGGAGTCAACGTGGGAAAAGAGAAAGGCTTGACACTGGGCAATCTCTCTTCAGCAATAACTAAAATATTAGAGTTTTATCAATACTGTTTTAGCCACAAAATTGGAACACAGCACCATCCAGGGTGTTGTGAAAAAATTTAACTCCATCCCAGCCAAAGCCTGTATCAAGAGGAAGGAAAATGGATTTTGGCAATGCAGACCTATTTGTCTTGACACAGTGGCATATGAGGATTTAGAAAAGATCTTTGAAGAAATAGATAAAGATGTGGAGCTAAATGAAAAAGGGGATAAAATGCAGCATGGATTTACTATAGATAGCTCATCACTGTCTAACCTCTTAGCTTTTTTTTGATGAGAAAGCTGATTTTCAAGCAAAGTAAATGTGTCGGATTTCCTCTATCTGGAGTTCAGTTTAGCATTGATGTGACAACCTATGAGAAGTTGTAGGGTCAAAGGGAATGCTCATGGGAAGAGTTGGCAATAGATACTGCTCAAAGGAACTTGCTTATAATCCTGGGGAGAGGGGAAGCAAAAACCCTGTTGAATTGTTTGAGAATGTTTTTGGACCAGCCTTGTGTTACATTTTTGTTAGTGATCTTGGCAGAAATATTAAGAGTGCACCAATAATACTAGCTGGTAACAGACATAATCAGAAAGAGGAATATAAGATGTCATACAGAAAGAATGACATGGCCAAAAAGACTAGAGGAACTGGCATGAAATAAAATTGGCGTTACAAAATGCAAAGTAGTAGGTAATCATTAGAGAATTGCTGAAGTAGGAGGAGATGGTAATTCATATCAATCCATAGTTACGGGGTGGACTATGGAATTTTTCTTCTTTTTATTCCTTTTCTCTGCAATATTACTGTGACAGCCACTGCCAGCAGGATGGTGGACATGAGTCATTAATAATCTTGGAATGGACTGTTGAAAAAGCTACTTGAGACGAGATGGTATCAGTCTAAGACTAACTTCATACTTTTTAATAGTTTTTGCAGTCTTCTTAATATGCAGTCTATTGCTGACAGAGCTATTGGCTATTCATTTCTTTGCTCTTTATACCCAGTAAACATTTGAGAAAAATCAAGCTTGAAAAGATCTGCTTAGCTAAGTTGAAGTGAATTTTGACAATTATTTACCTGCTCTTTGATTAATATGACTCACTGTTCTCTAATGATGTCTACGTTTATTTTCTACTGCTTATGATTTGTAAAGTAAATTATTTTTTCATTTTGCGATTTCAAACCATTTTGTTTGGTGGTTTTTGGTTTTGTTTTTTTTTATACAGCCAGAATTTGTGAATCCCGTTTCTTTGAAATTACTGCTGCTATTCTAATTGATTTCAGTTGGTGAGGATTAAGTCCTTCAGGCTTCTGAAAGTTTTAGGGTCATTCTGTGTGTTTCATCTTGATTTAATGATATTTTTCACTGTATATTTTTAAGTGTATATTAGTAGAAACTCTGAAGGTACACAGTGGAGTAAAAGATATATAGCCTTAACTTAAAAGAATCTGATATATACTCTGAAGTGAAACCTCAGAAAAAGTGGTGTCTTAAAATCTTAACTTTTAAAGAAATAAAAAATTTGAAAGCATAGCAACACATAATTAAGGCCAATTGTGTATCTTATTATCTCTGCAAAGTGAAACCAAAATCAGATTTATGCCACTTAGTAACAGCAGCTCCATTGTGTCTTTTCTTTTTCATTTCCACTGTTAAGAGTCTTTCACCTTCCCTTTGATACTTCAGAATTTATTTAACCAATTAAGAAGAGTGGAATTTAAACATGAATTTGCAGATACAGCCAAGGCTGCTGAAACAGGAGATTCTTTGAGAACATGTCAGATTGATGTTTTGGTTTCATATTTAGTGTCTGCAATTATAAAAATAGTCTTTTTACTCGCCTTTATTTTGCCTGATCATATCTGTGTAACTCTGCCATGTTTTGGCAGACTATAGAACATTAAAAGCTTTAGAAAGTAAGTTTAAAATCTAAATGCAGAGAGGTAACCGTGACTGAATTACTCTCCTGGGAGGAAAATGCTCTTAGAGTGCCTATTGAAATCAGCATTATCATTTCAATACATGTCAAATATGAGTCATTTCCTAGTTTAGGCAAAATTTCTTTATAAATCTTTAAATCTTCCAGTTCTTTCAAGAAAAGGTTAAAGTACTTATGATTTAATGAGACCGCTTTACATCATAACTGTTTGACTATCAAGAGAAAACTTGTCCTTTTCAATTTGTGAAATCCTTTTATTTTCTGCACAAGTTTTTGAATACTTTAAAATTTATTTTAAAAGCAAAGATCCTGAGATTTGAAAGCAGGGAGGCAAACATTTATTCTATACACTCCCTGTGTATGTATTACTAAATACAACGTGTTTTAAACTATATAGTCCCTAAGTTTAGTAAGGACATGAGACAGCAAGACAGCATTTTAATTTAATAAATCACTTTGATCTCAAAGTAAGTGTGAAGTCATCACATACTATCTATTAGGATTAGTTTGTCAGTCCCAAGAAGGGAGGGGAGAATTTGCATCAATTCTACATATTGAAGCTTCTTGTCTGTTAATTGCAATTATGTATTGACAATATTTAGGAGGATAGAGTCTATCCATATGGTTGGTGCTATGCTCCTGCCAGACAGTGGAAATAAAACTCACATTACAGTCTGTAATGTGTTTGAGTGTCTGTTTAGAGAACTGTTCATAGACACAATGAGCTATGCTCTCTTGGCAGCTGGTTCAGCATCCCTAACCCTAACCAAACCAGGCCATTCAGATACCCAGGCTGAACTTGCAGCCTTGGGGTTCTTGGATGTTACTATAACTATTTTTTACTCCTGTGTCCAGAAGTCCTACTGTGATTTTTGCCTCTTTTCTTCCTGTTCCATGGGTGCTATGATGCTGATTGTGTTGATTTGAAAGCTCTGTTGTTGTAGCTTCAGCTTCTTAGGAAACTGGGATGTTTCCTAGATGCCTCTATCTACTCTTCACTTATAGTGTCTCTTAAATTACTTCCTTTCTTTCCTGAATATAAGTTTGAATACATTTGCAGATTTAAATTTATAGTCTAACAGCTGCCTGGGAATACAAGACAAGGAACTTCATCTGTGCCAAGATTTTAATTTCAGAGAATGGCAAAAAAACAGGTTTTGTCAATGCCATCTTGACTACATTCTGGAAGTTGTGAATGTGTTTTTTCAATTGCAATTGCAAATCCCACTGAAGTCTGCCCAGACTCTGTTATACATGGTAAGAATGGAATTAAGCCTTTGTATAGCCAGTGTTGAGAGGAGGTAGTGTTGAATGGTTTGCCTGATTTGTCTGGAGAGTTTCAGACAAGGTTTGAAAACCATCAATTTTCAATTTGTTTTTCAAGCAGTTTGTTTCCTTATACAAGAGTATGCTGCAGCCAATTAAATTGTATTTTTAATAATGAAAGCACTATGTTAAGAATGATTTGCATTCATTTTTTCCCCTAGTCTCAAATCTTTAAACATCTCGCAGTTCTTAGAGTTGTATTTTTGGTGTCTGGTCTGCTTTTGCTTTTTTAATTTAATTTTTATTTTATTAGATAAAATTGAGTAAAGTAGAGATAAATAATGGTTTGTGCTGCTCCAGAAAGGGGGGGCAGGGCAGGGGTGGTGTTGGTGTTTAATTAGGAAATAACTTTGAGTCTTCCTAAACATACCACAACTTCTTTTTTTAGGGTAATTAATAACTGGGAATCAAAATTCTTGTGACCATTATAATATGCAATACATCTGTGTCTGTCATGTGTAGTTGAAGTTAAAATGTAATTTTAAGTATATTCTTTAAAAAAATAATTGTTATTTAAGATTGTGGTGGCATATTAATCTAAAAGGTATGTCACACCAAATGCAAGTAGCTTACCTACTTCTTAGAGAGAACGTTTGGAAAGGTGTTCTTTATGTGTTCAAATTCAATATTAAGAATAATAGTAAAAACTGTGTAACTGGAGTTAGAAGAACTGAAAGAGCTGTGTGTTGTTTAACAACGTCCTGTGAATTAAGCTGATCATTAGAATCAACTATTTTAAGAGTGCTAGAAATATGAAGTCCTACTGGGAGGTATATAAACAATATTTTAATTAGATAGCCCTTGCTTCTGAACTAATCTCTTAAATACATATTTATGTATTTTGAGTGGGTTCAGATATGTATTGCTTTATAGAACTTTAGGAACACTTCTGCAGCTGATGAATGCTCTTTCACTTGTACATTTGTGTAGGGAGAAACTTGGAGAGTTTGGAAGTGTCTCTGTGTACTTGGTATAGCTCTTGGTATAAAACGTTAGGATGACACTCACAGGGTACATCTCCTTTATCAGTTTTGCTTATGGAAAGGGTTCTTGTTGATACAGGTTTGCCTTCTGTCTATCTGGAGTCCTGTGTTACTCAAGAGCCCTGCTGATATGCTTGAATTTGATTCCCTTTTGGAGAGACCAAACTTGTGGTTTTACAGTGCGGTATCACCATTTAGAATATACCATTTGCAAGGTGGGCAGAAGGTCCTCCGTCAGGTAGTTTTTGGCACAACATACAGCATGTGAACAGAAAACTGGCAACTGGTTTCGAAGTCTTTGCTAGTAAAGATGGATCACAGATATTGTGAACCATTGTCCTTCCCTCTTTGTGATGTGCTAGTTGCTAAATGTTTTCACAAGATACTTGAAACTTTTTTTGATGAGTCTAAAATCTTCATGAGCACAACCAAATAGAGCAGCTTCTGCTTTTCCTGGATTTTTGTTTTATTTTATTTTCTTCTTTTTAAGTAATTGCTACATTTCAGGTTTTTGTAGGTTAAAGACAGACTTAAGTCAGAAGTCTGATCAAGAAATGGAAGATGAAACTTTCAGATTGTCCTTTGTGCAACCTCCATTATTTGTGTGTAAACTCTCTCACATCTCATGTTAACATCTGTGCATGCAGCAAATGGAGGGTGACATTAATGACATGTGTAGATCTCATATGACGCAAAATCCATGTGTGGTGGTGGCAGTCCACAGGAGGCACCTTGTGATAAGACTTCACATGTATCATCTTCTCATGGGAGAAAAGAATATTTCCTGGCACTGAACAACTTGTCAGCTTGGCTAGAAGGTAGAAGGTTCTGGGATGAAAGATGAGGAGGAACTCCTCCTGTCCCTGTATCTCATTCCAGTGCCTCAGCTCAATAATGCTGTAATTTTTGCACCATTTAAGGACTGCTGTGTCGGTTGGACAGTCTGTCTAGATAGTCTGTCTTGAAGTATGAAAGAAGAGTAGATGCACAGGCACAGCTTTCTTTTAGATATATCGCTGACCTATTTTCTGACAATCAGTGGTTTTGAAGTTTCTTAAGCTAGACTGTATTGAATAGCCACTGACTGACCTGTTTTTAGTTTAATAGTCTAGTTCTTTTTCTTATAATTTATATATTGGCATATATATAATTTATATTTTGGCATTGCAGTCTTGTGGCAATGACTTCCCCATATGGAAATATGGCTGTATGAAAGTGTTCTTTATTTTAAATCTGCTGTCTGACGATTTCTTTTTGTCAGTCTTTTGTTAATTTCTTTCTATTTACGATTCCTATGCTGTTTGATACGTTGATTATAGAACTTGATCACGTGTTTTAATTGTTTATAAACAAGATCTCTCCTTGGATTGAAGCCATTCTGCAGTTTGTTCATCCTTATTGATCTTTTCAAAACTTTTGGGGTTATATGGGGATGCAAGGGTCAGAACTCCACTTATTGTTCCAGGGACTTTGCACTGTAAGTTTCTAAACAATAAAGTTTTATGGTTTTATTTTTCATTTCTTTCTCAATAAAGAATGTGTTTCCTCTTTACTCATTAGTGAATGACTCTCTACAGTAACTGCAAGACTGCTTGGAGCAGCGACAGTTCAGAATTTAGTATTATGTTTACATGGCTAAGAATATATTTCTCTTGTCTACTACCTTCAGGTTAACACATTTAGTCTGCTGCTTTGTTGTCTGTTCGTTAACAATTTTGAAATCCTTTGTAACTTTGAAGTAAGCTTTGACTTTTACTGTCCGGATGCATTCACTCCATCCTTTTTCACCTCACTAGCCACTGTTTTCAAACCTATACAAAATGCTAAATAGCAGAGATTGTTCGAATTGATAAACTACTGTCAGTGTGAAATGTGACCATTTAATCTCTCTCAAGTTTGAAACCTTTCTAGAAAGCCAGTGTATTATATTGGTCAGTTCTTCCTTATTCACATGTATCTTTACTTCAAAGAATTCAAATTGGATCTAGATTTTTTTTCCACAAAAGTCACATTGACTTTTCTAGTGTACAATATTAATCCATGTGCTTTTCCAACCAGTTCTCCCAGTGCAGACTTGATTTGATGGATTCTCAGAAGAAATGGTCCAAGACCTAGTCATGCATCACGTCTGTAATTTTAATTTCCACGTTGTTCTTTGCTCTGTGCAGGGTTAATTGAAAATAGGTTTTGGGGTTTTTTTTTGTTTTTCTTTTTTTTCCTACTGCTTTTCTGATCTTCCATTGAATCTGAAGGCACTCTTTTTATTTTAAAAAATGTGCTGGAATACCAACTTCTGTAGTATGTTTTAATACAGTAAACTCGTGTACTTTATGAAAATTTGAACTTTCTTTAAGGCATAGCAATACTTTTTCAGTGGTATGATCTATGTAATTTCTGACATTCAGGTTCAAACATCTTAGGCTTTAGATTTCAAAGACAGGCATATTTTGTCACAATCTACATTCTACATGCATGCTTAGTTAGGACATTTCTGGTTTAGATACTTTATTTTTTAGCCTCAACTTTTGGTTTCTTTCCTAATTTGATATACAAAGAAACTGGCTCTTTTTGGGTATAGGAGCAACTGACCCTTCTTTGATTCTGTCTCTTCCAGAAAAGTGTCTCAATTCTGAAATGACCTAAATCCTTTTTTCCATGCACAGTTTGTGTGCAGAATCATACAACCTTGCTTGTCTGACCCTTTATGGTACTGGCAGCATTTCAAAGAATGGCACTGGCTTTTGTCTTCTGCCTCCTGAGTAAAAACCAAAATATTTTCCTCCCGAACCTCTCTTCTTTCATTTCTGGTGGTGTTTAGGTGTATCCTTGCTATTGACTGTGATCGTAGATGGCCTATATGTCTTGTGAGGTTCATCGTCCTTGCGCCTGTAAGCAAAGCATCAAGTGATATTCAGTGGCAGCACAGAATAGACCATCAATATTTCTCCTAATCTGAGATTTCAGAACTGCAAACTTCTGGTTTTTTCCACTGGAATTCTTACCCTTGAAAATTTATTGTCAATACTTGGAGATATGAGCCTCTCTCTTTCTAGCTTGATGGCAGTGTCCCATGGGACTTATGTGGTTCTTGGAATCAGGACTGGTAAAAGAAAAAGTCTGTCATCTTTCTGAGCTTCTCTAGGTGGCCTACCTGAGTCTTGATAGTAGATACTCTGTTTCTTCAAGTTAATACTGACTTGTGCCATATGGATGTACCTCTTTTCTGTAAGTCAGATAATTATGCATGTAGCAAGTTGGATTGCCACTCTTCTGCTGGACTTCTGAGTGTATTTTATTATGTTTGAAGGCCCTCTATCTTTTCCTTATATTGTGTTTGTTGACATCCTTGTCTATGCTGTTGTTCAGTAATCTTCTTGGCCTTTCTGTACCTTAGGTTGAGGCCTGTACACTAAAGTGCAGAGGGCACCATTATGAATTTTATGACCAGCCTCCCTTGATCCTCTCCTGGCCCATCTCTAGCAAAATGTGGTTGAGGGAGCTCCTGCATAAACTATTTCCTTTAGCTTTTTCCAACAATAAGCTACCAAAACACTGTCCTCCAAAGTCAGCTTTGGTCTGTGTTCCATTAACAGCACAGTTTGGATCTATGGCAAAGCTTGGATGGTAAGATTCTTAGTAAGAATGCTCTGGAGAAAAGCACTTATTCAAAAACTGAAAATTGAAGCTTACAGTGAATTGTCATCAAAAAGATAGTTGGAGAGTTACATTACAAAGGAATACTTGAATGACCATTTCTAAAGGACTTTGTGATGGAGGGAAGAAAGCAGGGCACAGAGGAGGAGGGAAGGGCCTGAAGTAAGGTTGTGGGGAGGAATATGAGAGGAATCAAAGGCAGAGTTTTGTGGCTCCTTGACCATGAAAAGAGGCTAAGCCTTGAAAGAAAAGATGAGACTTTATTTGCAAAAATCCCTTAACTGGATACATGAACTTTTGTGGCAAGGCATTCAAAGGGCAAGAATAATTGCTTTCTTCTTATGCAAATCATCAGCCAAAAAAGACAGAGGGATAGATTTTCAACCTTTCAGTCCCAGCAGAGCTGTTTCAGTTGTTGTGGAACGAATGTACCCTTGTGTTATATTTGGGAATGACTTACAAGTCCCAGTACTGAGTGGTGCAGAATGGTGCAAAACTCTTCAGATATAATCAATTCAAAAGACTAGAATTTAATATGCAGCTGATATTGTAATACAGGGCTAATAATTGTATATTAGTAACAACTTCCCCCTTCGTTTGTGTGGATATCTGCTTATTCTTTGACTAGTGAAGCACAGAGACTTTATTCAGAAGGGATATTTCATTTGACATCTACATCTCATCTGTAATTTACGTGATTACAAGTAGTTTGTGAAAATTCTGAATCAGTGGTTGTGCTGTATTTTAAATAGAGGGAGCAGAGAGAAAATGTGCATTGTTATGAGATTATCTAAAATGTACTTTCAGACCTTTTGTTTCAATTAATTTTGGCAAGTCTACGTAACTGTTTTAGTTACTAAGAAGCAGCTTGTTGAATCCTTAATACTTGTCTCCTTTCATGTTACTATAGTGATCATTGGATGTTGGGTCTGATTTGTTCTGTGACTTGGGGAAAATAGAGTCGTTATGCAGCAGGAAAGCAATTGTTCTCCGTGTATTTTCAGATCTGATGGCTAGGATGCTCTGAAGTTTTTTTATTTGGAACTCATTTACAGCACAGAAGTCACTTGTTAAACCTTTCCATGTAAAAAGGACAGAGATTGATCAATGATTAAAATAGTCGTAGTAAAGCTTATTTGTTAATTATTTTGGTTTTTAACAGAATCTGGTTTTGCAATTTTGAGCTCTTGGCTTCTCTCTGCCACTCCCCTGCCCAGATATATTTATTCTGTCCTGAGGCATCCCTAATAGAGTGATACAGCTCTACTGACACTGGCAGTAGAGAATATTATTCATTGGTACAGTGCTGGTTGGATAGAAAGTGGAAAGCTGTAGTTAACAATTTTAATACTGCTTCATACTACTGAAATACTTTTGAAGTACTGGCCAACAAAAGATTAAATGAAAATTGCCAGTCTAAAATTGTAATGCATAATCTGTAACAAAAAGGTCACTAATCTGTGATTGAACTGTTTGTTTTAAAATGTTTGCTTTTTAAAATACTAATTCCTAAAAATACAGACCATTTCAAAAGCTGTCTCTTTTCACATTGATCTTTCTTTGTCTTCAGCCTGGTTTATCAGATAACTGAGTTTGGGTTATATTACTCAATTTTTAACAGAGTACTAAGATTACCCCATCCAAAAAATTGACATGTTTCTTATTTTGGTACTTGCATTTTTGCATCTTAAACACTTTGTTTTTGAAATGGCTATTAGTTTTTCTTAAGCCTGTAAACTGTCTTATAGATTGGTCTGCATTCCAGTTGCTTTCCAATTTGGCTGTTTGGGCTCAAATTTATATTAATATATAGCTTGATCTTGAACAGAGTTAATTGCTTCAAGGAGCACTCTGGGGTTCCATGTTCCATCCCCTCTCCCACCTCCCCTTAAAAAAAATAAAAAAAAATTATGTTGTTCTTCAGGGAATTCAAGCTGAACTAGTGAATATATTCACAAAAAGAAAGACTTGGATTGAAGGAAAACCATTTCCTGCTGAGAAGGGATTAACATTGTAGGAGATAGTGAAAAAGAAAAGTAAAGGAAGGCAAAGAGAAAAGCTAAATATCTTTTATACAAATGCTAGGAGCATATGTAATAAGACTGCTGAATTGGAGTGACATGTTTTCAAGGATAAGAAAGATATTATTGGAATAAGAGAGACAACCAGGAAAATGAAGGGGGATTTAAAATGCCAAGATACACAGTTTCAGGGAAGGGAGAGTTAATATAAAGCTGGAAGAGATGTAACAATATTGCTGAGGGATGATACTCCATCTGCAATCTGCAGTAGGAAACGCTCCTACTCTCACCCCCTCCTTTCCGCCCCCCTCCCCGCGTATTTCTTTAAACTAAGTTCAGTGGTTTGCATGCAAGTTTAATGTAATTGTGATTCTTGGCTGTTGCACTAGACTTGCAGGTGATCAGAAAATAAAAGCCCAAGCAATAAAAATATTTAAGACATAACAGTCCCTAAGAAAACCAGAACTTTGATTTGAAGAATGCTGGATTATTGAGGAGGAGAAAGAAGGGAGACATTGTTAGAGATCAGTTATCATATTGACTGTGTCAAACTACAAATGAGAGCATGTTTCCACTGTTGCTGTAAGGTTGTTGCCTTTATATGTTAATGAAACAATATATAGTATTGTAGCTGCTATGGAAAGATTGCAAATATAAATCTGTATATGGAGATAAGACGCAAAATCAAATGATCAAAAATCATGAAATTTGAAATGTTTGTGGGGTGGGGGTATGAGCTGGATGGAGAAAGCAGCCCTAAAGTTATTGATTTTAGCAAAGCTAACTTTGAAGGAAAGCAAAATGCTCCTGGGGTTTTTGTCTGCAATCCTGTGATGAATGGGAAATCCACTCCACACAAGTAGAGAGTACATAGTGTATAAAACACGGAGAGAGGCTGCAATTAAAATTCATCCCAGTTAAGTCAAGAAAAGGAAAGGCCGATATGGGCCTGAGGCAAAAGAAGGAAAGGCAAAGACACAACTTGCCCCTCCCGACCTTATGCTTTTTCCTTCCCCTTCGCTGTTCTTTACCATTTCTTCTACTGTCCCTTTATCCTCTCCAGCCCTTCTGTTTTAAGACAGTTCTGTCACTGTGGTCCCCTGTTGAGGTTTCTTCCTCAAGTCTCCTGTTTTTTTCACACTGGATTTCTCAGAGTGTGGGCATAACTGTTCAGAGTGCTTATAATAACACGGACATGAATCTTTTTCCCCTCTTCCCCCCCAAGTCACTTACACTGTGCATCCCCTTAAACATGGTTGCAAGCTGTATGTAGTAGATGTATTTCTTCTTCCCCAACTGCCTTTGTTTGTGAATCTGGGATGATTTCAATTTACTGTTAAGACAAGGAGGAGCTAAAGTTAGGGAAGGCAAGCGGGGGGGTAAGTAACAACTCGTGTACATGGTGTGGATATATGAAAATTTTTAGAAAAAAACACTGGGCTGTGATGGAACATCTGCCACTGAAATGGCAGTTCTCTGAGAGACAAGAGTGAAACAGGCACACACATGGTTGCAGGTGGTATTCCTTTCTTTTGTGCAAAGTTAGGACACAAATTGTGTCTTCTTTTGGGACCCAGTATGCAAGTTGCTTTATTGTCCAACTTCCCACATGAACATGTTATCAGACATCTTGTTTCAAGGTGTAAAGAACAGATGTGAGAAGAAAAGTAACTTTAACATATTTGAGGTCTGAATTTGGGCAAGTGTAAAATGACATCGCTGAAGTTGAAAGCAGTTTATAGGAGCTGAAGATCTGGCCCTTAACTAATGCAAGCAGTTTGAACAAATTTTGATCTGGCATTTTATGTTTAAACAGTGAACAAAGATGATAATGGCAAAAGTGGATTTTGGAGAGAGATTTAATGGGACACCAATGGAAGATTGAGTGATCTTTTTCTGTCAGTCTGTCTGTATTCTCTCCTTTTTTTTTTTTTAAATTGCAGTGATTTGTTAACTGCAGAAATTGGCAACAGGCAGAGAGGATGACCATGCAGTCTTATGGCATCCAGTTGATGACCTGTTTCTGAACATGGTATGAGGGATGATAAAGTTTAGTTCCATGTATATTGTGATGATAGTTGCATCTATATTTAAAGCTTTCTGTCACTGAAGCACTCTTGGTGTTGTCAGATGTCTATTGGACTGGATGAGCTGCAACTTCTTGCAATTGAATGTCAATAAGACCAAAGCAATTTTGGTTGATTCATAGCACCAGCTTAAGCATATTCACTTGCACAGATTACATTTGACAGATAGTTACCTTCAGCTGAACTCTGTGGTTAGAAGCCTTGGTATATTCTTGACAGTGAGCTTAGAGCTGATGCCTTATGTTTATTTCATATCCTGTTTTTGCCTTCCTAATACTGCATGTGTATGTCTACATTTAAATAAATTCACAGCTGAAGTACTAGTCACTCCACTTGTTATCTCTGGACAGAATGTTGTGATAAGTCAATTCCAGATTTTAAAAAAATGGTGGGTTTTTCCCATTTAGGCAGTTTTAATTTCAAAAGCTATCTAATCAAGATTTTTTTTTTTTTTATCAGGAGCTGCTGGAAAAGTGTCTGTCAAAGTCTAACAACAAGAGTATAAGAAAGAAAGAAAGAAGTAGAGGATATAAGCAAAGATGAAAAAGTGTTTTTCCTTTTGGAATGTTTTTCTGGTATTCTACCAGTTTTCTGGCCTGCAGGGAAAATATAGTCAGCACAGGTGTTCTTACCCTATTATGTTAGTGAAAGTTAAAATCCTCTGGATTCTGCAACAAGATTGTGCACAGTGTCATAAAATACTGATGTGTGTTAGTATCCCCTATAAATTTTGTAAAGAAAGGTATCTGTCCACATAATTTCTCATAATGGCTCTAAAATAGTCTGGGTTAATATACAGTTTCATTCACTGATTTGGTTAGTTGATCCTGGTTTTGGTGAACTTACATATATTACAACTTCATTTGGAGCATACCGAAGAATTAAACTTTCGAATTATTTCAAACCATTTTCCTGTGTGGGCTCCTGGTCAGCTTAAAGCAGCATCCTGATTTTGAAGAAAAATTCAATGACTTAATGCCAAATAGCTCATCTGTATACTGTTTCCACTCACAACTTCAGTTTCTATTGTTAAAGGCTAAAGGTGATTTTTTTATAGAGCTTAGGGAGGTTCTGAAAGGGAGATCTGGGAGTTTTTACTTCCTTCTCTCAGTGAAGAATAGCATTGCAGCATCCTTGAATTTTGATATGGAAAAACAAAAAATAAAATACTTAGCAAATTAAAACAGTTGCAGTTGCATATTGGCATGTTCTGGTGAGTGAACAGAGTTGACTTTATAGTTTTGGCAACAGTTGAATAATGAATCTCAGCCTAGAACTATGTTGGCAGGTCTTCTTTCTAAAAATGACAGAATGGTTGTAAGGAATCTCCCCTAACCATAGATGCTAACTTAAGCACTTCCGTTTTGAAAATCATCATAATAAAGTCTCTGTGCTGTTACTTATGTCAGTGGTGGCAATGAAAAGCCCCAAGCCCTATTTGTTTTCTTCCTGTAAAATGCTCTTTGTCCTGAGAACCAAAGGTGCGTGAAAAGCATCACACAGAAGCCAGGGTTGCAGTTTGCCTCTTATCATCTTTGGCTCTTGTCCTTCAATCTTGCAGCTAAGTTGCTTCAAAGGCTTGAAATACAGAACGGTGGGTAGTAGGTTTGGGTTTCCTTGGAGGTGCAGAGTTCTTACAGCTTGAAAACTTCATTTTTTGCCACGTGAAGGTAGTATAGGATTTGAATATGGAAACAGCGGAATTCAGAAAAGGGAATCAAGTCATTTAATAATAGCAGGTAGAATAGATTTTATTATGTATGTAGCTTTTGCATTTGCTATTATATATTGGCAAATTATCTAAAAACAGGATTGAAGATTTGAAATTGTGACAGGGTTCTAGCTGAAGCAGCACCAAGCTCACTGGCAAATTTGTCAGGCAGTTTTTTTGCTGGTGCAGAAGGTACCATTTGTCTGTCAAGTGTTATGCAGATAAATTATCTGAGCTGCCTTGTCCTCCTGGATATTTTTCTTTAATTTCCACAGCCCTCCCTCCCACAACTCCCCTGTCCCTATTAACATGGTTATTAGCATCTTTTTTTGGTCTGTTTGAGAACAAGTTCCTAGACAAATTCCTCCTGACATATCCTTGTTCTCATATGTTTGCTACATAAATTCATTATCTCTTGCCAAGTTTTAGATCTGCCAAGTTCCCTCTGTGTTGTCTCAATTTTCATTCCAAGTAAAAAAATTAAAATGCAAAGTGCAGAAGACTAAAAGTGAACTCCTTTTATTTTAGGGTTGTAAGCTTTGCCTCTGAGAGGAGGAAAAAAATATAAAAAAAAGGCCACAGGAGAATTTGAAGTATGTAAGACATCTGCCCAAACATCTCTAGCAATAATGTCATCACCGTGATAGTCCTTATTCTTGAATTATCCATTCAGCTAAGGTTTTAAATTTGAGTTAGGCTGCATGTGGTACGTTGTAAGGAGAGATAATCAATATAAGACTATAGGAGCAGGCTGTGTACTAGTGCCAGTGAGTAATAGGTGGAGTACGAGGTGGCTGATTGTGACATGGAATCCTGGCTCGTCTGCACAGATTGAACTGTGGGAACTACCACACCTCTTTATTTTCTAAAGCAATCATAAGATGGCTGACAGACAGATTGTCTGAAGGCTTGGGAGGAGCAGAGGAGTTTGGGGATCATAGAATGATAGAATATCCTGAGTTGAAAAACACCTACAAGGATCATCGAGTCCAGCTCCTGGCCCTGCACAGGACAGCCCCAAGAATCACATCATGTGCCTGAGAATGTTGTCCAAATGCTTCTTGAAGGTTGGTAGACTTAGTGCTGTGACCACTTCCCTGTGGAGCCTGTTCTAGTGCTCAGGCACCCTCTGGATGATGAACCTTTTCCCAATGTCTAACCTAAACCTCCCCTGACACAGCTTCATGTTATTTCTTCTGGTCCTGGTCATGAGAGAGAAGAACTCAGCCTGCCCTTCCCCTTCCCAGGATAAACTGTTTATATTAATGTTTGAGAAAAATAGTCCTTGGGCACATAGAATCTGCTCCCACCTGTATTCACTATGTTTTTCTTGTTGTTTGGGTTTTTGTTATTATTGTTTTGTAGGTTTGGGGTTTTTTTTAAGCTAAACGTAAATTTTGTAGATTAAAAAGAAGAAATAAATATTAGTAGACTAATGCAAAATAAGAATAAGGCAGAAATGGGTGATGGAGAAGGAGCCTTTGTGATGTATGTTCAAGGTGTGTAAATTCTGCAATTTATTCGGAGAAGGAAGGTGTTGAATTGTGGCAGAAAGTTGTCTGCCATTTATGATTCATCAATTTAGGGGCACATAGATGGTCAGATTTTAAAAGATATGTAAAATGCAGCACTGTGATTTTTGGTCGCTAGCTCTGCTTATATTACAGCTGAATGTAAGGTTGGATTCATGCTAATGGTTTCAACCTGTTTTTTTCCCCCCAAATTCTGTTGCTGAAGTCTGTATCACTGACCTTTCCTCTTTACAGAAATTCATTTATGAAGTATTAAAGCTGTGTGGAAGCCTTTTTAACTGCAGGTTCAGCAAGATTTGCAATTATTCAAGAAAATACTGAAATACATACCTGTGTGTGTCTCATCGCTTTGATATGCAAAACCCCTTTACTCTTCTATTAACCATTATGCTTCTGTTTCACACCTGCTTTTGTAAAGATGTGAACCCAAATGTCCCCCAGTGGTAGAATATGCCATATATCTTTATATGAACAGGCAAAAAGAGCATATTTAGACAGGTTGAAGGTGAAAAAAATTTTTATGCTCAAGTTTCTGATTAGACCATTATAACAGCATCACTAATTCTGCTCCTTCCATCTATTGTCTTCCTTCCTCTGTTGTCATCAGTGACCACTGTTGATTTGTTGACTCTATTAAAGTATTCAAGGAAGCCACAGGCCTGTCATTTTGGTCATAACCTTAATCTGTTTTCTCACCTTGGGAGAAAATGTGTTAATACACTGTCTGTTCCTGCAGAATGAACTCATTGAGAAAGTTCCTGATGCAACAAATCTGCAATATGTTTAAGAAGGAAAAAAAAGGTTTTCTGAATCTTGGTTATTTTAACAGATAGCAAGCTATGTTTAGCTGGCAACTTTTGTAAGAACCATACCAAATTAGGTGACAGTAAGCAATTGTAACGGTACGTTGTGTAGTAATTTTTGAGCTGGATGAGTTGCAGCTTCTCCTGATTTCTCATAATCTCTGACTCCTTGTTATTTCTGAATGATTAAGCAAATCATTTATGCTAACTTCTGCTTTAATTTCCATCTCTGTAAAGCCTGTGTAACTTTATTTTTTTTTGGAGTCACTTTAGTTTTTAAGACAAGTAAAGGGAGGGATCAATTCTGCTGGAAAATAAAAAGCACTTTTTTTTCCTTTTTTTTTTTTATGCCTTACAGGTAAATTATATAGCTGCCTAATTGCTTCTCATAAAGCACTTTAAAATTCTTCAAATGATGTATCATCTTTATAATAGTTATTTCTATTTCTGAGAAACTACTTGCTGTGCAAATAGAGCTTATTTAAAGGAAAAACAAAACCAGACTTGAGTCTTCTTATGTTTTATTTTTTGTTCTCTTGTTTCAAGGAGAACTTGCTTTTTTACCTCATATTTGAGAAACAGGCCTTGTGTTTTGGTTTGCATTAAATTTTTAAATTTAACTTGCATTTTCATCTAGCTAAATTTGCATTTTTAAATGAAAAATTAGCTGCTTTTTTTTAAATTTTAATATGCAGATACCTGAGTTTTGGAATAATCTCGTTTACTGTCTGGTATGTATCACAGATCCCTGAACTGCTTCTTTTTCATCCTTTATGAAAACAGTGGTGTCTATTACATGTAGTGGAATGCATTAATTTCCTAGTATTGGAAGATGCATTTTGGGTCCTCGTCCTTGTTTTATGTATGTTGATCAGTCCTGCCCCTGCCCTTTGAGACTTTGTATGATGGTCTAAATAGCCATAAGAGCTGAAGTTACAGTCCAAGTACTTGGCATCACTAAGTTGGCTGGATAACTCGGTAGGCCAGGATTAGTATCATTTGACTTAAATGACTAGAAAAGATTTTTTTTTCTTTTATTTTTGGTGCCAGAGTTCTCTTTGTTGTGGAGCTCCTCATTTACGGCCTACGCATCTGGGAAGAAATTCTTCTGGTTTATTAATCTGTCTTGCCAGACAGTGTGATCTAGTTATACAATAGATGATGAGAAGAAACTTTAAGATTAAATTGTATTTTATGGTTACTAGGAGCTATGATGAATAAGAGTAAAAAGAATGTATGTTCAACCAGTAGAAGAGATTAATGTTGTCTTGAAATAACTCCCTTTAATTTATCTGTAATATTTTAATAAATCTTTCCCATGACATTAAATATTGGGATAGGAAAGATAACCTATCGGGAAAGATTGTACTAACTGAAAAACAGCTATGTCTTTGGAGCATATAATAATTACAAATTGTAAAATATTTTGGGAAGAGACTCTTGCATCTGTGTGTCATTTAGTGCAGTGAAGCTTTGATCTCTGGATAGTGATCTTGCGCTCTGCTATAATATATTTAGGTATTCTTTAGGATTTTTTTTAATAGAACGTAAAGGACTCTTTTCTATGTCTCTTCTTCCTATCTTATTTATTAGAAATCATTTTCCACAAGGTATATGGGTAGTTTTAATATTAGAACTGACTTTTAATAGAAAAATCTTACTAATGCCAAAAGATCATAGTGTCCACTGAAGAAAGATTTACTTAACTTCATTTATTTTTGCTTAAGTGGTGCAATTCAATTCCACATGGAAGAGACTAAAATTGTCTCAGTTGCCTTTTATATATATGTATCAGGACATTTTGATGACAGAATGATTAATGTGTGTGAAGAAAAAATGTGTGGTGATTAATGTGTGTGAAGAAAAAATGTATGTTGCTTAAGTGGGCCAGATATCACACATGTACATTGCAGTGTAATAAATGTGTTTGTTATTACATGAAAGACAAAACTTTGTAGGTTGTGGTCTCAGAATTCCCTCAAATTGGCTTTGGCTTGGAAAAGGTCATTGTAGTTAAAGAAAGTGGAGTCAATATAACTGTGTTTTTTGTTTGATATCAAAATCTGTTCTGCCTCTGTGTTAATGATGAGGAATATTCAGCTTGGGGTTTTTTTTAAGCATATTGCTAATTTTTTTTGTGATACTACTTATTTTTATGATACCTGTTATACTCTTTATTTTTAACTCATACTATTTATTTATACATTGATTATACCAATATACATTATACTTATAGATATCAGTACAGTACAAGGCTTATAAAAAAAAGCGAAAGAAAAAAACCATTGTATTCTTCATTCAAGGAGCAGCTGTGCAAAATCAGGCTACTAATATATAGAAACCATGGCTGACTGGTGAAGTCTCTGAGCTGCTGGTGGTTTGAGATTCAAAAAGTGTTCAGGCACATTAACATACAGGCTTGCCATGCTCTTATATGGCAAGCTGCTCCTGCTTTTTGCCATATTCCCTTAGCCAGTGCAACTGCTCTGAAGTGGAGTATTCAGTTGTGTTGCTTCTTTTTTGCCACACAGATTGCTGCAATACAGTGGAAGTTAGCAGTTCTGTTAGCAGTTAATACCTGAAAATATTGGCTTTTGTTCACATGAAAGCTCTGCCTGATCCAAACCAAGTGGAAAAATTCATGTTAAATTTCATTGTTATGTTTTCATGGGTAGGGTCTGAATAGCAGAGGTCTTTGGGTGAGAAAATAAAGTTGTAATGTGTTTTCTATACCTATCTTGTTTTATTAACAATAGCATAAACACAATCCTGTGCAATGTGCTCTGGGGTGACCCTACTTGAACAGGGAAGTTGGATCAGATGATCCATTGTGGTCCCTTCCAACCTTACCCATTCTGTGGCTTTGTGATTCTGCACTACTGTGAGTGACCCACAGGGCAAGGAAGTTTTCCTATGTAGGAAGTGATTTGGTTTGGTATTGCTGTCTCTGATGCACAGTTTGCTTGTGCCAAAGAACCGTAAGAGCTTAGTTCAGGATGCGTTAAAGGAACTTGCCTCTCAGCTCTTTGGCCCAGCACCTCTCCTCTTTGAAACCCTTCTGCATCATAACAAGAATGCTATTAGAGGTAAGAGTGCAAACATCTTTCACCACCTCAGTTCACCATCAAATAGATTTTCCATTGCTTGGTATTAGGTTCTATGTTGGCAGGGGCTGATGTAGTTTCAGAGTGAATGTATCTTAGTAACTAATCCTTGCTACCTCCTTATGAGGTGATTTGCTAAGTATCTGACAGATGGGGAAGTAGGAGAGTGCAAGGCGGTTTCAGAGCTGGGATTAGAGGGCTGATGTCCCAGGCTTCTGGTCCTGAGCTCTGCGCAACCATGAAGTCAACCTTTCCTGCCCATCTCCTGTTACTCTCTTGGGACAAATTCCTATTGAACGTTATTAGTAAAGACAACAGGGGAATAATCTTGTTGTCCTAGTCAGAAGGGAAAATGTTCTCTTAGTTCTGTGCTATTGTATGAAATTTAATGCTATCGGTCAGGAGACCTTAAATAACTACATTAAACAGCCGATTTGGTGCCAGCTTTTCTTCTTATTTAGCTTAGTCTAAACTGACACCAAACTTTGAGACTTCCTCTCCTCCCACAGTGGAGAGCCGCTGGGATTTTTTATACCACACATGGTTTCCCTCCTACATTTTCCTCCCATGTCAGATATTCATACCCCCTTTAATAACCAGCAGGGGGATCATTACATTGAGCTACTGCCAAATGCATAATGACTGCTGCCTTTGCCTTACACAGTCACTGCACTACTGATATCCAATTCAGCATTGTAAAGTGCTTAGGGCTACCTTGGGGATGTGCTATATTAAACCCAACTATTCTAAATCCTATTTAATACGAAGAGATTGGTGGTGGGGGAGGGGGGGAGGGAGATTTAAAATTGTCATTAGTCACCTATTTTCAACAAGTAAAAATACCTGGTCACTTAGGGCTCAATTCTGTTGCTGTTAAGTCATAAATAGACCCACTGATTTTAGTAGGGGATGCATGGAGGTAAGCACTCTGCTTACTATGGGGGGAGGCAGAATTGGGTCCTATAAAGCTGTGTCTGAGACAGTAAGTTTGCAAGAAGCTGATGGGGGTGAGTGCACCCATTTCTGAATTCCCCTTACAAATGTTTTACAGTGGAAACAGGAAAGCGGAAACATGCTTCATATCTGACTAAAAATAAAGGTACTCTTAAACTTGTAAAAGGCAACATTTTTATTTGAATGATATGACAGAGCTGCCACAGGAGTGTTACCTGCTATAAAGAAAGCTTAAGAATTATTACCTTTATTAGACCAGTGACACTGAGCTTTAGCCATACATTTCTAACTTCTGTCCCTCTACAGAGACAATTTTCTTTTCTTAAATAAACTGTCATGCTAGTGTTAATATATTGTTGGCTCCCTCATACTCTGAGAATACTGCTGATATAAAACATGTATATGTTAGATTGGTAATAGTATCTTTAGTGTAGCTGACTAGAACAAATGTGTTTCCCTCATGGCTGTGCTAATGTGATAAAGGAAAATTGGCTGTTCATCAGCTTTTGGCTGGGTAAAGACAGTAGAGATGGAACCACATTCTTTTTTATGCATTAATACCACTGAGAACTTTTCACTAGTTATATTTCATGTGCGGGCATGTTGTGCAAAGATGTTGTAAAACATGAGATAATGCTACAAATAACAAAGTAGAAAAGCCTGTATCTTTTATGATGATAACAGTCAAACACCAAATGACAGTAACAGGCTGTAAAAAATGTGATGCAGAAAAAAAATGCGATGTAACCACCACATATACGTATACTTAGGCTCTTGCAAATAGGGCATCAGATGTTTAGAGGGCTTTGAATTAAAATTAAATAAAAAACTGTTGTATTTAGGTCATTGATGTGTCAACACAAAAGATAATTTAAAATGGAGAGATGTATTTTGAGTGGTGAAACTCATATGCAATAACTTTTTGAACAAATCTCCAGGCTTAGTAATTATGATAATAGCCTTCAAATTTCCATCAGTGGAAGGGCAATAAATATTCCTGTCTAAATTTGGAAAGTATTGACTGAATCTGGAAATGGCAATAAAGCTCAGCATGCATGTGTATGTTTGAAAGTGCAGTTTAAGGAGGAAAAATTCGTCTGTACAATTTTGTGTGAAGCCTAAAAAAAAAAAAAAGTCCAAACAAAACCCTCCATCTTATTTCATGTTTTCTTTCTTAAAATGCTGATAGACTCATGTTGCCCAAGGCACTGATGCTGATCATCTGAGCTCAGATTTATAGATAATTGTGTCCGTTTATCTTGGTCTGAAATTTGAAAGAGTTTATTGCAGAATAGTATTGTGAGTGCTTATATTGTGGTTTTCAAGCTGGTATCTTGTTAACTGGTAAATAAGTTCTGTCTTTTCTCTTTGCAACAAATTATTCTGGCTTGTAAACCTTTTGTGTCCTTACATAGATATTGTTCTTATGGAAGCAATTATTCCATGTTTATTTTGTTTTGATTAGCATGACTATCAAGACGGGCTAAAGCACTCTAGTTTTATCTGGCCTTGATAGACACGTTTCACCAGGCATCCATATCTGCAAAATTAAAATACTGCTCTGTAAATTGGCAGCAAAAAAATGGTGTTGAAAACTACCAAGTTCTCATGTGAAAAAAGCCTTATGCAAGCTAACTATTGCTAAAAATCAAGTAATTTCATTTTTGCAAATAAATCACTTTCTGAAATAAAAGTTTTGGATAAGTTCAACTTAGTTTGAAGTATAATTAACTTCATTAATGGGAAGCTGACTATAGCCATGATACCTACCGTTTTCATTTTGTATGGACCTATATTTTTTAAATGAGAGGATTGAATTTCATAAAATGTAAGGCTGAAAGACATTCCCATATTAATAAAATTTTCCTAATTTTAGGTAACCTAAACCTGAGGATTTTTAATGCAAAAAAAAGTACTTTGTAAAAGCTCAGCATCTCGTGACTTTGTGGAGCTGGGAGAACGCCATAAAGTATTTCTATGAACGTTAGCTCAGATTTAAAATGAATTGGCAGGGAAGGGAACACTTGCAGAAAACAGTACCCTGGGGTGCTGGCTGAGTGCATATTCCTAGCCAAGGGTTCCCTTGATGTGAGGGAATTAGCCACTGGGTGTAAAGCAGATGTAGGCAGTTCCTATACCATTCCCTTCAGCTCTTGTAGAAAGTAGCATGCTGGGGTTAGGGAGGTGTTTTGGAGGGGTGTTAGAGGCCTGGCTGAAACGTGCTGTGCTTGGTTATCCTGAGCATGGTATACAGCCCCTTGAGGCCTGTTTGAACTGATGTGTATGAGAAGAGCTGTGACAGCTATAACATGTGCCCATGGCCTGAAGTGGTGATATAGCTGTAACCAGCCTTGTGCCGTGTGAAACAGACCCACCCTTCTCCTTTTCCTCTCTTCCCCCTCCCTGCCAGATCCCTGTACTGTAGTTTCTTCTTTGATTTAACTACTGTGGAAATTTTACACCTTATGCATCTGGATGGACAGAAAAGAGGTAACTGCTTTCAGTAGGCACTGAAAATAAAGAAACATAGCAGAAAGGTTGAAGTAATGGTATTGGTTGATCAGTGATAAACTCAACATGTAGAGAAATCAAAGTGATTGCATAATAAACCATGTGTTTGCCCTTTTACATTGACTCTCTAGGTGCATCACAGCCGAATTAGTTTCTTCTTGAATGGCTGGGAAGATGACAACACACCTTTTGATTCAAGGATTCTTAAGGGAACAGTTGCAGATACTGATGCTGATGGTACTCTGCAAATTGGACAAAGCTTCACAGGTGAATCTTGTAGTATTTTAGTGGAGTGCATTGGAATATACAAAATAAAATATGCATCTTGTGGTTAAAAGAAGTGTGTGAGTAATTTTAAGTTATCCATATGCTAAGAAGTAATACCTTCCTGCAGAAGAAAATTCCTATTATACAATTAGCTTTCTCAAAAGATTAGCTGAAAGATAGAACTTTGGTAGATGATCCAGTAGGATAACATAGGTAGGTTTCCCTGCCTTCTTTAAAACATGCATGTAAAGTGACACATTCCAATAATTTATGTTCATAGTTTTTCTGAGTAAATATATGCAAGTATTTCAGAATGGAATTGTGCATGGCCACTAGACAATGCTCCTCTCTGTGCAGACTCAGGAACAGAGCTGAAGATTTCTGGCTGTCCATGTTCTTCAGTTCTATCAATACCGATGTAAAAGACTAGCAGAATGAGAATCTTGCAGCCTAGTAGTGCCAAATAGCTTTACTCTTCCTCTGCATCTAGAATTTTATATGTACTACAGCATGACATAGTCATAGCAGAATGGTGGGGAATGTTTTGTTACTTTTCACAAATTCTTGGCTCTCCTGGTCTAAGAACACTGACTATTGCTCTTCAGGAACATGCACAATTTGAAGCTAACTCCTAAATACGGCTATGTGTCACTTAAAACAACTTTACTGTGGGCTTGGGCAAGAAAATATTCTGTGCTCCATTTCTTAAAGCTTGTATTTGGAAATGTGTTTTGTTGTAATTTTGATTCTGAATCCTGGAAAACTAATAATTGTATAAAAGAAGATAATATTTTAAAATGCTTTTTATCTTTATTGTATAAATTGATAGGTACAGTTGTACCTACTGTATCTCTTCTCTAATTAGAGGTGGCACATGGACTGGCTCATTACTTCTGTCTAATGAGCCGATCCCTGTGCCACCTCTCTAATCAGAAAAGAGATAGGTACAAAATGTTCTTATAAAGTTATTATAAATCATTCTTTTTTATAAAAAAAATTAAGCCACTGCCCTCTATAGTTTTGTCCAGGTCCAAGATGGTTTCATTCAGGAGGGGTAATTGTGCAAGAGAGATCTCTGAGTGCTGAATTAACGGTGCTCTCATGCAGTGCAAAGCTGCCTTCTGCTCAATAGATTATTTATAGTATATTTCCTTAGGTTTAGAGCAATTTGTTGGAAGAATGCAAGATTTTCGATTTTACCCAGTGGCACTTACAAACAGGTAAAGAACTTTTATTTTTGTAAAAAAGTAAGAGTGAGTTGAGAAGACAGTGTAGATAACAATATGCTTATTTCCCAAAGTACAGTGCTTTTCAGATATTTTCTTTAGATGATTGCTTGTGATGATGTAGTTTCCTGAACCTCGTTTCAAAGATTACCCTTAATCTAAAAAATCTTGAGTTAAAATAAATTCAGCAACTTAATGTGTTTTGCTTTTGAACTGTGCTTAAGTAGGCTTAATATATATATAGCGGTATATGTAGTGTATATATAGTGCAACACAACACTCAGTAATAAATATGTGCTTTCCTTCTTATTGTTGTCCTTGTTGCAATCTGACTTACTATGTATTCTGCAGAGAGAAGATCCAGTTGCTAGATTTCAATGCTTATAAACTGTCTAGGTGTTATCTACTCATCATAATTCTGACATAATAGTGTGTGCTGATAAGCTTAGTCCTGGTGGATAAGACTTACTAAGAGCTTTCTCAGAGCTCCGTGTAAACTGTAAGGCAAGGGAGGGAGCGTAGCGGACTAGTCCATTTTAGACCACTCAAATACTAGTGATCCAACTGAAGAGGACAGACACTCCAGCTTGGTTAGAATGTTGGCTTTGTGGCTGCAAGCCTGGCTCGCTATGCTTAGCTGTTCCTTTCCTCTGGTTTCAGATTCCCCATAGTATCGGATGTCCATGTCAGCTATTCTAGGTGCTTCCCCCGCCCCATACACACACCCTTACCCCGAGGTGCCATTGTCTGAACTGTTCCTTGCTTTCTGTATTAGATTGTCACCATAAGCTGCCAATGACTTCACTGGCTCAGCCCACAGAGCTCTGGGCAATTGCTTTGACTTCCTCCACTCCTGAGGCCAAATTACAGTTGCCAGTGCAATTTCTGTTGCCCTCCAGCCTCCCTTCCTAGCACATTACAAAGAAATGTTACCTTTGTTATCCAGCTCATGCCGGATTAATCTAGTCAATTCAAGCTGGCCAAAAGTAGTCAGGTCCTATTTGTCTGCCTGGTGCTTCTGGGTAGGCTGCATGCAATGACACTCATGACTGCAGACCTTAAGGCTACTTAATGATAGTCTTTCAATAAGATGTAGAGCAGTTTCCTAGGAGCTCAGCTATCTGCAGGACATTATGATGAACTGAGCTCCTCTGAATTGAAAATATTAATGTGAATCTGAATTCCAAGTTTTATGAAAATCATTTTGTCAAAGCAATGCTTGTCAAATCCTTTGAACTACAATTTAGGTCAATGAAATGAATAAAGTTTAACAATTGAAAAATAAGATATTTTACAGAATGTTTTGGCCTAGTGATGTCTTTGTAGATTTGATTTTATATCCACAAATAACTTGGTCCAAAATGGGATAAACTGTGAGGGAAAGTCTTTCCTGTGTGCCAATTAATTTAAGGCTATGTCTATGTAAAAGGCCCTATAGCTTTGGGTTCTGTGGAATTTGTAGTGGCAGCTAGCAAGTATTTATTTACTTAAGAAGTACACAAAAATTATGTTCTTACTCATAAAATAGGAAAATGGGAAAAATAACAGGTTTTCAATATAAAAATTCAGTATCTTCTAGGCTTACAAAATCTTTCTTTTACACCAGAGAAGAACAGATAAAGACCTGCCCATGTCATGCATATGTCTACCTGCTTGCCTGCCTACCTTGCTACCTCCCTATGTATCTATTTCAGTTGCTGATGTCAGAGGAAACTCAAATGACTCAATGATTTGACATGGCTGTATTGATGGCAAACTGGGGCAGCTAAAAAGTAGGCATTTGTATTAAAATTAGTTAAAAGTAAAAATATATCTGTCCAGGTTTTCTACGGTGCAATGTGATATTGTTCAAGGTGGTCTTTTTGGCGGATTTGAGTGCAAACATTCAACTTTTTTGTGGTTACAGGCAATGTGTCAACATTATGGTATCCTTAAGAGCAGTATCCAGACCACTAACTGCAGCCAGACATGATGCTGCAATAAAGTGTTAAGAGTTTTTCTCCTTCCATATATGGCTAGATTCATCCTATCTAGCTTTAGACACCTCAACAAGGAACTAATTTCCCTTAATACCATAGGTCTGAGGAATTTCATATATGTGGAGCAATGAAAGCAGCTCTGCAGTGCTTCTTCTGAAGGTGCCTGCTGCTTACCATAGGTAACATAGAGAACTTGTGGGGGCTTCATTTGTAGCTGATTGCCCCATTTTTATGTGCTGAAACCAGGCCTTTAGTTCTTCTACTATAATCTAAACTGAATTTTGTTTAATCTAAGACCCTAGAGGCACAAAGTGGCACTTGTCCTTTTTTGTCATGTATGTAATTACTTTTCTATATGCTGTGACAGAGACATTTTGGAAGTATTCTCTGGAAAATTCCCTCATCTTCATACCCAGTCCGAGTGCCGCTGTCCTGGAAGTCATCCCCGAGTGCACCCATTGATACAGAGGTACTGCATCCCCAATGGTGCAGATGATACCACTAACGACAGAGTGCTGAGGTTGGATGCAGAAGCCCATCCTCTGTCTTACATCAATGATGATGACATTGGGACTACTTGGATTTCATCTGTGTTTGCTAATACTGCAGGTCTGGATCGTGGTGTTTCAATCACAATAGATTTGCAAAATGGACAGTATCAGGTAATGGGAATACTACATTTGCTATTTATTAAATAAGAACTAAGAAAATAGTTTTGTAGGTGTTTCATTTACAATTTTAAGGAAATTCAAACCTTATGCTTTAAAATTTTATCCTTAGAGGATCAGGAAGAAAGCTTCCTTTTTTTGGTGTGTAACAGTGCAAAAGGCAGAATGCATTATGGTTTTTGTCATTCTCTTTTGATGTTGTAACAAGCTTGTTGTAACAAGCAGTAATCTTGAATAGATATACCAGAGAGGATATCCTGTGTGAAGGCACCAATATTTAGGAACTGATTGCTGTCTTTTACCTCCACTTTTATAATCTTCAACTTTAGTTTTAATTTCTATTAAGGCTTACAGTGCTTGTTCCATACCTCTGGTAGAAAACTGACTGCAGACGAATGAAGTTGAACCATGTCGAAAGCACACAGACTTATCAGAGGGGATTTCTGTTTTGTAGATATTCTGGAGATGGTAGTTTAGCCTCCCAAAGAATATGGAAGGAGAAAACGATAGGCAGGCCTGGTTACTGAAGAGGCCATATTTCATCTAACACTCCACTGGGCTGTTGAAGAGTGTCAGGATGTCTTGGAAGGAGGGACTTATCAGGAATGGGGCAGCATTCACAACAGGGAATGCACCAAATTTCTATGTATTCTTGCTAGCTTATTATTCTTTTTTTTTCATTAATGGTGAGAAGGGAAAGAATATGATGACAGGTTTTGGCTACATAAGTAAGAATTAGTCCTTTAGTTAGAAGCGATTTCAAATATATGTGACATTCTAGGATTTTACTTATTTGCTACACACATTTCTGCACAAGCAGTATGCTGAGGGAAGTGCTCTTTAAAACAGCACAGGTATTTGAGAAGATTCTGAGCTAAAAATAGAGAGAATCCTGAAAAAAAAGTACCTGTTATCAGACAAATGACTCATCAAATATTTGGCAACACAGAATTATAACCTTCATTTTTGCCAAAATAATATTACTGTAACAAATCATGGATTTTGTGGTGCATTTTCAAATGATCTTCAAGAAAAGGTGGAGTTCTGATGCACAGATCAGTAGTTGTGTAATAGTGTCTGAGAGTTCAAAGAGCTTGTTTAACAAAAAAGGTTATCTTTGGTTTTAATTGGGAATATATGGCCTGAAATATAGCTGCTTCTTCTGCCTGTGAGTGGTAGAGCAGACTGTGTAGTCACATAGAAAAATGAAGTTCATATTCTCATTGTTTTACAACTTAGCCATTAATATCAGTTCATAAATTTGTTATCTTCTTGTAGGTATTCTATATTATACTGCAGTTCTTTAGCCCACACCCTGAAGCAGTAAGAATAGAAAGAAAAAAAAGAGATGATCTAAAATGGGAAGACTGGCAGTATTTTGCTAGAAATTGCAGTATTTTTGGAATGGAAAACAATGGATCTCTGGAAAAACCAGACTCTGTCAACTGTCTCCAGCTTCACAGGTATGAGTGGGTATTATCTGCATAATACAGATGCTTTGAACAGGTAACATCCTGACACAATTCATTTCTATGTCCCAATGAGATAGAATCTTTTAATTTGGTATACTCATTTATTATGGACTATTGAATATATAAAAGATCCTAAATCTGACCTTTTGATTGCAGATTTCCAGAAAGTCATCTGTCATTTTTATCATATTTTAGTCATTTATGAATGTGACACAATTGATTCCTCGGTTATTTTTGTGCCAGAGTTTTGAAATTTTATGTGCTTGTGTTTTGAGGGGCTGTTGTCAGTAGAATTACAGAACATTGAGATGATAAGTGGAGGAAGGTACTGACATAACAGATTGTTTTAAACTGTCCAGTGGATATGGAAGTCTACCTTCTGATCTCTGAGAGTGGAACTTGTTGTGAAGTCTAGAAAAGAGGCCAAACTTAAGTACAAAGGCCAATCATCCAGCCTTACTAGGGGTCATGCAAAACATGTAAGAAATGTCTTGAAAATGATATCTTGAAACTTTCTAATCTTTCTAAACAAAAACCAATATAAAACTGTGGGGAGGGGGATAAGGAGGGTCACTAGCTTTTAGAAATACGTTGCATACCCTTTTACTGACAATGAGCATGTGCATATTTAAAGCTATATAATATAAAATATACATTTCATAAATATAGTGTATGACATCTATAATAGATAGTTAATATGTTAGTTTATATGTACACACATACATGTATGTACACACACATACACATAATTGCATCTGTACCACTACATGTATTCAAATGCATTATCTCTTGGCTGAATTCAGCTGCCAGTCAGTATTAGGTTTGTTTAGTATTTAGCTGGAAAATACATTAACAGGTGCTGTAGGTATTTTGCTTTTTTTGTTGTTTCACTTTCACTACTTGTCTAAGACTTTTCAAGTGTCGGCATCACTGTCTGTTCTCCAGGAGTTCAGAATTCTGAGGAGAGGAGCATAAGGTCATTTGAGTTACACCACTCTTCAGCAAAGGAATCTGAGCTTTATTGCTGATTCTTGGAACAGAGGGTAGAGGAGAAGGGAAATATCTTAAGTAACCCAAACATTTTTGGATAAATAAACCAAATGAGGTGTAATGCCATTTTCATCCCAGAAATACATATTTTTATATTTTCTAAAAAGAACTGAGGAGTTCAATATGAACTGTTTCTGTAAATGTTTTGTAAGCAGCACTGTTTCTGCTCTTCAATTAAAACATAAATGATGCTAGGAAGTGATACAAATGAATGATTTTTGGGTACAGCTGATGTACAGAACACTTTGTTGAAAAATATATGGTGAGTATATACCTTATAATGGTGAGTATTCTGTGTTCTCAAAGAGTAGTTACTGTTGAAACAATGCTCCAAATTTGTGTCAGCAGTGTAACAGAGTTCCCTTTATAGGAGGATTTTATGGTAAACCAAAACTGGTTTCTCTCTCTTTCTCTCCCAACCGCATACTTGTAACTGCCAAGACGTGTCCAAATTGTCTGTCCAGGATTTAGACACCAGTGTGCTTGTTACCTGGTAGCCTAGCCAGGATCCCTGGATTGACATGGAAGGCAAATGACCTTGGCTTTGAAATCCTTACCATGATTTGAGAGTTCTTGTTTTGGTGACCATATGCTAGTACTGAATGGACTTTTTTGTGTCCTTTAAGAAATGAAAGTGATTAAGGTTTTTGTTTCTCCATCCTGTACCACCTCTGTAAGTTAGGAGTTGCTTGCTGTCCTTAATCCCCCTATCAGAGGCTTGAATCTTTGCTTAGTCTGAATATTGGCTGACCTTTATTTTAGGATCTCCTTTGTTTTCCTGGTTTCCTGAGAAACCGCATGTAGATGCCCTAAAATCTTGATGGTGGTGTTCGTCTGCCATTTGTACCTGTCTAAACATTTACATTACAGTTCTACATGCCATGGCAGCAAAAAATATTTTATTTAATTTTCTGCAGAGTGGAAGAGAAGACAGTATCACCTAGAGAAAAATACCAATATATTCCACTGAGATTTTTATGAAACACTGACCTGGATTGGGGGACAGTAATTTCAAAGATTCTTCATGAAGACAGAGGAGTATGACTCAGCAGACCTAGTCTAACTAGAAATCTCATCTTTCAAAAGCTCTGAGATATTTTGAAGTGACATTTTTTGAATGTTGTATGTCAGGTGCCAGGTGGTAACATGGGTTATCTGTTTTTAATGAGCCCATGTAGGTGTGCAAATAAGCAGGCATTCTTCTCTCTTGCAGAGAGAAGCCTCGTAGCTAAACTCTGCCGAGTACGTATAATAACATAACATATGATTCATATCAAATTGTCCAGTTTATATATAGACAGCCTTCATTTGAATTCTCAAGACTGTCCTTCCCCTTCTTGGGCTTAAATGTACAGTTTTACTCTCAATTCTACCGCATTCCATTAAATTCTCTTGTACTTCACTTGCATGTGTTTCTAACTCTGTCCACTCATCAAATGAGATTATATGGTCCAGTGAGTCTGGAATTCAAGAGATAATAATTGTTTCTGTATGGTTTTTAAATGTGTTTAGAAGATATATAATTAACAATATGGACCTGTTAATTACTCTGTTAGTCATTGGAATGGTTTCCTTATGTGGTTCAAGCCTAGTTCATGTTTCTCAGTGTTAAACTTTTTAAAAACTTAGTGCAGATGACACTGTGTCAGTCACACTTTATTCCTATTTTGAAGTTGCCTGCTAGAGGCTTTACTTTTAATTGGAAACCTAGGATCTGGAGAAGAGTGTGGTAGTTTGGGGCAAAACAGACATATAGAGGACATGTCTTTTTCCCTTCTTGAATTCCAGTGACTCGGAATCCCGTGACATAAGAATTTTTACCCAGAAAGCACAAAAAACCCTATGTACAGTTAAGTGGAGACCCTCTCTGAGAAACAGGATATTAGGAGACAGAATCTGTAAAATATTTTATATTTTGATTTTAATTTGCCTTCCTCTCTGTTTGAACAGCTTTACACCGTATTCTCGTGGTAATCTGACTTTTAGCGTTCTTACCCCGGAACCAAATCACCGACCTGGTTACAATGATTTTTATAATACTCCATCTCTCCAAGAATTTGTAAAAGCTACACAAGTGAGGATTCATCTCCGTGGCCAGTATCATACCAATGAACCTTGGGTAAATTTCAGGCACAGGTACTATGGAGTTAATGAAGTTACAGTCAGTGGAAGGTAGGTGTTATGTGGCTTTTCCCATGCTGACTCTTACTGTTGCCACTGTGCAAAGCATATAAGGACCTGCCTAAAA
The DNA here is from genome assembly GCF_001715985.3 of Manacus vitellinus. Taxonomy (NCBI): domain Eukaryota; kingdom Metazoa; phylum Chordata; class Aves; order Passeriformes; family Pipridae; genus Manacus; species Manacus vitellinus. Next base: position 8,170,174 of record NW_021940864.1, read on the forward strand.
TTTAGTCAAATTTTTTTTTGCTTTTACATTTATGAACGAGAAAAGAATTTGGTCTAAAGCAGTGTATTGAGATTGAAATTATTGGTGTGCTGTGTTTTTAAAACATTTACTCACATGTGATTTTACAATTATTTATACTTAATACACAAATCTATCAAAAGCAGTCCTTTCCTTGGAATTATTGAGGCCTCTATGCAAAGGCATTGGTACGATGAAACGATGGCTTGTGCTTTGCCTCAGTAACTGTTCCAAGTTGTAGATTATCAGTCATGGTAATTTTAACAGTCTTAATGCAGAGCTCATTCTTTGTTTTAGCTGAAGTTTTCCTTTCAAAATCGGTCAGCTGTCAGTAAAAGTATTACATTATCTGTGACTGACAACTTTATTGTGTATGATAAGTGTGCTGTCTTGTGAAAGGACTAATTATGCCCTGTAAATAATATGCAGATTTGGCAATGAAATAGTTTCCAAGGATCATATGGTGCAGATTTTTGATAAGTAGTATTATTCCTGAAATTATTTTGGTAGTTCTCATTTTGAGGGAAAGAACCTCATTAAAGATCATGTTTACCTTAAAATTTTCTACATTACTAATAAATTTTGATTATTGATTTAGATGTGTTATGATAATGTGTTTACTAAAATAGCTTTATCTTGGTGACAGTATAACAGTAAAATAATTACAGCCATGGTTTGCAAAGCTGTGCCATGCCTCCAGAAGAACAGCCCTTCAGGTAGAATAGTATGGTTATTAACTAATATTCTATACAGATTTTATTTTAGTAAGAAGTGGACATTTTAACTGACATAAAATGTGTTAAATTGCAAAATTATGCCTGATATGGTTAAGGTTTCTTTGAAAAACTAGAGCCACACTGTAAGGCTTAATATTGATGAATAATTATAATAGATTTAATAGAATTTTACATATTAATATTGCATACTGAAAAACAGTTTTCATTACATATTATATAAGGTAAGAGTAGCTCTACTAAATGCTGGTTTTTGTTCTCTTGGAAAGCAGTTGTTGATGCTTAAAAATATGTTGAGTGAAGTAGTCTTTTGTAGGTTATTGGACTTGAGAACATGCTCTTTGGTGACATTTATTTGTACTTAATAAAGATCCAGACTTTGTAATACACAAAGTTGACTTTGTTGGACAGATATATTGTATATGTTGTTGGACAGATATGTTTTCATATTTTATTCTTTTCACTGCCTATTGTTCTTTCAGGTGTAATTGCCATGGCCATGCTGAAAACTGTGACACAGCTGTGAAACCATATAGGTGCCTATGCGTCAAGGAAAGCTATACAGAAGGAAATAATGTTAGTGTCTCCTTTGTCTGTCTACATCATCTATGAACAGCTTCAAAATTGGGATTTTAATCCTGGGAAAGAGTGTTAAGTGTGTTAGTCTAGTCCTATCTTTTATAGGGAAACTTTCCATAGCAGATTTGTATTAATTAAGGAAACAAAAAACTTCCACTCCTCCCTCCTGCACCCCAAGCCATTTCCACCACAGACCATTAGGAGTGTTCGGGATGTTGTTAGAGGATTAGGCCACTTTCAAACATTAGATACAAACCTGAGTTTAGACTGTGAGCATCTAGTAAAGATTGTTTCTCTGCGTGCTGTAGCAACCAGCAAATGTCCTATAGAGTGAATGTACTACTCCATGGTGGTTTTAGTCTGGTCCTATGGACTCCAATACCATTCAGTTGGTGGAATGCAGTAGGCACAGTCCTGGAGTTCAGCTTCCAATTTAGTTTTATTTGAAAGGCAGTTCAAGTGGTCCATGATGCAAACCAAGGCATATTAAATGCAAAATCAGAATTTTCCTTTTTTTATAATAGTTTTATAATTCTTGGCCATAGGAGAACTAAAACGGGGTTGATTGTTGTAACTCCTGGTATGCTACACAAAATGTAGAGAAGAGCATAGACTAACGGTACTAGTTTGCACTTATTTCATGCAGCTTTTGATTTTCTTGGAAGCTGTTCAAATACAACTTAGCAAAGGCAGACCAATGATGTATGAGTAAAGAAAACTTGCTCAAAGTAAAGATTCTATCTTTAGATTAATTATTTATCTCAAAAGAAAAAAAAAAGAAGGAAAAACAAGTTGAGGTTAAGAAAGTATGACCTACATCTAGAGAAAGAATCCCACAGTCTCACTGAATGTTAGATTTCCATTGTGAGTACTTGTTGTATTCCTTGTTACATTTGTGCCTTTTGGAAGTAGCCTTTCTAAAACTTAAGAAGGGGCTATGTGGAATAGCAACAACAATAGCAAAGGGGAGACTAATCTGCCATCAGAAAAAACCCAAGCAGTCAGTGCTTGCTGGAACAGAGCAAGGAGTGTTCACCTGTGAGCATTTGATATAGCTTTTATGATGAGATGAAAGATCTTCGTCAAATTTTATAGGGGATTTAAGTTTTCTCATTTTTTTAAGCAGAAGTGTAAGATCTACAGTCTAAATGGGACTTGAACAGAAATTTCAAGTTTTTAGATGGGTCAAATTAGAAAAAAAAATTCAAACTGACAGTGTCCCTTTAATTAGAACACACATTGTGAAATGTTACTTTGTAAGGATTAATTATAAATATTTAATAAGATCTGGAAGTTCACCAAGCACTCTTGCAAGACTTATGCTACCTTGTGAAAACAAACCAAATACATTTTAATGATGTATCTGCCTTATCAGATATTTCCTGTCAATGTTAATGGGTTATTCCACTGAGTGTCACATTTTTGAATTGGCATATATGCATTGTAACTGTAATTGAAGTGCTTAAATTAACTGTATTAATTCAGAGTACAATAAGGATGTTGTTTAATTATTTTTCTCATTCTTTAATAACCATGTCAGTATCTATTAAATATGAAATAAAATAGTAGTAATAAAATAGAATTAATATTTAGAAATACATCACTAACCACTTTGAATTTTATCAAAGTTTTACATTGAATCCAAACAACTTAAAGATTTTGATTTTTATTTTGTAAGGCAAACACTTAAAAGCCAAACCAAAATCCATTCTGATTTTAGACTATCATTGGCAATAGTAAAACTCTGTCTTATAGGCTTAGAGCTATTTTTCAGGCTCCCACCCCATTGAATTAGGAATTGAAAAATAAATTTATTTGTCTATATATTGTTTTAATTCAAGTTAGAATTTGATGAAGGAAGTTTCTAAATAAAACATTTTTGGTAGGGAAGAGGAAAATGTTTTTGATAAGAAATTTCACTATCAGCAAGTAGTCTTTTTTTAACTTCCATCCTATTCTATCAGTGAGTAAGTCACCACAACTGAGGGGGTATATGAAGGTTTTTGTGTTTGGAGTGGGTTTTTTCAGTATCTTGGATCAGAAATCAGAGATCCTTGAAAAGCTTTTAACATATGTCAGAGTTTGCCCTTGTCACATTTACACTAAATACAGCTAAAATTACCATCTTGAATTTGTCTGGCATATACATCTGGCTAGCTGTTGTGCAGCAAAGCAATACCAGAAATGAAAAATTTGCATAATTTATTACAAATAGAAATTTTATGAAATTTGACATACCAAATGGATTTTTTTTTGTTGTTTTGTTTTGTTTTTTGGTTTTTTTTCCTGAGTTCTGTTTTGGTGAAGAATGATGATGAAATATGTTGCTATGAAATTTGAGATGATAGAAAGAAGGGAATGCTTAAAAATGACTTGCACATGTTGACGGGCCAGATTATGAAAGAAGAGGAAATAAATCCTCACAAAGTTTGTCTCTCAGTTTGTGCAAAAAAATGTTCAGCTTCTTCATTTACGAAGTGTTCTGTAAATGACTTGGGTCCAGCTTCAAGAAATAGCTCTACCTTTTACAAACAGAAACTGAGACACCAAGAGTGGAATCCAGATTTTGGTAACATTTATATGGAGATTCATAGACACAAGTAAAAGTATGTTCAAAAGCTTTCTGTGACGTCATATGAAAAGCTAGAAACAGCCCATGAAAAACCAAGACAGTCAAGGAAGATCAGTTCTTACCTTACAACTCAGAGCTTCCATTCAATTGATCATATAGAACTTAATAGAGAAAGGTAATGGCAAAATATATGGGAATAATTGTACAAATAATAATAGAAAATAGAATTTAAAATAAATAAAACAAAATGCTTCAAAGGATATGAATGGGAGTGACTGGATATGGTAAAGGCTTCAGGTGTTCAGAGTTTTACATGCAAATAATTAACGGTCTGAAACATCTGCAGTCTGAAAACTGCATATGGCATTGTTGATTTATTAAGAATTATATAAATGAGGCTTTTCATGTTGTTGCAGAAGAATCTATATAAACCTTAGTTAAAGGTCAATCTGTATCATATGTTGGAATGAATGATACATAGTACCTGAGGAGCTGTTAATATTAACTACATTAAGTGGTCACTCAATAACAGAGACTTTTAGCTTGCAGAAGGAAGCAAGGTAGCAAAAAAATGCACTTTTTGATACATGGGCTGTTAGGATGGAACCCCATAAGACACTGTTCATTTCTTCTGTCTTCCTTAGTCAGTTGGAGTCACTTAGAGTGTTCTAGCTTTCTTTTTTTTTTTTTTCCCTTTTTCTTTTTCCTTGTAAAACCTGGGTTTTAAGTTTAAAAACCCTTTAGTCTTTGGGAAGTTCAGAAGAGACAGATGCAGTTCAAAGCTCTGATAGCACATGGTCTTGATAGATAGTCAAATGCTGTAATGAGGGTGCTGATGAAAGCCATGAGATAATTAGGATGACTGTCTCCAGAGCAGGGTGAAACTGTGCTGGAACAGATATTACCTAAAAGCCATGTACATCTTTGAAAGTTCAACACTGGAGATCTGGAAGTTAAATGCAATTCTTAACCTAGTAAAGGTGTGACAAACAGCAGGGTGAGGTGGGAGCCCAATTCACATTTTTATTGCATACACATGTGACAACTGCTAGAAAAACAATTGTTTCACACTCATTGCTAATTTCTGAATGACTACTTTTTTGCCAAGACTTTTAAAAGGAGATTGTAGACAGGTGGGAGTCAATCTCTTCTTCCAGGTAACAAGCATTGGAACAAGAGGAAACAACCTCAAGTTGTTCCAGGGGAGGTTTAAATTGGATATTAGGAAAAACTTCTTCATTGAAAGGGTTTTCAGTGATTGGAACAGGCTACCCAGGGAAGGTGATGGAGTCACTGTCCCTGGAAGTGTTTAAAAATGTGTGGAAGTAGCACTCAGGGAAGCCGCTTGGTGGTGGACCAGGCAGCATTAGGTTAATAGTTGAACTTGATGATCTTAAAGGTCTTTTCCAACCTTAATGATTCTGTGATTCTTTAAAGTTCTGTTAAAGTTTTAAGCCACAGAACAAGAGACATAGTTCAAAGAGGCTCTGTCCTAGGTAATCAAATGCCACCTTTTTCTTTCTTACTCCTTAGTGCCTGTGTTGTTTAACAATAGGTGCAAGCACAGGTGTGCGTAAGTAACTGATCTAAGATTAAATCTGAAATGAGATGATGAATGCTTTCAGCTGCTGTGTGGCTAGCCATGCACAAATGGAAACTCAGGGCTGGCAGGTTGGTAGCTGTTCTTGTGCTATTTTCCTTTCAAGGAGGATATATTTCCATAGACATGCTGAGAGGAGGAAGCTGCATGAGTTGGATGGCTTGGCTGGGAGCTTGTTTCTTTGTTGCGCTTCCCAAGTTGTGCCATGCTTGAATGAACCCTTGTCTCATGTTGGTGCTGTGTAATGCTGATTTTCCTCAAGGCAGAGACAAAGGGAGAGGGAAGATGGATGTGGATGAAGGAAGGACTTGAATAACTTTGAGCTTTGTAGCTTGTGTAGCAGTAGCAGTCAAGGTGTTTCCCTTAGTGTACTTTATCTGAGCTAATCACAATTATCGGCGATTGTTCTGATAAAGAAAGGCCAGAGTTCAAGGTCTCAAGTGAAGCCCTGCTAATTTTCATTTTGAAAACTCTGATTTTTCCTCACTGTGGTATTGTTGTGGGTTTTTGTTGCTTTGAGGTTTTTTTTAACAGATGGCAAAAATGTGCAGTAGCTATTGTTATCTTACCGCTTATTGTTAGTTTCATTTATTAAAACTAATTTTCAGCAGATAAGTTCTTATGTTTTCATTTTGTCTCCCAAGTGACTTTTGTTATGAATTGTGACTGGTCTGCAATTCTTGGATCATCTTAAGCATATGGCTTTTAATTCAGTTTCTCATTTTACCCACAGTTGATGCTTTCCCAGCATCAGCTGTGAGGAAAAGTTTAGAAACTTCAGCAGTTTCCTAATGGTCAGCATATAGGTGATATAGACACACTGGCCTAGATATAATAGTGCTTGGAATAATAGCCATGAGCACACTTCTGGAACTGAAGAAGACAGAAGTTGCCCAAAAAAGAAAGTAGTTGCCCAAATAATTTACAGAAGCAACTTATTTTGAAGCATTTAAATTCCATCTGAAAGATGGAAATTAAAATTGCCATGTATTTTGTTTCTTTTGTTTCACTCACAAGGTCAAATGGTGACAGTACAAAGTACAGTTACTACAATGTTAGAAACTACAATAGCATTGTTTAAAATCCATCCAAATGGATGCACTAGGTGAATATGTCTTCTGTGCCTCAAACACAACAGGCACAATCTTGCATCCTTAGAATTTTAGGTAAATCTGAATCTCAAGATGTTAGCCTGTGTTGAGTATCTTAATACTTAAAATTTTATTCTTCTGCCCACTTTCCTTGCTTTTGTTGTGTTTAATTAACTTAAAAAGCCTGAAATAATAATAATTAAAATGCTGGGTTTGTTATTTTCCTATATGCGAGAAAGCATAGGTCTTTTTGTCTGAAACCAATACTATTAATATTTAAATGGGGTAAAACACAGAATGAAGTATCAATATAGAGGATATAATAGTATTCTTGTGAGAGAAAGAAATATTAATTTCTAAGAAATAGTATTTTATTTATTATTTATTTCAGTGTGATCGCTGCTTGCCATTATACAACGACAAGCCTTTTCGTCCAGGTGACCAAGTTCATGCTTATAATTGCAAACCATGTCAGTGTTACAGCCATGCAGTGAGCTGCCACTATGACTTAGCAATGGATCCTTTTCCTCAGGAACACTACAGAGGTGGTGGTGGAGTGTGTGATAACTGTCAGCACAACACAGCTGGTAAGTCACACCAAAGAGAATGGACTGTTTGTTTTGCAGTCACTTTTTGACTAAGTTTTATGTCAGCTGAGATTAGCAGTGCTGGGTGGCTGACAGTCCAATAAAATCTCATGTGTATGTATTTTTAAACTATTCAGATAGTGCAGTAGTAACAGTTGTGTCGATTCTTAGGCCATAGGAAAATACTGCTAAAACTTGGTCCAATCTTGTATAAAAACTTTTGTGCAAAAAACATTCTAATAAATAATTAAAACATATACATTCAAAGCTATTTCCGTTACATGTGCTAGAGCATTTAAATCCAGAATATCATTTTTCTAATTGGACCAGTTTAACAGACATCTCAAAAATGTTAGTTTCTTGCTTATTGAGTAAAGGTCTTTATTCAGTGTGGATAGTGCATTTGAATACTTTTTAAAACAGTTTTCTTCTATTTCAGTTTTCTTGGCTTTATCTAGTAAAGGGGAAAAAGAAAAGTTTCAGGTTCAATGATAATTTTTCAAAAAAAAATGTATAGGCATTTGCATGGCACAGCTTTTATATAAGTGTGGTATTATATAACAGATGGAAGTTTAATGGAGTAAAACATAGTTTGTAACAGGTTCATTGTTTCATATGCTCTGGATCACTAAATTGGCAGGTAGAGATGAAAGGTGCATTAAAATGGACGTCCTGAAAATTATAGAATTCTCTCAAAGGAATAGTCTTTAATTTTGAATTATACAGCTAATTTTAATGAATTGGAAGCCATAATGCATAACCTTTCTTTCATGCAGGAAGGAACTGTGAGCTGTGCAAGGATTTCCATTACAGACAAGCAGGTGCAGATCTTTCAGCCACTGATGTTTGCAAACCCTGTGACTGTTATGCAACAGGCACCAAAAATAAGAGCCTCCTGTGTGATAATGTAAGTAGCCTCAATACAGAAAAAGGAGAAAACATTTTAATTAGCTGTGTAGACAGCTGTAAGATTTTACAAAATGTATTTAGATGGTAACTGGTTTATAAAAAAATGCTAAAGTTCAGCCTTTTCAAAATGATAATTGACTTATGTCAGACCTTGAAAGCAGAGAAAACACAGCAATTTGAGATGTACTGCTGGAGAGTTACTCATCTAGATCAGCAATAGACATAAAGATGCTGTATGAATAGTAGTTTTGTGATGCTAACAGATACCTGTGCACTCAGTAATGTTAACCTCTAGGTTTTGAGTGTTTTTGAAGGTCTTTATATTGTCTTAAAGTTACCAACAGGTTTTGAAAATCCAGGCAATAAGCTGAACCTGAAATTTAACTAGAACTAAGCTACTTTTCTCTGTAATAAGACAAGGATTGATCTCCCTTTTAATTTATAAAGTCCATTAAAAAAAAGGAAACCCACAAAGTGATGCTGAAAAGAGAACACAGTCAACTATGCTTTTTAAGCCAAAGGACCTCATTGACATGTAAATTGTCTAGTCTGATAATAAAGCTATCTGTAACATTCAAAACATGCATGTTGAAAAAAGGCAGGAAAATTGATTAAGATCTTGAACATCTGTAAATGATATATTGTGTTTCATGTTCTATTCACATATGTCCTGTCCATTGCCACAATCTAAATTTTGTTAGGAATAGGGAAGAAATATTTATTTGAAATGTATTTTAACGGTAGAATTTATTCTACTGGTAATTGAGGTAGAACTTCTTTGACTTGTTGCCACTTTTCCTTTCTCTTCTTTTTTCAAGACTCTTATTCATAAAGCAGTCTCTAGGTTTTTTCATAATATGCACCTTCTCACTGCATTTTATTTAAAAATGAGCTCTTGTGGATCCTCTTGTATTTTCATCCCCAGTTCTGTAGTGGTACAGGTACATGCCCAGTTTGACTCAGTGCACCTTCACATTGGTGCCTATGCATTGGTGCATATTCTGAGTGACATGCAAATTTAGCACAATATGTTTTTTAAAATAACCCCTTGTAGTACAAATAACAATTATTTTATAATTTTCAGTCTTCTGAAGGTGATGCTTTTTGCCAGCAACATAGAAATGGAAAAAAAAAAAGCTTGCGAAATGCAGATATCATGTTAGGACTATTTTTCAAGATATAGGAAGAGTGAAAGCAAATGTTAATTTATATGCCCATGGTTTGTGGTGAAATTTTAACATAAATCAACTTTAGATGTGATTAATAATAAGAGGAAGAGTAGTTTACAGAAATCACTGCTTTATACTGCAGTATACAAGAATGTTGATGAAGCTTGACTATGAAAGTATGAACGGGGAGATAAAATGGGAAAAATGGGGGAGACTGTATTGCTCAATAAAGCATCAGTTGCTGCAGTAGAAGCAGAGCAGGGAGAAATGATTGAGAGGCATTAAAGAATAGATTAATAAGGCTGGGGCCTAAAGGCTGAAATGAATTACATGAAATAGGAAGGCATCATTGAAGGAAGTGTTTCCAAATTTGACCTGTGGAAGATGGAATCATAAGGAATAAGGACCCTACTCGTGAAAGTTAATTGTCACATCACATTCATAATTTTCAAGGAAATTTGCCAGAAATGGGGCAGAATACACTTTTACTGCATAACTCACCACTTTCTTCAGGTCATCAATATTTTTTTCTTTTTGCAAAGTGCCACTTGTGTCACTAAGTTCCAGGAGGTAAAGAGTTCCAAAATTAATCCGTTGAATCACAAATGAATCTATTGAATCACACAGATAGAATATTTACTCATCAAATACAGTATTATTCATGTAGATAGTTTACAAGATGGGTAGAAGAGCTTACTGTAACACGGTTACTACCATCTCAGTCTTTTGGACTGATCATGAAAACTTTATGCCTGTTCACCTTTTACACTCTACCCTTGGTGAGCAGTGCACGTAGGTATGTAGCATTTCTCCCTTGCATAGTTTCTCAGTTCTCATATATCTGAAGATCATGCCCACTTAGAGATCAGTGTGTGACTTCATTTGTATTTTAAAGTGCAAACTAATATATTAAAAACTTCAAAATTTTAACTTCATGGCTTATAGTAATGAGTAGCATTTTAGAAGGGTGGTGTAGCAGTGCATTCATGAGCAATTCATTAGGTGTTTTTGTAGAGAGAGATATTTCTTTGAGACTGGTGAATACAAGAGACAATTGTTACAGCCTGATAAGCTGTCCACTTCTTTTCTGCTTATCGACATTTAATCACTGTAGAAAAGATGGTTGCATCCTCTTTGTGAATGTTTGTCACAAAATATTTCAAACAATCAGAAATCCAGATGAACTATTTGAGGTGGTTGAGTTTTATGAAACTGAAAGAAGAACTGGCTGCCTTCTTCCCTTTTCCCTAACCATTCACACATGAGAAAATTCTGCCAGAATACTACTGATGTGGTCATTCTTGCTCTGTATAGAGAGCTGGAGATTAATTTCTTCTGGCCCCTATACCGCAATCCTTTACTCATTTTCCCGTGCTGCTTTTTACCCAGACTGCTCTACAAATGCTTATGTATTCAATCAGGCATGGCAGTTTGTAGTCCTTTCATGATTCTATTATAATAAACCATATATAAAGCTGGGGAAAAAAAGCACTCTTTTCCTGGGCATTTGTTTTTAGGCAAACCTGGAAGTGCTGCTATTGCTTTTACCTAATCTTTGGAAGTACTATTTTGGTCTCAGTGAATTTAGGTATCTTTCTTTACTCAACTTTGGATGACTTTTAAAAATTCACTCTTGACATCCAAATAAATATGTATCATGTACTTATTGTTGCAAGGAAACGGTATTTTACTGCAGAGGCTATTGTTCAGAGTTGCAAAGACTTAATTGCCTTCTGTCAAGGTGGCAGCTGTATTGTCTCATCTTGCAAAAAAGCTCTTTCTAAGGCAAGAAAATGAACAAAATGTTTGTTACTGTTTTCTCTGAAGAGTCAAATGAAAGCAGATTACAGTGCTACCAGGTAACTTTCTGAACAGGCTTCAGATTTCACCTTTCTGTACACTCTCTAAATATTTCTTTTTTGAATTTCTTATTTTTTTCACTAAGAATTTTGAATGCTTCATCTAATTTTATTTTATACATAGTGAAAGGCTAGCTATGCATTTGTGTGTATATATATATATATATATTTTAAACCAAAATAGTATTTCTGTTTCTGTTTTCAGTTCTGAGATAATTCTTTTATCTAGAATTAGAATGAGCATTCCACTGCTCTCACTTATCCACCTACACTGTTTTCAACCCGTTTATTGTGATTGACAATAAATAAATAAATGAAACGTGTGTTACGAGGGAAAAAACATAGATTAGAGCAGTTAATTAAGGGCATTTTGGACAACAGATATACCAAATAGAATAAGGAATGTATAGGATGCAAATGTGTGAATGAAAAGCACGTGCATAGTGGAGTCCATAAAAAATCAAGTTATAAAACCCTGTGTGTCCTCTGAATCCTGGATTTCCCTTCATAGAAGGCCTTTAATGCTATTGCTAAAGTGAAGTGAAATGAGCTTTATATGTTACATAATTCCGTAGCTTTATTTCTGATGGATTTTTTTACAGTAGAAATCTTTGTTTTCTGTGGTAGTTTTTTATTTTGGGTATTTGGTCCACTCCCACCCCTTGGAGTGTCGTGAACAGAGGGTAAATGGCTCATTGTACATTTTGAGTAAAAGTAGTAGAAAGCTACTGACTTTTGAAAGTCATCATAAGCGATGACAAGAAGAGATATCAGGGGAGTGCAAAGGAACTTCATTATTGCTGCTTATTCAATTTTCAGTTCCCAAAGCTGACATACTGAGAATACTCTCAGGTATTTGGTGTCAGACCATTAACCTATGTGTGTGAGCCAGCACACCGTACAGTTCTCATTTCCTAAACTGAAGAAAAGGAAAAGAAAATAAAAGTCCTCAACCCCCTTGCTCCCCCCTCCCACTTCCTGAGATTGCAGACAACTAGATGCTGGGGTCCTTGCCAGATTTGCATCAAGTGAGAAGGTAATGAGAAGTATATAATTAGCATTTATATCAAAAAGGTAGAACATTGAGACTGGTACCAATCAATTGCAAAACTGGTGATGGCAGGATGAACAGCAAGAGTTTCATGCCAGACCTGAATATACCTCTGAGTCTTGCAATGCCCTAAAACTTGCATTTTCAGTGGGTCAAGGGAAGGTGCTTCTGCCCTGGTAAATAATTGAAATCATAATGACTCAGCCAATCACAAAAGATTATTTTTGTCATGTGTTTTGGGCTTCAAAACTGGAAGTTAACTTTGGTGAAAGAAACTTAGAAAGGTGTCAGCATTACTCTTTTATTTAGTAACATCAAGGCTCATCTCACATTTATTCTCTGGAATTGGAGAGACTTTCTGGTTACTTTTCTGGCAGTATGTTGCTTCTATTACAGACACCAAAGAATAACAATTTGAAATTATAGGCATATCTAAGGGGGAAAAGGTGGTTTTAACTTTCAGGAAAACTTAGGCTACCTATTTTTTTTAGAAAACTCCATTTTATACTTTAAGAATACATACGGTCAACAAGAGCCGAAGTAGTCAGAAGTTATGTTTCTGATACTGTGATACGTCACTAGATGACTGATGTGGCTAAATAAATATTTTGTGGTACTCAAAACAAAAATTGAGACAATTCTTTGGAATATGTCAACCTTTGTCCTGTGTGCTTAAATCTATTTTTAAGTCCTCCTATCAGTTTAGTAACTGGACATCGGGAGAGTTCCTGAACAGGCACCTCTTGGAATTTGTGATTCTAGATGTGATGTGTTAGATTAAAGTGTTCTCCAACTAAAAAGCGGTATCACTAGTGTCTAAAGCAGTGTGAACTGCTCAGTATATCTGAAATTCAGAAACCTTAACTAGTCAGCTTCCTCATTAAGGACAATGATGCTGCAGCTGTGATTTGTGCAGGAGAAGGTTTCTTGCATAGGTTTTGTAACTGTTTACATTCAAGGATATAGGACTAATGTGTATTTCATACCTAAATTATAAATGGCACAAGGGATATATGTCAACTCAGCATCAGTGATTTTCTGTATCAAATAACAATTGTAATTATGAGGTCCCAAGATACACCACCACTTGGTAGTAATGCTTGGCTAGGCTCATTTTCATAGTAACCCATCTAGACAGATATTTTCCATAAGTGATTTAGTACCAAGATGGTAATATTAATACACAGGCTGTTTCTGTCTGCTTACTGTTTGGATCAGAACCAGGCTTCTCAGACATAAGCAACAGGAGAACAGATTGCTTTCTGCTGTTCTATAACCAGCATAAATAAAATATTTTTCTTTAAATGACAGATAGCCTTTGAATCAGAGAGAGAAGGGGGAAGGTTCAGTAATATCTCCAGTATACAACTGATGAAATCCTGGGTAACAAAATCTTTAGATATTAGTTGCTACCAATATTCTCACCGATATAATAGTTTCCAGAGTAAGCTGGGTTTACAGAAATAATAATAGTGATAACAGTAATCACTTAGTTTCATATTTCACTTAGATTTTTGTGTAGAATGCATAAAAATACGTTACAGAAATGGCTCATTCTACCCATTTTGATGTAGATTTCCATGTTTTAACCTGTGGTACCTGTTTCTGTGGCATTATAAATATTTGTCAGCTTGTACAACTTCTTTGTAAGAGTATTCATTGCCAAGCATTTCCCAGACTATTTTGGTGCTTCTCTCTCTCTGCCTGTAAGAGAAATGAAAGATACTATTTTTCTATATTTTCCAATTTTAAGCCAAACTTTCCCCAAATTAAGCCCTATTATTATTATTTGTATGTGAAGATCTCCAAATGGTTTTGTTGGCTGGATCCTGGGGAAAATTTGAATTTTTCAATTGACCAGACAACCAGACATTTCTCCCTCATTTGAAGAGTTAGATTTATTCTTCAAGCATAATTTTTTTTAAAGCTATTAAGAGAAAGCTTGGGGACATACATTTTCTGCAACCAAATGTGATGAAAATTACTGCTTCTTGTAATAGCTTGACATGAAATTATGCTGAACATACTGGTTTCTTTGCTCCTCTTAGCACTTAGCAATCTACACATTTCACATGTTCCATCAGGAAAGAGCTACTGTTTGATCACAATTAGCCTTGGATTTCCATGTATTCAGGATAAGAACAGCTATATTGGATGAAATGAGACTCATCTAGCACAGTATCCTCTCTGATAGTTACTATAAGCATGATCTTTCTGTGATATACTTTTCTAGATTCCAGTTGTTTATGGGTTTGGGACTTCCTGAGACAAATTCAGGGTTTTCATCTGGGTGGCCATGTTTGGCATCCACATATGGAATTAATCTAACTTATTTTTTAATGCAGTTCCAAAAAAGTGTATTTTTCCATACACTTGTACTGTATACGCTTTCATTTTTTTAAGTTTACTTTCTGATGATTTCCTGGATGTTCTACCTTATAAGTGAGAAATAATGAATATTCATTCTGTAAACCATTCATGATTTTATAGCCATGTATTCCCTTCATCTTAGTTGTCTCTTTCCAAACTAAAAAGTCTTCAGTCTCTTTTTGTTTGTATCTTTGCTTATTCTACTCACTCTGTAACCTCTTTTACTTTAGAGAAGGTACCCAGATATACAAATTATGCAAAGGGTTGATACACAATGGATTTTTATTACACAGTGAAATTTTCTGTATACCTTTCAGTTCTTTTCCTAATAATTCCAGTATTCCTGTCACCTTTTTAAGAGACTCAGAGCTTTCAAATTATTTGGAGGGGAAATGGAACAGCTTTAACATCTCCTTTCTTGAGTGGAAATAGCTAATTTTGGACTCATTACTGTCTACCAATAGTCAGCGTTGGTTTTCCCAGGCATAAAGTTTGTACTTCTTGATGTAGAAATTAACTTGAATTTTTGATCATCCCTTTGGTTCAGTATATATGATATTTCCAGATGTTGTTGACTTGAAGAAATGCAGTAGAATCATGAAGCATGATTTTTCTTTGGAAAAAATACCAATCTTCTTCAATATATCAAACATGTTTTAATTTCTAATAGAATACAGAATAATAATACAAAAAAAGCCTATTAGATCGTAGATCTTGGAAACTTCCTTACAGCCTTTTAAGGAGATTAATGTAACTTTTATAATTTTATTTCTCTTTTGTGGATACTCATTTAAGCAAGTAATATCTCGGTAATTTTATATTTTGGTTCATCTAGAACTTTAGTTTCATGTTTAGTCACTTTTTTGACGATAAGATTTTGCTAAAATATTTTCTTTTTGACATTTTGGTTTCAAACCAGTCTTAAAAATAATTTCTAATATAGAAAGGTAGCACTTCTTTCATAGTGAAAAGCTATTAAATTCTTTCTTTACAATCTCTGTTGTGGTTCTCTTTCCTGAATGCTACACATAATTATAAAAGCATTAGTTGGTGATCTACTTCAGCTCAAAGCAGAATTGTTGTCAGTGATAGATCCAGTCAGTCATGATTTTGTCTGAGTAAGTCTTGGTACCTTTGGGGACAGAAATTCCACATCCCCTCTGGGGAGCCTGTTACTGGTGCTGCACTTTCCTTTTAGTGAAAAATTCTGATGTCCACTCTGAGTCTGCTAATCTTACTACTTAATTATTTATTCCGCACAGTGATTCTCTAGTAGTCTTCCTTTGCTTCTGACATTTAAAAAACCTTTTGTTTCCTTCATGCTTTAGGCATGTTGCTTGTTTTAAAAGCTCATTTTTGTATTGCCTTATTCTAGTTTTAAAATTTGGTATTGGTTATCCTATCTTACTTAACTTCATTGTTTTGATCCATTTTTCACTGATTGAAGATGAATTTTTACATGTAATACTTTCCTTCCTGTGGTAGCCTTTGGAGTAACTTTAAAGACTTTTAAAGTATGAGTTGAGTGCTATTGTGTAATCTGAGTATTCTGTGGTCACTAACACAAAATATTTCTTTTGCAGTTATGTATTAAACTAGGGGTTTTTTTCATTTAGAATTAAACTCAGAGTTTCTTTTCACATGTGAGTTCTCTGATGAATGGCTGTGATGCATGACTGGGTCTCTTATAATACCCTAAATATCTAGATCAAATCCAGTCTAAAAGGGAATTAACTTAAAAATCCTTGTTGCTGTGTTTTCTGCTATTGTGGTCTTTTAACTCTTTTTGTAGTTGCTGTTGTCTTTTATAAAAAAAATATTGTCTTGCCTTTTTCGTATCTTCATCTTCCTGAAAAACATGGCTGATAAATCGGTAATAGATCTCTATCATTAAATCATATTGAAGAGATTTTATGGACTACAGAATCCTTTTATGAGGAAGGGGTAGGAGTACATGCTTCTCTAACTTTCAGTATTTTCTGCACTGAGAATTTACTATTAGATGTTGAAATACTCTATTTTGTCTTGTAGAATTGAATGTGTGATAATAGCATTTATTTTAAGTGGAACTTCCAAGTAGCTTTGTCTCTCCTTTCTTTCAGCTTTGCTTGACTTATAGATTAAAGATGAAAAAGGCAACCATTAAGAGAAATTTTTGTTCTGGTAGCCCTTTAAAAGCAAAGTACATTGAACTACAACTGTTGATGTCGTTGATGAATGCAAGTTTTGAATCACTGTACTTTTTCATATTTAGAAATATTTGTGCGGAAAAAAAATACACTGACCCAAAGAAAATTACTTATAATTTTTAGAGTTTATTGGTTTGCTGCCATCTGCATTTTCCAGAACATTTGAGTTAGAAAAGTTAGTTTTTGTTCCTTTATTATGAATCCCAAACCTTTTGCCGTTTCACATCTCCTGTATCCTAGTGTGCTTTGACTTGCTGTTTTTTGTCTGTGTTGTGCATTAACTGATGCCTTTCATTAGTTTCTCCATCCCTGTGCCATTGCCCTTTCCCTGTGGTCGGTTTTCCCACCAAATTGGAAAGTGATGAATGTAGAGATTGTTGGTTTGGGTTTTTTTTCTGGCTTTCAGACATTGAGGTAGCTTTTCAGGAACCCTTTAATCTTGCACAAGATGTGAGACATACTCCCGGATCATGGTCCAGGAATAACATAGGATGTGTCAACTCCTGAATAGCAATGCTACCCATTTAGGGAGTAGGTGAAGACCTCCACGGAAGTGGAGTATTTTGAACACCAGCCGAACCATGAAAAGACGGAGAGGGTTTCAGATACTGAGCTGTTGGATCACATCCTTCAGTAAAGGAAGAGAAAATTTATCTTGGATGAGTAATAAGAAAGGAAAATTTTCAACTGTGCTTCATTCTTACTTTCATTCTTACGTTTTCTCTAAAATAAAGAAGCGTATGGTCAGAACAAAAATTGCAAAACTTGACCTTTGAAGATGGCAGTTCTTTGCAGTAACTGTGATTCAAAAAAGTACTATTTGGTTTAATATGTCACCATTTATACAATGCAATTTTGTAAATGTTCTTTGCAGATTCTCTGTCCAGATGGCAAATAGGGTCACATTGTTTATTCAGTTATTTTTCCCTTCTGTTTTGAAAGAACAGGACTTTTTAAACTCTATTTAAAAGGCGAATAGTTACACTCTGTTCAATATTTATCTTTTTTCCTCTCTCTCAACAAATTAAAAAAGTGTTACACAGACTTATATTTTTTTTCTGTTCCATTTAAAATTTTCTCCTCCCCAGCTCATACTCTCGCTCTTGTTGCTAATGAATGTATCATCTAAAAATAGATAATGTTCATCACTCTATAATATTTTGTATCTTTCTAGATTGGAGGCCAGTGTAATTGTAAGAGACATGTGTCTGGCAGACAATGCAATCAGTGCCAGGAAGGATTCTACAATCTGCAACAGTCAAACCCTGATGGCTGCAGTCCCTGTAACTGTAATACCTCTGGGACAGTCAATGGAGATATTACCTGTCACCAAAATTCAGGACAGTGCAAGTGCAAAGCAAATGTTATTGGTATGTGTAATGCAAGAGTTCAGAGCCATTTTTCTTGTTTTCCTTGGAAATAAAACACACTTGATTTCTAAATGAAAGGTATAGAAAACTTCTTTGCTGAAGGCAGATTATAAAAGTGAATGAAATTAACTGTTGAAAAATTATTAATTTAATAATTCTATCAAACTACAGCTTGAAGCTTAGTTTAATCAACCCTTTAGAAGTTTCTTTATGGCATAGCTACATTAGCTTACATGGTTCCATACTAATAAGTCACAAAAATAATGTAATTTGCTTACTGCATAGATGTTTCTTTTAGGAAATTAACACTTTTTCAAAATGTTTTATGCTTAATGACTTCTAAGCAAATCGTTTCCATGCTAGTTTTCTTAATAGACCAAAATAAATGGATTTTTTTCTCAAAATATTCTGTGCTACAGGGTCCTTTGTGATAAATCTATCAATTTTTTTCTATTATATTTCTTTGAACTGTTCCTATGAAATGCAAAATAAGTCAACATAATTCCACAGATCATGTACATAGCTAGGGTTAGTTATCAAGGGCCACATAATTTTAATTTTGTAATTCAATGCCAAGCTGATTATAATAAACTGCTACCTTCTGTGTTATTTATCATTTTTTTTACAAGACGTGCTTTTTTGTTTGTTACTCCCACAGGTATTTTTCAGAAATTAGATTTGATTATAGCAATTTATTACTTCCAGCATATTTGAGGGGAGCCACAGCCACATAAGGACAAAATTTATCAAGTGCCCAAAATACACAGTATATATAATACACTTTGAAATGTTGATGTATGGGAATATTATGCAAGGAGAATTTCCTGATAAAGTGAGCCTTGCATGGTAACTGTACATGTCTCAGACTATACATATGTCTCAAAAAGAAAAAATTCTTTTCTACTTTGTTACTAACAGAATTAGTAATTTATTTTTTCTTCGGCCTAACCATTGTTCTAGGTTGCATTAATAATGTTTAAGCACACGTTAGTATACTTGATATTTATATACCATCATTTGTGAATGTTGACTCATTTGTAATATTGTGAGTCTTTGTTTCTTTTGGAAATTAGAAGAAAGAAGTAAATTCAGAATAACAACAAGTAACGGAAACAGCTCTAAATAGATAGAAGGCTGAACAATTTCAGTCCTTTTTCCTGTGGAATGGTATGCTTTTCATGCAATAAAAAGGGTGCTAAGAGTAAAAAATAACCTCTGTGCATCTTAAACCCACTCTTTTTTCAAGAAAAAGGACTTGAGAGCATTCTTAATTATATATTCTTTGCTCACATTTCATGTTTGCACCTGTGAAAACCTCTCTTAACTCAGTGGCAATTTGGCAGACAAGAAATGCAGTCTGGTTCTCACATATTTGGTTGTCTATATATTAAACATTTTATTCCCTTGATAAAAACAGTAAGAATTGTTTTTATTTTCACTGAAATAGTTATAAGAAAAATGTGTAAACCTGTGCTTTCTGTACTTACCTGTAACAATGGTGAGGGCTGTATTTATGCAAGTGTTTGTTCGCAGGATAAAAACCTAATTCTTTCCAGACTAGATTCTCTTTGTTTTCCAAACCAATTGTAAATAAGCTTCGGTATATTGAAACGTGTGCAGCAAACTTTAACAGAGAGCTTTCCTCTTTGGATTTCTAAATTGGTTTTTAGAGCAATCTGTCTATTGCCATTTTTATCTATTTAAGCAAACATGATAACAGAAAAATGCAACTATGGACTGCAGTGTTATGAAACATGAACTGTTAGAGTTAACACAACTGTTAAATCTTACTAATGATTCTATCACCAGTAAAATACATTAGCACCAATAATTTTATTAAAGTAGGTCATTCATCTAGAATAAAAAGGTAGAAGAATGTGAATTAAATGCCAAGCGTGCTAACTCCCCTGTACTTGTTAACATTGAATGTGATGCCCTGTAGGCCTTCCTCAGTATCGTTAGGAATAGATTACCTGTCAGGAATATGTATGGCATATTCAAATAAGCACTGCGCATATTTTTAAAACTGATATGATATGAATCCATGTAGACCAATTTTAATAGTTCAAAATGAGTCATAATTCTTGTTAACAATACAGTTATTTTTAAAATTTGCAGCAATAGTGGTCCTTTTTTATTTTCCTTATTGAAATTAAATGATATGCCTTAGGTGAGTCATTCATCACTGTTAAAGGAACTTGCCTTCTGTTGGAGTTTTTGAGTTTTATCCATATATATAATGCGTTCCCTACCATTTTTAGTTTTATATTTCTACATTTAAGTTGCTAGATGCATTTTTGTATGGTTTTGTATTTTTTAAATGATGACGATGCTTTGCTGGAACATTGTGTTTATATTTTCCTATGTGTAGCAATCGAGTGGTAGCTTCATAGTGAAGGATTTTCCCATTGCAAGGGGAAATATGTAGCTGAATTTGCATTTTTCGTATAATAATCTAGTTTGCTTTCTTGTAATGCACATTTTATAAACTAACATATAAATGCCATCCCTTGGGGCAGGGATAAAGCAAGCATTGACTTTGAAAACAAAGCTAATAAAACTACAGGATGAAGCATGACAAAACCAGTTTAGATTTTAATGTACTGCAGGAGTTAACTTAATCATAATTTAGATAAAAATATTTCATTTTGGATTATGGAAAACATTTTCTGCTTTCAGTAAGGGCTAACAGTAAACACTAACATAAATGTAATCAATGGTAAAACTGAAGTATGGTGTTAAGTAAATCATTCGTTGTAATTAGTCTAATTTGTGCTGTCCTAGAGTATATTTAATGTTTTTAATACAATATATAAATCTATTATCAGAACATATTGAGAGCCCAGTGCAATTCCCCGTGTATTGCATTTCTACAATATAGGGTGAAGAGTTCACATAAGCATTGATTGTGCAACAAGTGCTGTTCTAGGGGACAAAGAGATTAATTCTAGTTTGTCTTAGAAATGTTACAAAGAATCTCTGGCAGAAGTATCTTAAATTGTATTGAGAGGCCAACAGAAATGCATTGCTTCTGAAACAAATTGGAAAAGTAAACAGATTTTTGGGATGCCACAGTTATTCAATTGATTGGTGCAGCCCTGTCGCTCCTGTTAATTATGCTGGTGAAGAATATTAGTCCTTCTTTTCTCTTTTTTATTTACACTGAAGTATAGTATACTTACCCTTTTTAAAAACTGAAATTAATAGCTTTTCAGCTTTTTCCTTTTTCTTATTATTAATACCTTTTTCTCCTTCCAGGTCTTAGGTGTGATAGTTGCAATTTTGGATTTAAGGCTCTCAGATATGCTAATGAAGATGGATGTGAGCCTTGTTGGTGCAACAGCCACGGCTCAGTGAACCAATTCTGCAACCCTCTCTCCGGGCAGTGCAATTGTAAAGAACGAGTGAAAGGGCTTCACTGTGACACCTGCATGGACAACTTTTATGGGCTGGATGGAACTGGTTGTAAGGCTTGTGAATGTAATGCTGCAGGGTCATTTTCTGGAACTGTGTGCGATGCAATGACAGGGCAGTGTGCGTGTAAACCAAATATTGGAGGAAGACAATGCGACCAATGCCTGGATGGCTACCGCAAAGTACAGAAGAATCATTCCTTTGTTTGTCTGCCGTGTAACTGTGATAAGGCAGGTACAGTGAATGGCTCTCTGCTTTGTGACAAATCAACAGGACAGTGTCCTTGCAAAGCTGGTGTAACTGGCCTTCAGTGCAGTCAGTGCATGCTTCATACGTACAACCTCAGCGTGAGCAACCTCCTTGGCTGCCAGCGTTGTGACTGTGACGCTCTGGGCACATTGGCAGGAACAGTTTGTGACCCCGTTTCTGGACAGTGTGTCTGTTTGCCTCAGCGCCAGGGGAGAAGGTGTAAGGAGTGTAAACCAGGTAAGGAAATTGGAAGACAATTTGTTTGATGTAGTAAGTTTTGCTTTTTTTGTTATCATAGTAGTTCCTACAGTTTTTAGTATGTGTTTAGACAGCTTCATATCTGACATCTCTGATGTATATATGTTATTGTGTTTCCATTTCTTCCTAACTGTGTGAGTGAGCAGGAAGTATTAATGTCCTGATCACCATCAAATATTTATTCTATTTCCAGAGCTTATATAATTTGTATTATTAGTGTTTTTTCAACATGTTCAAAATAAGGCTAGGCTAGTTCTAGGTATTGAAAAAATAGACAAATAATCATGGCCTGTTCACTCAATGAGAGATAAATTGGCATAATTTAATGAACAGCAGCTATCCTCATAATGAAAAATGTGAATTTGGAAGGCAGAGTGCAATCTCTTCAGGAAGGGCACTTCATGCAGAAAGCTGAGCATGGTGGGAGGCACAGAGATGGTTGCTTAAACTTTGATGAGGCTGGCAAACGTGCCACTTAGGGAGCATTCACCTGCCTTGCTGTGTTGGGGATATGCTGGCTTTCACAAGGACTGCTCACAGTTTGTCCCTGCAAGTAGGTGATATTGCAGTTGCTACATATCAGTTCAAGATTTTATACTATATTATTGTAAACAAAGTTTAAATGTTCATTATAGGTGGGAAGCTCTGTAGTTATATTTCAATGTTTTTGTTTTAAAAAGTAGGTGGGTAAAGTGAAACTATAGATAATATTAACCTACCCTTCATAATAATATTAAGCAGATAGATTTAGTTCAAGTTAAATACATATGCAATTTATTCAAGTAGCAGGTCACATTAAAAGGTACATTATAGCTCCATTGGTTTTAATATGCCATTCAATAATTTGAACAGAGGTTAAAAAAGCTGCTTAACCTCCATTAAGTATTTTTTAAAATGCTTTCATTTAAATTATTTTAGGTACATATACTAATAAATAAGGCAGCATTCTGTTTTTCTTAGTTCCTCCTCCAGTGCTATTTGACCTGTTAACCCTCTGTAGCAGCCACTTAATCAGAGATCGGCAGAGGAGTGATGTCAAGGCTTCCTGAGTCAGTGACCGCCCTTGTCCTTGAAAAAGAAAGGCCAGGGTTTATGCAGAACTAAATGGTTTAAAAAGGTTTAATTGATAGTACGAACAGACTGGTTTGTAAAAAAGCTCGCATGGCACTCAAAGGAATACTTCCACAATAGTTCCTATTAAAAAGAAAAATAATTTAAAATGTATTTTTGTAAGGATTATTTTTAAGTTTTCTAACTAATAACTATAAGCATATATGTGCTGAACGCTGAGCTCTCTGCTGCAGGTGAAAGTGTAAGTTCTTATCATTGTAAAAGTGCTTTATTAATCCTAGTGTAGCACAGCAAACTGCACTATTTTTGCTATTTTAGTGTTGATCCTAGTGTGAGCTCATTTAGATGTTTAATATATCTAACTCTTATATAAATACTCTTTATTAGTATGTTCCAAAAGAGACTTTTCTATAAAACAGAGGAGAGTATAAGAAATCTTTCATATAGAAGTATGGAAGATCTTAATTGGCTTTGAGTACTGTAAACATGTCCTATGGCTTTGTCTTGGAGCAAAGATAAGAAAATGTATTCCAAGTGTATATGTAGCCAATACAATCTAATTAAAGCACACAACTAATTAGTTAATACTGGCAGCCCTAAAACCATGCTAGAGACTTGTTAGTGTGTTGGGACATTTCAACTATGTGATGCAAGTTTTCTTAGTGGAATAAAGGTTATATGTATTTTATTTTCTTATTCTGTGTAATTGTAAGTCTGTTTTAGTTAGTAGTATTTAAAATAACATCCCATTGTAGCATATTTTTATGTGCTTTGATAAAATTTGAGAGGTTTCCAAAAGTTGCCAAAATCTTAATGCGGGAAGAGTTGCCAATGGAGAAAAATTCAAACCAGATGTAGTTTTGGGAAATTGTTTTATAATGAGATCTTTTTCCTTAAAACTCTTTTTGGAGCCTTCAGCTATGCCTTTAACCTATTAGGCTGTATCCATGACTTGTCATCTTCCAGTTTGTTCTCATACAAATAACATTTTGGTAGATTGCTGTACATTTAAATTTTTATTTTTTTTTTAAACTAAAGGTGTATGGAAACCGAGGGACACTTCATTCTACATGAAACAAAATGAAAGAGCAGTTTTGCCTTGTATATAAACTTGCTTTCAAGATTCTTCAATTGCAGTGATTGAGGCAGGATCTTTCTTGCCCCCAAATTGCTGTGAGCAGTTTGTCCCTGTCTCATTCTGGAACTGTGTTGCCATGCCAACTGGGATTTGTGCCATACAGATCCTATTCAACAGGTCTTGGATCCTGTTATGAGAGCAGAAAAGCTGTAAAAAAAGTAATATTTTAAGTTCTTTACTTGGTGACCATAGGTTTTTATAGAGCACTACGTAGTATGGAAAAGATATAAGCTAGCATGTAGGATGTGTGTCTGGGCACCAGTGCTGAGTTTTTGTGTACATACTACCTCTCTTGGCCAGAAAAATGTGAATTACATTGTGATAATATTGTTGGTGTGCTTAAACATGCATTTTGAAGCACAGTCTGTGATTAAGAAATGAGTGTTACTGCCACAGTTGGTAAGCATGTAAAAGTGCTAAGGAATTGTTCGTGTGTTCCTTTTCTGTACAGTAGGAGAAATAGTAAGAGGATTATTAAAAAAGGAAACTGAATACTTTGCTACGACTTTCATTCTTCCTTATGAAGAGTATACTTGATTGACAAATGTGATCAGTTATGGTTGAATTGGAAAAAAATCTGAAAAAGAATAAGCATAATACTAGTTATATACATAGATCTTGTAGAGATTTGCAGTGGCTGTCTTAAAATTGGAAATTAGTTCTATTATACAATAGTGGATCCTTCATAAAGCAACTTTTATGAGCCCTTCTAACCTTGGTGTAAATTAAGCTTGCATTAAGTTGTTTCTTACTCTTTCCTGCCAAATTCTAGGTGGTGGAAGTAAATAATAATAGTAACAATTATGACAAACAGCATGAATTTGTAATCTCATGTCTCTTCTCTTTTTGTCTACATTAATCATGTTAATTTACATATAAATTAGTTGGGGGAGGAGATTGCTCTCATTTTCCAATCCCTTACTTTTAATTTTAAAAAAAGTTTTACCTGATACTTCTGAAAAAAAAAAATGTGGTAGTATCCAGAAAATTAGTTAACTTTTAGAGCATTTCTGAAAGATTATTATAAAAATATCATACCAAATCCTTCACTGCTCTACAGTGGTTTAGGCAGCATGATGTTAGGAGAGCCAGGATGTTTAACATTAAGGTATAGATTCTTTATAATTATGAATTTCACTCTTATGAAAAAAGCAATATATGCTGCAGTGATCGATCCTGCTCAGGCAGAATTAATTTATTTTCTAGAGATGTGCTTATTTACCCATTATAGTCTTTTCTTAGAAATCATAGAATAGAATCATAGTTTCATGCAAAATTTCAGGTGGACAATGATCTGGTTTAGCCTGAGTGCTTATCATTTACTGCAACTATAAACTGGGTTCTGAAGAAATGCTTTGACCTTCTGCATGCGTCCAGGCTTAAACTTGTTTGCTACCTTCGTGTTACGTTCTGTGAGTGGAGTCGTTCATTGTGCTCGAGAGTGACATTGCTGGGAAATGGTCTCCTCTATTTATGCACAGGATGGGCACTGCACTGTGCAGACAACTGCAGTATGAGATAATACATGCTGCCTCACTAATAACTTCAAGCTATTTGGTCTCTGTGGTGGCTCAGTTTGGGGCCTCTCTGGAATAAAGTGCCAACAGCATGGTTTTTTATGATGCGAATGTATGTTAACTGGAGACTGATATCACTTCACTGTCCACTTGAGATTTATCTCACTGAGGACCAGAGGCTAAGTTTGAACAAAGATTTGAGCAGTAAAATTCTAATGTTTTCAATTTGTTTAGTTCCTCTGCTATTTGGATATGAGCTCACAGCGCAACACTGCTGCAAAGACAGAGAATACCACCCTAGGGGTGTATATATAGAGCTATCTCTTGTAAGACAAATAATAAGGCCTTGGGCAATATGACATGTTACAATATAATTTTGGGCGCTTTATTATAAAGCAGGACATCAAGAAGTTATTGGACAGCAAATAATATTCAGTAACTGAGAACATGACTAAGAAACTAGTGATTGAACTTTACCTGGAGAAAGGAAAGGGCAAGTGCCTGAGAATACTGTGTATCTCAGTAACATTTTTCTATCAAAGTTGTACAATAAAAATTAATAGTAACCATCTGACAGATAGAAACTTGTATCAATGGCCCTATCTTAGGCTTCATTTTCCAAGATAGGTACTTGTTTTTGATTAGAGCCTGTTAATACCATGTCACCAGTATCCTTTGCAGAGCTCTCATGCTTTGCTACATTTGTTGATATATTGTACCACTCCAAAGGATGAGGGGGGAGGGGAAAGCAGAGCAATCTGTGGGAAAACCCCAGTAGAATATTTATTACTAATCAGGTAAAAATAGAAAATAATTTGGGAAACTTATGAAATAATATATTTTACTGGTATGCCATTGCTTGAATTGTCTACTGATCAGAAAGAAATTAGTAAGAATGGAATAAGTCCATACATAGCAAAATAGGTTATGCAAGTGGTACAGCATCATTAAAACAGTGTGTGTAAAAGCTCTCTCGTTGGAAATTTCAGGTGAGGCTGTGAATAATGAGTAAGTTCTTCAATGACCAGATTAGAGCTGTATAAACTCTATCTATAAACTGTATTTATCAGTGCTCAAGGCATAGATAAAGATTGCTTGCGAGGGCAATAGGATGAAAGATAGCATAGCAGAAGCATACCAAATATACTGTGGGGAAGGTGAAGTGAATACTCCAGTTCATAATTGGAAATAATGCAGGGAGAAAAGGATAGGATTCAGAATGAAAGCTTTTTAATGGCAGATAAGTAATTTTTTTTAATCGGTTTTTCAGTTTCTATAAAAGTATTTGTGTTCGATACAAGCTCTGTGTTACAGACGACTAAAATACAAATTTTACATAGACCTGGGAATACTCATCAAATGGAGTTTTTCCTAAGAAACATGATAGTGTTTCAAGGATTAAGCCAACCATTAGTTGAGAAAGATTTAAGAGACTTTCTTGAGAAAATATTTGCATTTCTTATGTTTTGCAGCTGGCCATTTTCAGAGATGAGATCTCAGACTAAAAGGGACAAATATCTGTTCTCATATGTTATTTTTTATGTTTCTACTGCTAGTGGTGCATTCATTAGTACCTCTCATGTCCTTGGGTCTTTACTTTCCCCATAAACACATTAATGTACTCCCCCTATTTTGCATTTGCTCTGTCTAAAAGTATAGAGAGAATAAAAAATTGGACTTGGCAAATGGAGAATGAATAATAGCTTTGCAAAGTGCCAATGAGAAAATCTAGAAGCTCAGCTGTGAAGGAAGACTACAGTGCTTTATTTGAGTCGACACATGTGTTACCTAAGCTTCGATTCTGTTGTTTCATTCCTGATTTCAGATAAGTTGATAATAATGTTACTGTGTTCACTTTTTGCGTATCATCTATTCTCAAAATCTCTTTATTTTCCAGGTTTTTATTTTTCTCCATCCAGTGTCACTGGCTGTCTGCCATGCCTGTGCCACATAGCTGGTTCAGTGAATCAGATCTGTGATAAACTAACTGGCCAATGTAGTTGCCAAGATGCCTCTGTAACAGGACAGACGTGCGAACGCTGCAAAGAACTTTATTTTGGATTTGACTCTGAAACAGGAAGGTGAGTGTTTCTTTTTTTTACAGGTCACTTACAATCTCCTTGTTACATTTTTATGATAGTAATTTGGTCAAAGATTTAGTGACAATGAAAAGATGTGTTCTAGTTACCTTAATCCTTTGAGTTCATGTGTGCCCTCTGATTTACGTGTGATACATTATACTATTGTCTGTGCTCCCATGAGCTGAAGGAAATAGAAATTTTGCCACAGATTTAAGTAGAAACAGCATGAAACCTGTATAAGACTAATGTTTTCTAATGTTATAGCAATTTGGTAATTGTTTCTTTACATTTTCTCTGCATCTTCAGTAAGGTGTTTTGTTTTCTGAAGTGTTAATTTTTGACAATTAAAATGCAGATAATGTGCCATTCTTATAACCAATGATTGCTTTTGTATATTTCAGGAAGATATTTTAGTTGGGGAAAAAAAGGAAAAACTACATATATCCCTGTGTTTCCAAATTTCTTTTGATAACAATACAAATACTCACTGCACCTTTACTCTTAAAAATCTGTTTTTCTGAAGCAGTGTATTCTTTTTCAACATTTTGTTATGTGCTACAGGGTAAATTGTTTATCAAATGTAGCCTGGGGCCTCTAGGTACATTGGAATTATATGGATACGTTCCCTGCAATGTAAGGGGCAAAACATATCTATAGGTACTGCACTGTTCTTCCAACGATTGCCCTATATTTCTTTTCCAGGATCATCTTTCTTGCTTAATCCTCACAATCTCAATTTCCTTTTAAATATTGTCCAGAAAGATTGTACAGCTCTATTGCTATCATATTTTCATGCAGACTGATGGTGTTGTTTGGTTATATTTTGTAATTTTGCCTTTATAAACCCCAAACCAGACAGCACAGGGAGAAGCAAAATCTGTACAATATTCCTCTTCCTGTGCTCCTTTCCCCCTGCTAGCGTGGGGTAGACAAGCTTTTAGGCAGTGATTATAAGTGTCATCTTGCATATATTTGACATTATTCTGCAGATTTTTCACTTTAACTTTTATATTACTGTCACTCATTAGAGATTTTTAAAATTATTTTTTACTGTTTCGGGTCATAGAGGCATCTACTAATGGTCATAAAGTAATCTGTAGGAATAAGGACTTCCTATTTTCACTTCCTGTCATTTCTAATGGTAAGGTATAAAATCTGTGTAATATTAAAGTTCCCTTTTAAATATATTTTCCTTACTATTAATGATACTCTTTTTTAGTTACTTGAAATAGATTCTCCCCACCCCCATTTTTAGCAGGTGACAGAGACATTTGTGTCTGCATTAAGCAATAGCTTTTCTGAATTAGATATTGGCCTTCAAATACCTGCTTTTTAAACTGTCTTCTGAAATTTAAAATCTGAAAATATAAATTATCTAGATCCAGACTTTGTTGTAAGGATAAAAGTTTTTACAGTTCTGGAATTTAAATCAGAGTTGGCTTTAATGCTTTAATACTTGTTAATCCTCATGACAGTATTGAAGACTACTCTGGTAGTACATTAATATGATTAACCTGTGTTGCATATGCTTGGCTTCCTTGGTTGTCATCTACTTGGACAATGCACCTCAGTTCCTCAGGCAGAAATGTTTATCCACTGAAGATGATAATGCAAGTCTTTGTTTATTAATCTATTTTAATAAATTTCTTTAACTGTTAAATATCTTCATTAAAAGGGTAATATACCTTTTCTTTCTCCATAAAGTTACCAAGTCATTTAACCCATCCTTGCTTCAAGTGTCTTTTAAGGCTTCTGTGTGTGCAGAACGAAAAGGATGTGAGCTATCTGTAGTGGCAGAGGTACCTGTCTTTGTACAATAGCACAAAAGAAGCAAAAGTTATGATACACAGATTGTGAAGCTTTAAAATTCTCCCACTCTGAGGAATGTATATTTGAGCTGATTTATTTTGTGGTGTTTTAAAGATAAAACATTAACTCCATGTTCCTTAATGTATTTGAGGTTATGAAGCAGGAAAATTTTCTTGGCAATTAAAGAATTACAAATACTGTGTATTTGCAGCAGTCTGAGCAATCTGTAATGGGTGTGGGCATCAGCACACATTTGTAAAGCTTTACCTCTGTATTGTTTACTATAATGAACTGGTCAATGAACATCACAAATTGTTTATATATATGTATATATCTTGACAGATTGCTATTTATGAAATCCATTTAGCAAGTGAGGTTTTCCCATAAGGATGAAAAATGAAGATTTTAAACAGATTGCTGGAGAGGCTCTAACTGCACCTAGAGAGTCAATGTAATAAAGGTTTCTCTATATTAATATTACAAAAACCATTTATCCTCAAAAAATCAATATTGCAATTCATCTTGGCATGACATTTCTCTTTCCATGTTTTAAAAGTCTGTTTTACTTGATTATATATAATTCTGTTTTAACAAAACTCAAATATATTTGACTCAGAGTACTTTGAAAACGTAGCATTTAGCAAGAATGCTGAAAATATTTCTTACATGATTAAAAGTTACTTATTTTTTAAAGAATTAGTTATTATTTTTAAATCATTAATTGACTGATTCCTTAATCTTGATTGAAAAACATGAACTATGCATAACAACAAATCCAATTCTGGTGTTCTGCAGTTTAAGAAAATTATGAATGTGATTACACAAAGATAATGTGTAATCCTGTGGAGCAGAATATGATGAAATATATGCTGTTATTTGCAGGATCTGGAGCCTAATTCAGTATAGGTGAAAGTAGGGAGCCTACACTTTTCCTAGAAGAAAATGCAACAAGCAGAAAGAAAGAGCCCCACCCCACCAAGCACTGAAAACTGTCACTGTGACTGTATATGTATGTGAGTTTGATTATCTCATGTGTGTATGATAATGAAAAGTGCAATAAAGAGGAAGCCCTTATTTTTAAGAGGTGCAAAAATATACAAGAACAGTAAGAGAAGCTTGTATTTTTCTGTTTATCTATTGAGAAACTTTTGTTAACACCCCCTCAACTAAATCTTCATGTAATGAAATTTTGAAATAGTAAAATACTGTCTTACTGAGCAAATAATTCTGTCTTTGTTTTTTTCTGTAACTAAACTGTTTTTTTAGTCATGATGTTAAAATACTCTTAACAAGACCTCTATTTAAAGGGAGATTTGAATACACTGTCTACAGATGAAAAGACTTAATAGAGTTTGAAAAAACTGCCCTTTTCTCTTGACTGTAAAAGAGAGCAAACTACAGTATAGTGGTTTCCAGGAGAGAATGTATTTTATTTATTCTCAGAAGGATATTAGTCCATAAAACAAATTTGCAGCTTATTTTGCAGCTTTAGCTTTTATCAGCCTTTTTAAGGGTGTTGAATGATTCCCCAGGAGATCACACAGCACGAGCTGCTGTGGAGTAAAGGAACTCTAATACAGTGAGCTCTGTGATAGGCAGAAAATGTATGTGAAGAGTTTTCTTAAGCTGGTTTAAAAATCTGTCACATTTAATGTCTATTTCACTGATTATTGACCTGAATTTTAGTGTCCTAATGTGAAAACAGTTTCCACCTTACCCTCCCCTTTCTCTTGCCTTATAAAGCTGATATCTAAATTATAACAACTCACTTTTATTTCTACTTTCATATAGGTAGAAAGACATGGTCATGACTGGGAAAACGGCAAAGTAACTTTTGTAAAGGCACCACCATGTATTTCCTTAGATCTGGTGAAACTGGCCAAGGGAAAATCCACAACATATAAATCAATGACTCTCATCTAGTCTTAGGGTTAGCAGAGTAAAGGGGGCATAGCATGACTGTCTCTACCTTAGATCTCTGAGGTCTTTTTGCTGATTTATCATCTTGGGACCCAGTATCTGGAGTAATTTAAGATTCCCTTGAAAGTAGGTTGCTTATACCTGAGAATTGGACTTTTCCAGCTCAGAGCAAGGGGAGTAAAGTGTAGACTTCCCGGTGTGTTTTAGCGTCACTGTATAGTCCTATGTTTCTCCTAGTCCTTGTTGTTTTTCAGAACTCTTTTAGCCTGCAGCAATTAAAATATAGTGAAATTAGAATCTAAAGTATGAAGTTTTGTTTGCCATTGTTGACTTTCTGTTACAACTAATAACGGCAGTCTGTATTGCAGTGGGTAGTGTAACAGTGTTTGCAGTAATTTGCTTTGCTTAATTTCGGACATGTTCCAAGTCTTTGAATATTTGCACCATCTGACATCAGTATCCACACTATAAATGGATGTCAGTGGGGGAATAGTGTATCAAGTGAAGAACAAGTTGATCGCAAGAGGTTTCACATGCAAAAACCAAAGCATAAATTAGTCCTGGACATATTCTACTGATGCCACAGAGAGTTACAGAATTGAAATGTGGCATTTGTGCGATAGCAATGCTTTTACACTTTTTGTTCTTGTTAATTAAAAAATAATTTAATTTGCACATTTAATTAATTATTCTCTTCAGTTATTTCCAATTTTGTCCATCAGGCTGCAAAGAAATGGTGCTTTCTGTTATAATATTCATATTTCTGGTTTTTTGTTTCCTGTCACTTATTTAATCTGATGGTTTTTTTCTCCCAATTTTGGTCACCATTCATTCTCCTTTATTCACAGCATGCTATTTTTTTCAACTTCAAGTTGCCTTTGTGGACAACAAATTATTAATTGATTTTTTTTTTTCCCCAATGAAAGGCTAGTTTTCACTGAGGTAGAAGGTTGCATATTTTGTGCAGAAACCTCTGAAACTGGTTACATGTGTATCACTGAACTCTGCAGCTCTCAAGAAAGGTTGTGTGAATAAGGCTGGAGGACTGAGTGCATAATGTGGTTATTACCAAACATTATTATCTAGTTTGTGTATGGATCAATATATATAAAAGCTCTTTAATTCTAAGCCATTTTTATCTAAATTAGAATATTATTCTGGCATTGAAATGTTTATAGTAGGCACTGTTTCTGTAATTTTTTTAATCAGACTAATAGATTTTCTGCCGTGTTTCAGACTACTGAACTGTTTATGATTTTTTAATTAGGTTACCCAAGAATCTTTTAAACAAAACCCTACTGTGCTTAACTGAAGTGTTAATGTGTTTTGATCACTTCCTTGATTTGTTTTTGTTTATAGATGTCAGCACTGTAATTGTCATCCTGCAGGAGCCATTAGTGGGACTTGTCATCTTGTTACTGGACAGTGTGTTTGTAAACAATTTGTAACTGGCTTGAAATGTGACAACTGTGTTCCTGATGCTAGTAATTTGGATGTCCACAACCTATTTGGCTGCAGTAAAAGTAAGTGGATGTTAGGTCTTAAAAGCATGTCTTTCAGATTAAAGTTTTATATTGATTTAGTGAGTTTTGAATTGGGTCAGCAGTACTGAAATTGGGTTTTACTCCCCCCACAGCCCCACATAGATTTGGTCCCTAAAGTCTGAGTGATTTTTACTGTGTCTTACGACTGTTTTCTAGAGAGACATACAAAATGCTTTGTGTCATGCACATTTTCTGCTTGCAGTCTAAGCAAGGGGAGAAGTAATGATCCATATTTCCATTGCACTTCCCACCATGTTCTTTGCAGTGACCAATGCAGAGTTCACCTTTCAGTCACATGAATACAATGGTATTGATACCACTTGAAGCTTAGCCCTCTTTGGTGCCATTGACAGAAGGCAGAGGAACTGCCTTCAGAAGGTCTGAAGAACAGAAGGTCTGTTGAAAACCACTTCCTGGTGATTAATTCAAAATCTGCTCCTCAGTTCAATGTAGCTTTGCCTTTTTCCTCCTGGACCTTTTTTTCAGTTAGTTTGGGAAAATATGTGATACGGTGTAACAGAGTGTGAGAAATTGGCATGTGTGGGGTGGGGCTAATGCCATGTGGAAGGTCAGATAATCATAGAATCAGCTGGGTTGGAAGGGACCTTCGAGATCATCAAGTCCAACCCTTGATCCAGTAACTGCTGTGGTTACTAGACCATGGCACTAGGTGCCACATCCAGTCTTTTTTAAAAAATCTCCGGGGACAGAGAATCCACTACTTCCCTGGGCAGCCTATTCCAATGTCTGACCACCCTCTCTGTAAAGAAATTCTTTCTGATATCTGACCTAAACCTCCCTTGGCACAACTTGAGACCATGCCCTCTTGTCTTGCTGATAGTTGCCTGGGAAAAGAGACCAAGCCCCACCTGGCTACAAACTCCTTTCAAGTAGTTGTAGAGAGTGATGAGGTCTCCCCTGAGCCTTCTCTTCTCCAGGCTGAACAGCCCCAACTCTCTCAGCCTCCCCTCACAGGACTTGTGCTTGAGTCCCTTCACCAGCCTAGTTGCCCTCCTCTGAACTGTAATGAAACAAATTGCAATGAAATATCTATACTTCTGCCCTTGCAGTGAGTCTGGATACAAAAGAGGTGGCACGATTTCACCCTTTATGTTGTAATTAGTCAAAATTAAATGTTTAAATTTGCCCACCAGTGCACAGTCTCCAAGCTGGCAGGGATTTTAAAGAAGCAGAGGATAAAGTATATGTGATAAGAAAATTCAATTTTTAAGTTGTCTTTGCGTCAATGGTCAGAAATTGGCGTTGAGGACATCATGCCATGCAATGCCAAACCATGGGGTAAGGATCTCAGCTAATTCTGAAAAAAACTGTATGACGTTTTTTGACACCTCCAGCTTACTGCTGTACCCAGTTAATAGCCCAGTCTTGGAAGTCAGGTAACCAGTGAGTGAGGAAGTCTGTAGATGCTAACTGGGCATTTCTGTCAGTAGGCCTAATTAGTAATGGCCATACTGGTAATACAGTGACAGTCACCTCTGTAGCCATGTGTAATGCAACAAAAGGGTTAGACATTCCCAAGTTATCTCTGGAGTATGTTTCTGGATCCTCCTTCAACAAAGTATTTTTTTTTCTTTGTGTTCTGCATGGGTATTTACATGATATTCATCACTGTGACGTGTGATTTAAATCTAATCTATAGATTTACAAGCAGAGATGCACATGCACAAAGTGTTTCAAGCACACACAGCTCTCATTTTGGTACTAGTTTGTATTTCATTGTAAGTCAGTTTAAATTTCAAATAATATGCATTGCAGAATGTACGGCATTATAATTATGGATAGCATAAAGAGACTGATTTGTTTCCAAAGATGATTTTTTTAGCTCTCCTCAAATTTTGGAAGTGTTTAGACACAGTTTTGCTTTGCTTTTCCCTATACTCTTCCATAGAAGGCACAGTATCTATTCATTGTGCAGACAGTTGATTGGCTTGTTGTTTCTTTAAAAAATGTAAGATGTTTCAACTGAATGTATAATAATAATAATACATGGCACTTTTATGATGCTGTTCATCTTCAAAGTGCTTTACAAACATAAGCCAACCTACTTATTTATGTTGGGATATACATTGGATAAAGGTCAATAGCAATTCAACTCTAAAATTGATTAATAATAATATGACATAGATAAATAATATCATAGATTTTAGTTAGATAAAAATACATCAGGCAGTATTCTAAATGACAAGCGGAGTCCTCTTCTGGACATAAATGATATAGCAATTACAGTCCTTTGCTTATTCATACCAAAATATTTTAACTTGTTGCACAGATATGGAGCTTTGCCTAGCTTGATATTTGTGGTTATTTTCACTGCAGAACAGTATTTTGTTGACATATGCCATTACTGGTTCTGAGTCTTTGCCAAGGGAAGCGAATGTAAGTTGCTACCCCTGTCCAACTAGTGTTTTTTAAGGAAACGACCTATATACATTTTTTCTACTGAAATATAGTACTTTGCTTACACGTATAAAATGCAAACCAGCAAACAAGTGGGAGCAAATGCAATTGGTTGAGACTGTGAATGGAGAATGAAAGTGATGGTGGTAAATTTCTAATATTGTTCAGGTCTTGTAAGTATCTATGACACAGAGAGAAAGTTTTTAAAATGCCGAAGGGACTTTTTTCCTTTGATTCTCAGACTTGACTTCTGTAGACACTTTTACATACATTCACTTCCTAACTGAGCTGAACTCAAAAGCTCTAGATTGAGGAGCAAAACAACCTGTGCCCTCTAATGGGAGATGATGATTATGTTTTCTGTTAATCCATTGAATTGTAGGAAGATTTTCTGCTATTTCTTGGCTGAGAGACTGCAGTAGTAGTAGGGCTTTTCATTATCTTACTCAAAATGAAGAGCTTCATCTCATTTTTTAATTTTCTATTAAAAACCCATGTGTAATGTGGCCCGCTGATTTTGGCATAAGTCTCTACATCTATCACTTGTATGTCTTGAGATCCTCATGAGATTTTCTGTCTGCAACTTCATTCTTTGCTTCTTGTATCCTATTAGCTTGGATGAATAGATATTGGTAATTAACTTTTGCTGAGTTGTTTTATATTAAGCAAATATCCACCTAACGAACAAGACAATAGTTTGTAAGAACAGGGAGAAAAAAATCTGCATGTTTCTAATCCTCATGTTGTCCCATAATACTTAATGTAGAGAGAAGAGCTTATTAGGTGGTTCTGGATCCAGCTCCTGGTAGTTACTCCATATACTGATTTCGGTGTTGCCCTGGGCTATTCTCATCCCTGGAGCAAAATGTTTTCCTCTAGGTCCACACTCCCCTGTTTTTCCCTCTCTTGGTGAAGTAGATAGGGAAGTGGAACGATCTGCCTTTTGAGTCAAGCTGTGGCAATTACCAGCTGCCAAAACAGACCAGTCTTGTGTGCTAATGCATGGTGTACTGAGGGTGGAGAGCAGGGCTTTCCTCAGTATTACTGGATTACTGGAGGTCTTACAGCAAGATATGAACTCATGCCCTGGCTTGAATAATAACATAAATATAGAATCATAGAATCTTCTAGGTTGGAAAGGACCTTTGAGATAGTTCAGTCCAACCGTAAAAATCACATGTTTATGTGAACATGTGTGTATCTATGCATATAAAGTTTAATTTCTGACTATTAGCTATTATCTTAGAAAGGACTGTGATCATACAGTTGGATTACAAAAGAGACTTTGAATGCTCTTTCTTAAAATGTGAGGCATTTGACTTGTGAACTTCCAAGTTTGTTTTTCTCTTTATTTATAATGGTTTAATTAGGTAGCACATTTTCCAAAGTTAATGGAGGTGATAGCACAATAGTATTTTGGTAAATAAGCATCTCAAGCTGATTTCTTAAAATGTGAGATACCTTGCTCTCGTTGGTTTCAATTTCATTGGAAACAAATGGAAGTGAATTGACTAAAAGTGAAGTGAATTGCCTTCAAAATTTGCCTCTTTATGTTTTTGCTATTTGATTAAGCAGGGTTATTGTAATAATTCAGTAAAATTTGTACTTAGTTGGAGTTTCCATTTCTGTTCTATTAGAGGAAGTTGTCCCTAGCCTATACTAAAATGGAATGAATCCTCTGAAAAAATAAATTCTAATTGAACTAGAAACTTCAATAATGTGACCAGATAAATATGTTCTTGTTTTATAGACGTTTTGCAATACATAAAAAAAACCCAACAAAAAACCCAACAAAAAACAAAAACAAAAGCAGTTTGGAAAACTGTGGTATACCTGCTTTAATTTGGGGTGGTT
Source organism: Manacus vitellinus (assembly GCF_001715985.3). NCBI lineage: Eukaryota > Metazoa > Chordata > Aves > Passeriformes > Pipridae > Manacus > Manacus vitellinus. The sequence continues at coordinate 8,207,545 of NW_021940864.1, forward strand.
AGGGGGATTAAGTTTATTTGTCATTTATTTATTTGTTATATATACACTTGTTTCATGTACTCTGATAAAAAACTTTGTTGGGGAGCTCTTGGATGGGTTGGTTTAGTCTGTTAATGTCTTACCTGGTTACTGTGCATTTACTCAATGATTTTTCAGTGAAGAAAGCTTAGCATTTTTTTTTTTGTTTTTTTTTAAATTTGTGTGATTATTGATTACCTTCATTTTTACATCCTCAGTTTTTGTATATATGTTTTAGCTCCTTTCCAGCAACCTCCTCCTACAGGAGAAGTTCTCAATTCCTCTGTTATCAATCTTTCATGGAGTTCCCCTGACTCTCCAAATTCTAACAGGCTTATTTACCAGCTGTATAGGGATGAGGAAGAAATTTATACAACTGAAGACTACTATCCTTATAGTAAGTAAGGTGACATCAAAGATTTCATGTTTGTGTGTGTGTGTGATGTTTCTTAATTATTTTGCATTTCTGTCATTATCATCGTCTGTAGTTTCAAATACATTTTTCTGTTTTTCTTTAGAGCTTCTGTTCTATGTTATTAATTTTGCTTGAAAGAAATGAATACCTTAGTGTAAAATCTGACACAGAGTCACCCAAAATAGCTGATAATTTTTTTCTTTTTAATCTGAAAAACTTAAAATTGACTCCCCAGAAGTATTTGCTGGAAGTACACACAGACTCCAAAATCTAAAAGAGTCAAAGTCATAGATGAAGAATGATGAACAGAAGAGATCATAATGTGCTTAAGTTTCTTTTTTCATCTCCCTGGTTTTAAACTGTTAACAGATTAGGAAAGCTTTTTGTGGCCTCTAACTTTTAGCACCTTCTGTTAAGCTATCAGTGTAGCTCCTGATCTGTCTTTAGCAGCACCACTTCTCTCATGTTGAAGCTTGCAAAGGGATCCTCAGAAGGCGGTCCTCAAGGATTCGACACTCTGTCCAAGGTGGAAAGGCCATTTTGTGGTAATATTGCTCTACTTATCAAAGAAAAGGAGATGGATTTGGATACTGTTTGTATGTATATGTGGCACACAAGTGTTTTGGTTTTTTTTTAAAGAAGACAGGTGTGGTTTAATGCCACTAAGATTTGATTTCTGTTCTAGCAGATTCCTTAGCTTTTGCATTTTCTTGCCTATGCAGCATTAATATTTTGCGGAAGTTGAGTCTCTCTAATTGTTGGTGTGTACCCTGGAGAAAAGAAAAAAAAGAGCTGTTATTCAGTGGAAGCATAGATGCTTTGGAATGCACCTCACATTTTTATGTTTTGGTTCATGCTGCAGTGTTACAGTTCATTACTCTGTGGCTTATGCTGTGAATTTGGGCACTCTGCAGTACTACCATGAGGAAAGGTGTGCAACCCATGTAAGCATGAGATTAAGTGATTGGAGGAAAGAAACATAAAAAAAAAGTTGGAGAACTAATAGAGAATATTCTAATTCTTTAATTTGGTTTAAAGGCATAACTTTAGTAAAAATATGAATTGGTTTCAAAAGAAAAGCTATTATACTTCATTGTCATAAATCTGTGCTTAGTAATGTACTTGAAACAGTGCACTGTTGAGGATGTTATTTCATGACACTACCTACACACTTTGTAGAGAGTGAAAAATTCTGTATGGGTTTAGCTGTATAATGAGACATTATCATGTTTCTATTTAAGAAAACATTATGTTCTTAGAAACATAGATTTGTTTTCAAAAAATGTTTTTGACATTTCCAGGCAATACCCCTAATTAGCGATGTGAAATCATATTCCGGTGTTTGAATATCAAGCATTGTTAATGCTGTCAGAACTTTTGATAATGTTATTTTTTTCTCAGTATAGTGTGGACTTTATAATGCTTATGTGCTGAGAGTACAACTGCACACAGCTGGCTCATGTTCAGCTGTTGACACCCTCAGGTCCTTTTTCTGCTGGGCAGCTTTCCAACCACTCTGCCCCAAACCTGTAGTGCTGCATGGGGTTGTTGTGACACAAATGTAGGACCTGGCACTTGGCTGTGTTGAACCTCATCTAATTTACCTCAGTCCATCTACCCAGCCCATCCAAATCCCTCTAGAGGGCCTTCCTACCTTCCAGGAGATCATCATTCTCACCCAACTTGGTGCTGTCTGCAAACTGACTGAGAGTGCACTCGATCCCCTCGTCCACATCATTGATAAAGTTATTAAATAGAACTGGCTCCAATACTGAGCCCTAGGGAACAGAGTGTGGTTGGAGTTGTTCAGCTGAGGAATGTAGAACCTTTTTACTTTTGGCTTTATCCTATTTTATCTAGCCTATATTCCTGTTAGCCTGTATTCCTATGGAAAAAAAAATTCCATCATAACTCATTGTCAGTATTCATCAATACTGAATAGAACTTTCCTGTAATGTTGAGATGGTGCTGGTTACTTTCCTGGCAGACAGCATCAGCATTCTGTGTGATCTGCCTCTCAATCTCTGTAGGAAAAGGGGAAAGTAATATGCTTGCTGTTGGCATTAGACCTGGGGCCCTACAATCTGGGTTGTCCCTAGAGTTTCTACAAGTCCAGGTCTCTTCCAGAAGCTGGGTTTCAGGGATTCGTTGGGTGTAGAGCTAGGGTGGTGTTGGTGCAGCCATTTCTAGAGCAGGAATGAGTTATGGAGTTGGAGGTTTGGTAGGGAGGCAGTTCTAGATCACAATCTAGCTTGCACATTGGAGCTAGATAGTGTCCTATCTTTCTTGTTGGTTCTAGATGTGTGTTTCTGGTGTTTTAGCTCACCTGCTAGTTTTGGAATGATGGTTTAGGTTGCTTGCTGGTTCAGGACCATGGTCTAGCTCTAGCTTGCTGGTTGGTTCAGGGCTTCTTGTTGGTTCAGAACCATTTAATGGTTTCTGAACAGGTTCTAGATATTTTTGGTCTAGTTCAGTCTTGCTTGCTCTTTGAATCCAGAGCATGCTCTAGCTCACTTGTCAGTTCTAGAATTTGTTCTAGAACACCTGATTTCGGTGTAGGTCCTAGCATGCTTGTTGGTTCTAGATCAGGTTGCAGGTCATCACATGGTTCGGGATGGGGGAGAGGTCGTACAATCTAGCTCTGACTCTGGGGGTACTCTTATCTCACAAGGATTTGTGGTACTTGCTGTTGCTAATAGAAGTCTAGCTGGTTTTTTTTTTTCTTTATTTCTTATTTTCTTTTTTTTCCGCTTATGTACTTTTTTCCTTCTCCGTGGGTCTTTTGAGTTGCAGGCTCATAGAATGGATGATCCTATCATCAGATAAAGTGTAGCTCCCCCATGTTTCTACCATGCTGCCTCATGCTACCTCTGTGGCCATTTTTTGTCCTCTGGCTACAAAATTGGAAAGTGGAGACATGACGAGCTCCGACTTGTCATGTCCTTCACAGCAACTGGTTGTCACACTCTGAGGACTCTTGCCAACTTGGTACCCACTCCTGTGCCAAGAAGCACTTCAGCCGGGGCAACTGTGACCATGGAGCTCAGAAAGGGCTCAGCAGTTCTACAATATATTTGAGTACTTGCACTCACACTTGGGAACACCATGCTAGCCCCAAAGTGGAAGAAGAAACAACTGAATCCTTCCAGCAAGACTGAAATCTGTTGCATCTTCTAGCTGCTCACTATTAACACATGAAGAAGTCTCAATAGCCATTGCTCAGCTGGCAGAGTTGTTCTCCAGGCTTGCCTGAAGTACCACAGTTTGCAAGGCCTGAAGATAAGATAACCCAGTCTCCTTGCGGGGCTCCAGTGATGAGTTTGAGATAGCTATAGGGAGTTGAAGTGCTGTAAACAATTACTGGGCTGACACTGCTGCTTTTGTGCTGCAGTGTCAAGGGTTGAATATCTAGCAATACTCATAAACTCTTAAGTTGTACTCAGGGCTGGCTTGCCAGTGCAGATGTGCAGAAAACTTAGAAATAGCTGTGTCCTCTCCATTTGCTTTGAAGGAGTTTAAGAGTATCCATGCTCTGACATGTAATCTATTACTCAACGTTCACTATTTCTTAAGGCAAAATAACATACTGTGGTATGGTTGTGCATAAATTCATATTGTGCTGTGATGACTAAGATATGTAACTTCTGGGATCTATGCAGGAGCTATTAATGGCCATGGGTACTAAAAAGATGCTAAAAAGCTAGCTAGAGTAATGGAAAGTAAGGGTGAGGAAGGTAAATATAGGCTTTGGATATATCTCTTTAGTAATTATTGGCACTTTTGTTTCACTTCTCATCCAAGATAAATGCTTTACGAATGAACTATTAAGCACTGTAGTAGAAGTGAGGAAATAAAGCACACAAAGTTGAAATATTTGGTCTTATGCTATGAAATTAATACAAACAGAAGTCTGAAAATTTACACAATGGTTTGGAGTTGCTTTTTCTAAATTATATTTACTAATATTGATGCTGATTTACATTTGAAATAATTATTTTCAAGCAAAAGAGGAATGAGAAGATAACTGTATTAATGCTCTTTGTGATTAAAGGAGGAACTAGGAGAAGTTCAGTGGATAATTATTTCCCTAGTGATGCCAATGTGTAGTGGAAGATAATAAGGGATAAAGGGGTAAAGAGAAGGTTTTTCCCCCCTTGTTTAAAAAAAAAAAGAAGTCGAAAAGTTACAATGTTTATAATGATCTCAAGAATAGCATGCAAACAGGAATAAATATGTCTGGATTAGGGCTGGACAGATGTTAACTATACAAATTAAGATTATTTTCTATGTGTTAGACTGATATAGTTTTCTTCTCACCTGTTTGTTCTAGGTGTTCAGACCTTCACCGATACTGTGTTAGCTCCATATACCTTCTATTCCTATTACATCCAAGCCAGCAACGTTCACGGTTTTACAAGAAGTGCCTCAGTGACATACAGAACAAAATCTGGGACACCTATAGGAAGCTTAGATTTAAATCCTGTTTTTCCTGTCAGTCACCACTCTGTTTTACTTTACTGGACAAGTGTCTCCAATGACTCTGGGCCCATAGAGAAATACATTTTGACATGTACTAGCTCGGTTGATCTTCAGCCTTGTGGTCAGTATGAAGGCTTAAAGACTTCAGCAATTATTTGGAACCTCATTCCGTTTACAAAATATGTTTTTTCTGTGCAAGCTTGTACTAGTGGAGGCTGCTTAAAGAGCCAGCCAGTAACTGTAGTTACTGCACAAGCTCCTCCAGAAGGGCTACACACACCAATGGTAAAAACTATCAGCGCTACAGAACTGGCTGTGGAATGGTCACCACCTGAGAAACCAAATGGTAGGACATTGTGTTTACTTTTGTAAATCAAAGTCTTTGCAAGGAAAAAGCAGTGTTTTCTCAAATCTGGTTAGAGTTCCTTATCCATGTGACATACACTGAGAATGAAGTATGGCGTTGTCCTAATTTGCCTGCTTACCATTAAATGTATCCTCAGAGTCTATGTTTTATTCTTTTGGAGTCCAGAACTCCACTGACTGTGGAGTTCAGGATTTAGCCCTCAGTGGCATCTGCTGCAGCAAAAATCAGATTTATAATCAAACATTTACAGTAAAATTAATTTTTTCCTAATTTGCCAGATCGCCTAGTTCAGACAGATGTGGTGATACTGCTTGACAAAAAATAAATAAGCAGATAACAGTTATGGAAAAAACCCTAAGAATTAACAGAGAAGTCTGTTTTTGAAACCATCCGTCATGTGCAGTAACTAATTCTATTACCAGTATAACTTTGTTAGGGATTAGGTGATTGCCAAGAGTTTCTGGTCTAACTTGTGTAATAATATTTTAGGATTTTGAAACTGAGAACACAGCTGTTGTAGGATAGTTCTGTGGTGCCACAGATATTATTGGTAAACACTATCTTTTAGTATATGTGCAGTGGAATTTTGTGAACTTGCACTTACTTGCGCAAGTATTTGTGCGTGTGAAAACAAGCATTTTGATCTGTTCATAAAATGGGCATCTGTCTATGAGTAGCTCAGCTTTTACTTCAAACATCTCATTTTCCAGCTACTTCCAGGTTAGACAGGATTAATGCACGCACAAGAATGACTATGCATTTAGAGGAGCAGTTTCTGCAATGCAGGCCATGATATTTGCTGTTAGCACTTGTCCCTCAATGTCTGTCTTAGACTCCTCATAGTTTACTCCATAGCCGTGACATGCATTTAATGGCCAGCACAAGCAGATTTAAGCAATATTCTCATATTTGTTTTGATGTCTGGTCAGATATCCTGGTGTCTCCAAAGACAAAGAAAGAAGCTGTTTCTCCCAAGCAACCTCTCCAGTTCTGTGCATGAATACAGCCCCAAATATATATATTTTATGGTAATTATCTCTTGGCTTTGCCATATCTCTCATTTTTACCATTTTGGAAATCTCCGATCAGATTTATTACAATCTATTCTTATAGTTAAACTACGTCCATGATCCAGCCTAAATCGTGTATTGCTTCATACCCCAACACATACATGATGCACATTTATTTCCTATCCAGTAGTCTGTTCTAAATGTTCAAAAAAATATTAGGATTAAAATGTCACTCAAAAATTTCCTTCTCATAATTTAAAAATAATTAAAAAAAAAGGTGATTTTGTTTCAGGGAGTATAACATTTGGATGAAAATAGCAGAAAAGAAAAAAAACCTACTAATGCTGTATTTTCTTTGAATTTGATTGATTGATTCATAGCTCATTAAATATGTTATTATTAAGTCATTTAAATTCATTAATTTTTCTGGCTTACTTTTTTCTCTAGGTATAATTATAAGATATGAACTTTACATGAGAAAAAAATTAAAACCAGCTGGGAACTTTCTTTCCCCTGAAATTCGTATTTTCCAAAGCAGTGGATGGCTCAGTCCTCAACCAGTTGTGGAGTCTCCTAATGAAAATGCTCTGGCTCCACCGCAAACCAGTACCACAGTCACTGATCTGGAACCATTTACAGAGTATGAATTTTATGTGGTAGCAGTAAACATGGCAGGTAGCATATCTTCAGACTGGATATCAGGACAAACAGGAGAGGCTGGTAAGCACTGGTTTGAATTTCTTTGATAGAAATTAAAGGAAGAACTAGATTAGCATGTATTATTAATTTTTTTTTTTCAGTAAAATGTGCCTAGTGGTGGTTCAGCTAGGGACAAATTCTTATTTTTATCTAATTAAAGATAGGTTAGATTATCTCAGAACTTAGCATGTTAAGCAAAAACATTTTCTTCCCCATGAAATCATAGTATTGAGGAAAGTAATCCATATCAATTAACCCAAAATTTAAACTACAAGATTATAAAATATACCAAGCAGTGTTCCAATTTGAAGAACTTGAGAGGGTTACCTTTTCAGGAGTATAGTGCTTGAAACTTTTGTTAAGACCCAATTAGCGAGAGATGCCTCTGCCCAAATTAAGGTACAAACACAACCATATGCTAAAGTCAATAATATGTATTTTATTTAACAATAAATGTGAGGTAAAGAGATAGAAAGAAATGGAAAAGAGGAGAGGGAGAGAGAGATCAAGCAGAAGATAGTCACCACCTATGGATCCAGCAGCATCCCATTGGTCCTTCTTTACCATGGGGTTCTCAGTGGGGGTACCCTGAGGTCATTCAAAACTTTTCACTATTTATACATCTTACCAAACAAAGGAATTAATGCTTATTGGCTACACAGTTTTCTTATTCTATGGGTTAAATCATTCTGTGTCTTCTAATGCTAATTGGTCTGCATGCTCAGTTTTTCTCTTCTTTTGAGTTTCTTGGGTCAGTGGTCCATGAGTTGGTGGACGTGATCTCCTCCTACCGGAATTACCTTTTACCCAGTGGGAGCTGATTTCAGCATCGTTGCTGAATTGGCTTTCCTTGTGGCATGTAAATTCTGCGTTTCTGTATCAGTGACACATTCTTCTCCCCCAGCTTTGTTAACCTCTCACCTAGGTCTGAGATAACACCCAACAATAGTACTACCTTTATTTTATCTCAAGTTCCTGCTGTGGTGGCTTATTTTATAGTCCAAGTGCTAGGTATCCATAGAGGCATATTCATGGGGGACTTTGGTGGTCATTGATGGGCACAGAAGTCATCTGTCCCATAACTTGGGACATATCTTCGTTTGACTGGTGATATGTGTATAAGCAGTTGCTTCTTTACAATTTGCCACAGTTGGGAATTTTTGTCTGGATGTGTTAACCAGGTTGAGCTAATCAGATCTTGCCGCCTCCAGGCCTGGAGTTAGCACCACCCTGTTACACCCTTCTGTGTTTATCTTATGGCAAAGTCCTTCTGTGGCCTTAAGAGTGTTTAAGACAGGCAGTGTGAGCTTTAACTCCTTTCCATATGCTTTTATGGAGGCCAAGTGTCATAATATGGACCCTTTTTTCTGAAGTGTAACTAGTTTGCAACATCTCTTATAGTGACCCTTCTGTTCATATTTTCTAAAGGGCTTGCCACTTGACATATTATTTGAAATAACAGCAATTTATTTAAATCCTTTCAGTAGAAATCTAAGATTTTCAGACTGATAGAGCCTATGATTTGCAATTAAACATCTCTGTTATGTTACTGATGTGTTTGTTTGCTGTTAGCTTGAAAATCATGTCCTCAGACATTTGCTCCTGCAAAACAGCAGGCTAAACTAATTCCTCCTTCAAAATGAGTCTTTGTGCTTATCTGTTCCTAAATACTATATGTTATAAAAGTGTTAAATTGTATTTGGGAAGAGGTCCATTAGTGTGGTTGTTTGTATGTAGCAGAAGTGCTATGAGTTGGTATCCTATTATTACAGAGTAATCAGGTGGGGATTTAACTGCAGTGCAAACAATCCTTTAACAGATTTACTATGGAAGACAGGGGAACTGTTTTGTAAGAAGTGAGAGACATGTTAATTTCAAACTGGCCTGGCAAACAAAATTGCTTTTAAGATGCTGAAGTATTGAACACTTTTTGCTTTTATCAGTTTTTTCCCATGTTGCATGAAGTTTTTCTTCAAGACCTTTTTGTCTGTATGTACTTTCCTGCCTGCTACGGGGGTTAAGACTGCAGTGTTGATTAGTATTTCTTTGAAGACATAGGCAGTTTTATTCTGCATTCACAGCCAGAGTAGAAAACAGGAGAATGATGAGTGAAGTATTTTTTATGTGCTATCAATAGAAGATGAAAATTCCAGCTAAACTTGAGAATAAAGTTTAAAAAGGGAAAAGAAATATTGTCTGAAATAGTATTTTGGAAGTACAATGAGAAAGCTTGCATTATACACATTGCTCATTTATTTTATAAATATTATTATATTAACTTTATTTCAGCCCCAGCATTCATGCCATCTCCATCAGTATTCCCTCTTTCACCATATTCCCTCAATGTATCATGGGAAAAACCAGAAGATAATTTAGCAAGAGGAGAAGTGATGGGTTACAGCATCAGTTTAATAACTGAACAAAGGTCCTTGCCACCATTTTCCCAGGTATTATTGTTAGTTGCATAATGTTTTTCCTAACTGGTAGTATTAAAATTGATAAAGTCTGATGTCCTCTGAGGTTGTCTGATGAATTGTTTCCCTGACTTGCTGTATATTCTCTAACTTTTCCACCTACCAGTTTGAGTGCTCTGTAATTTTATACACTACTTTTAGGTTTTAAGTTGTATTCCTGAGCTGACTTGTTTTCAGTAGTGGGAGAGATTAAAAATTAGGAGGGATAATTTACAACATGTAAATTATTTTGATATTTGCATGTACTGATTCTGTATTTTTGCTATATTTGCTCATATTCTTAAAGCCAAATTGTGTTGTAGGAATCTACACTGTCACTAAGAAGGTACCTGTCCAGCTTCTTAGTTGACTATCTTTGAAGTGGGGAAACCTAAAATACCAGAAAGAAACAGCTTTAAGAAGTCAAAATATGTCACTTCAAAATACTATTGTATTGTTTGTTTGACTGGGGTTGGCAAACAAGTATCATGACACTAGTAGTAAGCCAAAAGCTTAGGAATGAGCAAAGAAACATGATATGTGATCAGGATGGGAAAGTGAATCTGGTGCTCTGATGCTGAATTTCTCCTTCAGAGCTGATTTTGTCTTTCAGTAGTACCACAGATGGGCCTCAGTTTATTTGCCTATGAAGTAGGGATACTACTGCTCCTGGGGTTATTGTAACAATACATAAATGCCAAGTGCTTCAGGTCACAGGCTTGCAAGATTTTTCGTTTAAACAACCATCTGATAACAAAGTTATCTAAAATGCTACAGTTTATTCAGTTCTTCTCCTTTTGATAGTTTGTAGTAATGTTGAAGTAAAGCAGATGCGAATGTCTGTAGGTATTAGTTATTCCCCTCCCTCCTAATGCCTGCTAATCATGTCACTCCTCCAATGGTGGTCAGATTTCACAACTTAATAGTGTCATTTTTGTCATTTCGATTGTAGCTGCACTGTTTGTAGTGATAACTGCACCACCACACAGTTTTATGAGGCAATAACTTTGTTTCCTCATTTATCCACTCAGGAACTGGCTTATTACCTCATAAAACAGTGTGATGGGAAGTATTATCACCTAAATCCCAGCTTGTTCAGATTCTCCAAAATAATCCTCTCCCTCAGTTGGTCTTTTCAGGCTTTTCCACATCTGAATAAAGGAATCTGGAAGTTCAGAGAGAAGTTTCTTATTCGTGAACATGTCATCAATTGGCAGGAATGAAAATATTATTAACCAACTGTTGTCTTCCAATCTGTTTGCTTTGCAGGTTTTGCATATAGCTGAGGCTCATGAGCTCTCCTACGTAGCAACGGGATTAAAACCTTACAGGACGTACAACTTTACTGTTACTCTCTGCAATCAAATTGGTTGTGTAACCAGTGAGCCAGGCATGGGGCAAACCTTGGCAGCTGGTAAGGAAACAATCTGTAGCAAAGTGCAAAGCTGACACACAGTTTACTAATGAATACTATTATGATGATCGTAGTTTGATGCACAGTGACAGGGGTAGGTGTTGTATTAATACAAAGTGACTTGCTTAATTGTTACTTGTTTATCTTGACAGATTAAAACCAAAATGTTTTCAATGGAGGTTTAAGGTACACTATTATGGCAGTAGGCTTTGTGTACTGCTCTCTCAGTTGCAAGTTGTGATATGTGTATTTTTTGTTCCTGTTTGTTTAAACAGTGAGTGTACATAAGTGTGGCTGCACCCACTCATTCATTTATGATGCTAAGAAGTTGTTGATTTGTTGCTGGGGTTTTTCAGTGTGTGTGTCATGTTTGCATAACAGGGGACATAAAATACACCTGCGGTGCCAATGCCTTGCTTAACACATGAAGAAGGAGTTGCATGGCTTTTCTGTTCTTTTTAACCTAACTATATAGTGTATTTGTGTGTCTAAATCAAAAGCAACATACATGTTTTGGGTCTGCTCTTTTGAAAATGTTTATTTAGGCCCTGAGATATATGGGATTTTACTTTGTAGATATGTATACGCACACTTTCCTATGGAAATTGTGCTAAAGAAACTTTATATATGTTCCTGTGCACCTTCAGTCTTTGAGTTAATTTCAACCACATTGTCATGGATTTCAAAGGTATCAGCTGTCTACAAATTTCAGGGAAAATAACCATCAGTACAGAATAGAGATGGAGAAGGGCTGTATTTACTTTGAAGAAAGGACTGGCATAAACTCACTTCTTGGACCGTTGCAGGATCCAAGAGAGTTTTAAGAGAGAAACTGTTAGGAAAATCAGCTATTTCATGGAACAAGGTAGTCAGTACAGTTCTTTAATTTTATAAATACAGGCTCAAAATCCTTGCTATGTGACATATACTGGTGGTCATCTGAAGAAAGCTGACTACTTAACATCGTGGTTCCGTTTTGTATAGGCATTTAAAACACATTAATTAATTTCACTATACTAGCTAAACATGCTTAACTAGAAATGTTAAACAATTAGTAGTGTTGTCATATGGATGTTGTAGTGATGATCTTTGCAATTATCTCTCTCATGTAATTTGGTCTCCAATAGGAAGAAATCTGAAATTTTCTGCTGTACAAAATATTTTCCTAGAGTCCCTGGGCTATATTTGTGTTTTCTGAATTCCACCACAGTTTTTCTGCTTAATCAATGAAGAGATATAGGAGCTTCCAGATAGGGAACCAATAAATAGGAAGCTTTATATACATCAACTGAAGTGAAATTTCAGCTGTCAGGATCTTTCTTCTAATCTGTCCTCAGTTCTTCATTGTCTGTTTATTTCATTGTCTTTCCATTTCTTTTCAAGTGGAAGGCTGGCCATATACAAAGCCTTTTACTTGTATGACTTTATCCCATACTACATGGACATGCAAGGAATGGTGTTTCAGTCTGTGCTGATAACCATGGAAACAAACATCGTCTAAACAGCACACCTTATTACTACAAATGATCCAACTTTGCATTTATACATTTATTAAAAGATTCAGAAACAATAGCTTAGTTATGCTTGACAGCTTGTTTATGACCATCTACTCCCTGGTTGTGTTAATACTTAGAGACCTATCACATTAGAGAAGACAGGAGAATACAAAATAGCATAGCAGACATGTCCCCATTTATTAGCTGTTTTGCAGTGAAGCCTTTTCCTGCAAGCCATGAAAGAAAAGAATCAGTCCTGTATCAGATTCCTTTTATGTTTTTAAAACATGTTGTTGCAGTGGATTAAATATTGCAAACTAAAAAATAAAAAGCTTAAATTTTGCATGCAATTTCATCTTCCAACATTCACATTTTTTGTTTCAGGAGAAATTTATTTTAAGCTATCCATACAGTTTGTTTTGGGTTTTTTTGTGTGTGTGTGTATGTGTTTCATTCTGTGAAGTTCTGTAAAACTGTTTCCAAAGAAAATTTAAAAGAAGCGTTACTTACATGATGATAATCAAAGCGAGTTAAAATTTGGAACAAAGTTAGGAGAAACCAGTCCCTGTAATTTGTGAGTCTTAGTCCGTTACTATCCTTTTTTATCACAGAATGGTGCAAAATAAAATTAAAATTGCCTTTCTAGGACTGTTGGTGAGTTCTTTTTCATGAAGGAATGTCTTCCTGGCAAAGAGACAGCTTTCCTGGCTGGATGCCAGTCCCCCTCCATGCCCTGGCAAAGGGGGCTTTTTGGAGGAAGTCCTGACTGAAATGTGCTCCAGCATGATGGTCCCCTTGCATCGTAACACAACTCAGAAGCTTTGAATTGTATTCCAAGTTGGGCTAGAGGTTATACAAAGTTAGACTCGTTCTTCTCCTCTGATCCTCAGGAGGATAATGGAAAACCATCTCCACTCCTTCCATCTATGGAGTATACTAATTTATCACATGGACCATTTAAATTGATGGGCACCTTGATGACTGTGATTTTGGCATAACTGATGTGTGTTAACAAAGGGCTTCTTTTTGGAATTGCCAATGGCTTCTAAAATTTACCACTAAAATTCGCAAGTAATTTTAAAGCTTTGTTCATATCCATTAGGTTAATCTGAAGACTAGTTATAAAAAGGATACTCTTAAAAAATCTATAATTCTTCTTTTTCTCTTGCCACTTTTTTGTTTTCGTTTGGTTTTATTTTGTTTTTAATACAGTGTAACACATCAAATAAAAACAAGGGCAGAAACAAGGGTGTGAAATAATTAGAAATGAAAGTGCTGAGGAGGAAAGTAAGAGGTTTTGAGATAAGATTGAAAAGATGAAGAAAAGAGACTTCTGCAGTCAGGAGCAGAATTTAAGAATAATACCTAAGGTAGCAGAAGCATCAGAAAGAGTTTGCTGATCTTCCAGTGAGAAGTCTTCTGCAGCATAACTGGTTAAAATAATCCAGAAGCAAACATAACTTGGTTCAGCATAGGCACCTGTATTGGGAATATCTCATGACTAGCTTTGCAAAAGTAGAGTGAAAGAGAACTAAAAATCGGGCATATGTCCTCATGTCTGTCAGACTGGCAAAAAAACTCCTCCTCGCCAATACATACACCAAAAATATTTGTAAATGTAATAAAAGAAGATAAACCAGAAGAATGTGAGGAGGGAGAGTGAGGAAGCAAACAAAGCAAACTTATTAAGAATGGAGATATTTTATGGAAGACTGAGTGGAAGGTCTTACAAATGCATATGAAACCAGGAGGGTGTGTTAAATAAAAGAACTTGAACAGTTATGCCTGACGCGTGACCAGCTCTGGGAATGGTAAAACGTGTTGGAAGATCAGTGTTATGTGGTAAATTCAGTATTGGGATGACAGATCAAAATACGCATATCGAGGTAACAGAAGAAGAGAATTACCCATCTCTCTTTCTCAAAGAGAAGGTGACTGGACAGAAAGAGAACCTCAGCTTGGTCTATTCAGATACAAATACATAAATAGTGGACTTTTAAATATTTGAATGATTAAGTGTTCCATACTTTTTTTCAGTCTTTTAAATGGTAAATTGAGATGATGCACCTTCCAAAAGCCTTGCAGTATTTGAAATATTTTTTATTCACTGCAATATCGTGCATATTCTGTTGAAATCCTTGGCTGATGAGGAGAAAGTTCATTGTTAATACTTTATTTGAAAATTTGGAATCCAATTTGAACTTTATTCTTGCCTATGCTACCCCAAGATCATTAAGTGGAACTGCATGTGTGTAACTGAAAGGAATATTGGACAGTAATTATATACTTTTCATTTCAATACATAGAGAAAAATTTTACTTTATTCCTTTCTTCACGTTCTGCCATATTCAGGTTCCTGTCTGAGAATGGCATCCAGCCTGTTGTTTTTACCAGGTCTTATGCTTTTTTATTATTATTATTTCAAAAGAAGCTTTTTCTTTGTGGTTTTCCCTCATGTAGGACTCTGAACTGGTACCTTGGAATCTATAGAACTGTACTAGCTGGTACCAGTGAGAGATCTGATGCTTTAAAGGTGTCTTTTTGTGACAATATATTTGCATAAAATTATGAATTACCAATACAAAACATGCATGTCTTCAAAATTTTTCAGTGAGGCAGAGAAACACCTCTTTATTCCCTGCAATTTCTGAGGTTTCAACAGGATGAAATGAGCCGTGTGAGTGCTTGGACTAGTACAATTGCTTATGCTACTGATCTCAAATCATATAGTCAAAGAGTGCCTTAAACAATCTATACAGATATGTTTCATTAACTACTATGTGACTAAGCTTATTTCTTGTAATTAAGTTTGTCTTTCCTTTGCCCTTAATTTTTTTTTTTAAATTCATTTAAAAAGCACTTTTTAAGACACAGCAAAGTATGGCTTTGTGATTGCTGCCATTTACCCCAGCACATTGTATTCCCGATCCTTCACTTTTGATGGCAATTACAGGGTTCAGAAGCTAATTTGTAGAAGATATTCTTCCAGCACCAGCTGCATCTGGCTTCTTGGCAGACTTTTCAAGCAGTTGTATTTGGTGGCTTTGGAGTTGCCTCTGGGTTTGCTGGGGTAATTCTGGGCTGTCTTACACTCCTTGATGTCGTTTTCTTTTTGATTACCCTTTTAATCTGGGTAATTTGTCCATTTTTTCCATTCATGGATAAGGTCTGGTGCAAGCCCTTTTCAAAAGCCTCATTTGTTTATGCCTGTCATAGACTGCTCTTCTACATAATGCCATGCCTCAATTTTAAAATCACCGATACCCATCAAATAGGGAGTAAGTAATGTATATTTTCCTTTGTTACAGAAGAGAAATACGAGGGCCATTTGCTGGTGGCCTGGAAACACAGATTGTTTTGCATGCATGTACATAAGTCTCTTCATTGTGAATAGGACCTAAAGTGATTAAACAAGCACTCTTAATATGTTAATTTATAATTTTAATTACAACAATCTTGTATATATAGTCATTAGTGAATACTAATATAAATATTTTTCTACCTTTTTATTCATAATGCATAAACCAATCATCCAGTTACTTCTCGGCAGTTGCCTGTTTCCGTTTCATAATACAATCTTTGTTCTTAGTTATGAATGCATTTTGTTCATTCCTGTCTTGAATAATCCCTCATTAAGCTAGTCACTTTCTGCTCCATGCTAAAAAGGAAAAATTATCATGCAAATGTGGCATGCCATATTAAAAAGCACATTACCAAACACTTTTGTTACTGTCCTTCAATTAGTTTCCCTTCTTTGAATTTAATTTCATTTGTTGTTAAACTACTGACTTGATGTATGGACTCATGAATTTGAGGCTGCTGCCAAGAATGTAGCAGGAAAAAAAAATCAAAGCCTCTTCAGAAAGCTACAGAGGCAAAGCTGAAATGAATTTGCTTCACCTTTGACAAGAACACTTGAGCAGCACTGGAATCCTCTGATGATTCAGCTTGGCTAATTATCCAATTATTTATTTCAAGAATAAAGACACTGTTTTACAATTAGAAAAGTGTAAAGTAATCTGAGAAATTTCGTAATGACAGATGACTTAAGTAACTTCTGAGATAAATAGAATCTGCTCAAACTTGTCTTGCCAAGTGTTCAAGCTGTAGTTAAACTGCTCTTTGAGTTTCAGGAAATTAGTAGGGATGCAAAAGTTACTTTTTTCCTCTACCCTACCAACCACATATTGTACTTCAGAAAATAGCTCAAAACAGCTCAGCTTGTTCTTTTTCCTCTCTGTCAAATTTGCAAGGTTTTTAAGCTGTGTTTAAGTTGCATTCCTCTTGATTAAAAGCTTTTGGTTCAGAGCAATACTTTTTAATTGCCTAATAATATAAGTCAGTTCTTAGGAAAGAACCGTGCATTTAGGAGTTCATTTGCAATATAACTGAAAAATTCATTGCATGGCAGTAAAACAATTTACTGTTAATTACAAGGAGAAGAATTTGCTGTACCATGCTCACAGATTGCCATGAATCATGCAGCACTCCTAGAGATTTATAACAGATGTGTAAGTGGGATGAATTAGCAGGGTTTAATAACAGAGACACAAATCATGCAGACTTCAAGGAGCTTTAATTGATATACTAGAATGTGACGGGCATGAATCACTCAGCCATTCAACAGCACTGTAACATATGGTCAGCTCAATATGCTGCATCTTAAATCGGTTGGTGAGTCGTTGGTTGTCCCATATGGTGGAAGCAATATATTTTTCATGATTTTTAAAAAATACACTGTATTACATCTATTTTAAAAGAAATATGATTGCAAAATATCCACGTTACTAAATTTTCTTTTGGTGTCCATTGTGCGTGGGTATCATTCTTTTTGGGAAACAGTCCAAAATGGACTCTATAAAGAATATCCTAAAATTTCAAAATATTGTCAGAAGACATAAGTGTTATTACTTGACTCGCTTACTGTTGAAATGACTGATACTATTGTGAAGTGCAGAAAAAGAGAAAATAGCAGAAATGCAATAGCAGACTTGGGGTCCCCTGAACTAGTAACTGGTAGCAAAAATGAAATGGATGACCCATAGTGAGGCATGTAATTTTGCCTGCAATTTTGCCTGCACTCCAAGATGAAAAGAAAATGTGTTTTCCGTAAGTTTTTGTCCTCAAATTTACCAATTTTTATGTTTTAATTTGTATGTATGCATTTTGAATTCAACTTAACAATAATTAAAAACTGTATACTTTGTATATATCCTTTATACTGTCTTCCTGAACTATTCAGAGTGTCTAATTGAAGGCTTTGGTGGAAGAGCACACAAATACCTACCTACAGTGTGCTGAGCAGGAGTTACTCAAACATATGTAGGCCTGTAAAATTTAGCCACAGTGTAAATATGTTATTCCTGGGACAAGAATCTGGCAGAGTATACAAAAGCTTTAGCAGTTGTATTAGTAAACCTGACAGACTTGAGAAAGGAGTATTGTATCCTTAGAACCATGGCTGCCAGAATTTAATGTCAACAATTAAAATTTATTTTGATCCTTACCTAGTGTTTATTACTGTTTGTATACACAACAGACCTTCCTAATACAGAGATGCACTATTAGATGGAATTACCATCTGTTCAGAGTGAAATGCTGGCATCTGTCTTCGAGCCTAAAACTAAAATGATATTATTTCAAACAAAACAAAATTAACTGCTCTTTACTTACCAACTTCATTTTTGTGTACATGTGTGTGCATAAACACGTGGGAAAGGCTTATTTGTAATAACCTGTGTAGCAACATCTATATTTAGATATATGACTTCAACGTAAGCTGTATGGACCATCTGTCTTTATTGGTCTTTTCTCTGCCCTCTGCTACACAATGGCATGCAGCAATCATGGCCTTTTAAATACTGTTTTAGCTTTATAATATATTAAATATGTATTATATGGCAAGACATTAAAACTACATAATTAAAATACACAAAAATGTGACTTTGAATCTGCTAAAATGCAGTGCGCTCATTATTTTGACAGATGTGTCTTAACAGAACGTGACTAAAAAAAAATTAAATAGGTAAAATTATAGTCGATTCATCTTACGGAAAGTTGCTACAGGTACCACAGTGACACCTTTAGGAAAATATATACTGTATCTTTTAGTCTTGAATATTTTTAATTTCAGCATTTAGTACCCTGCTGGGCTAGTGCTACAGATTTATTTTAAGTCCTGTCTGTTTCTGTGAGCAGTTGGGTTTTCTGTTTGGGTGTTTTTGCTAGTTGTTTTTTTCTTCTTTTTTTTTTTTTAATACTTATGTAACCTGTTCTATACAGTTTTCTGCTGTCTTGATGCATAAGAATTCTCAAGCATCTACGAGACTGTAGTTTAAATACTAATGTCAAAGCAAGGATGTTACTTTCTGAAAGGGTAGTCTTCTGTTCCATATATCAGAAAATAATAAATTGTGTCATGCCAGTGTTTAATGCGTGTACACAGTGCATTAACTGTAACTGTAGTACATTTATTTGTGCTAGAGGAGACTTGAAAATGATTAAAAAATCAATACTTCCCTGTCAGAGAAGCAAGTGTTACGATGCATTTAAGTAGTTAATTGCATAAGCCCCATAAAAGCTTCAGGTTTGGGTATTAGAGATGCCATAATTGTGGTCCAAGTAACTGCCGTTTATTAATACTAGAGTTTAAAGGCAGATATAGTTATTGTCATGAGTGATAGTCAGCTGGATGCATTTTAAAAATAATGAATTTTAGCGTTTCTGTTTTGCCATCAGTAATCTGAACTGGAGGGCTCAACCTCTTCAGTTCTCATTTAAAATGCTGACGTATGCTAGTTCCCTCAAAGGTGAAGTTTTGATTGTTAAGGCATGTTTTCTATTTAAACTTGTGCATTAATACCACAATTCATTAATGCTATGCCCTTCTTATTCAGGAAAGCTTATGACCTCACGCTGCATTACTTCAATTTTGACATTGTAAATTTCTACCATCGTGTGAGATACTAATTAGATTGTGAAGTCATAAATGATACCTAAGCAGGAATTTACAGCACATAGTGCCATTGGCAGTTTCCCAGTTCCCCCACTCCTTGCATCCTCCAAGAAGAATATTTATCAAGTTATGGGGCGTGGGGGACAAAGAAAAAGAAAGAAGTAATATGCTACCAGCAAATAAGAAAAATGAAAAATATGTTAATCATCTTGGAAATGAGCGAATATTTAAAAGGATGTTATTAATTCATTTTAAATGGAGCAATCTCTCCTTTCTCTAAAGAACTCATGCTATGTACAATGCTGGGCTGTGAAGTAATATGTCAGATTTTGAAGGCCCATATTTTAATTCGGGTTTTATTGTTCTTGAAAGGCGTTTATTGCTCTTTACTGTGTCATTATGGGAACAAGTAATTTTTACAAGTTGTCATTGTGTTTCGCTTCCTGGGTACAAATGAAGTTTCTGTTGTTAAATCCTTTTCTTTATCAGGGAAAGAAGGGGAAGAAAAAAGGCAAGATAAGATGTATATAGATTCTGTACATAGTAGAATGTTCTTGTACTTCTCCAGAGATGTTTCAGTGGTGGTCCATTTCTTTCCCACCTGTATGGCCATTGAGCCATTATCCAAACAGGTCATGCTGCCCTCCAGTGGCTTACTGTACAGTATTTTACAAAAAAATGGAATATGTTTTGTTAATAACTCAACTATAGAGTTACTAATGCTATCAGAATTTTCAAAAGACTATCAAAGTATTGAACTTAATGGTAGGAGGATCATCCTAATAACATAAGATAGTTTTATGTTAATACCTTCATGGAAACAATCTTGTATGGCATCTTATTGTGCACCAGTATTGGTGAAGAAAAGTTAGAGAGGATCATTTTCTTGAACTGAATAATTATTATCTGAATACATGCTAATGTCTGGTGTGCATATAATGAGGAGAACAATATGATGAGCCTTCAGTATTTAGACAAATAACTGTTCTGCTCCTTTTTGTGAGGATAAGTCCACTGACAAAAGACTCATGTTGTCATGTGCCATGCTGAGATGTAACAACAGTTAATTAACTATTCAGATTCTTTTTTGGTTTTTCCCTCACATCCGTTGTGAAGTTCATACAGATACATACTTACAGTGAGTATGGAATGAGAGGCTGATCAAGGAAGGAATACAAATATACTTTTTATGAAGATGCCAATTAATATTCTTAAAGATCAGGAAAAAATATTTTGGATATAAGAGTAGAAACATTTATCCAAAGCTTGAATAAACAAAGTGTATTTCTTGTGCAATTAAAACTAAGTTTTTATGAAGATTAAACATGTTTCTTGTTTTTTATTTTCTCCTCTAATTAAGCTTTTTTGGATATTTGTGTTTATTCTTAAGATGAACAGAAACTGAAGCAGGACATTTTGCAAAAATTATGTCATGTGCAATTATTAGTTTCCCAGGTATTATGGATAAAAATACCTAGACAATTTTTATTTATCCACAGCTCCAAGAAAACTTAATGCCCCTCGTGTTGAAGGAATAAACAGCACAATGGTAAAGATATATTGGAATGAACCTGAAGAGCTTAATGGGCCTTCTCCCATCTACCAAGTGGAAAGGATGGATTCATCTTTGGCTACATTTAGCACAGAAGTAATGAAAGGGGTCCGTTTCCCCGGAAATGGGTATTACAGATTTGCTAGTTCCACTCTCCCCACCAATACTTACTTTACAGGTAAATGAGTTTACTTACAAATGTACTAATTGTACTCTGCATTTGTTTTACCATTTATTATCATGTCCTATATAATTTTTATTTTAAAATATATAGGTTTTAATTTATTAATTTAATGTGACAGTTAGTGATATACGGACTATTTTGATTCGCAGGTAAAAAACCTGTTGAAAAAACATTGGATGTGTGAGATTTGTATTTCTTTCTGTTTGGACAGAGAGATGTACATGACAGTGACTCTAGCTGCATATTTGACTCATTTCTGAGTTGTAAACATAAGATAGATTTTATTTATTCTTCTGGGATAAAAACTTTTTAATTAGTTTGCTGTGAATGCTAAGGTGTGTTTTATTTGGTATCTTTCTGACGATTCCTGAGGTTGCATAAGCACTCAAAAAGGTCTGTCTTTCATATTCAGAACATTTGTGTTGTGATCTTGGTGTTTTGGTTTTTTTTTTTTTGTCAAGGAAAGAAAACATCCTGTCAATCTGACAGAATTCCGCTGTTTCTGGACCTTTGGGTATTTTTTTTTTAATTTTTTTTATTAGTTACTTATTTTGGAACTGGGAGTTTTTCATATTAAAGCAGATTTATGTCCTGTTGTGATGACCCACAATGGGTCATCACGTCTGTGTTCTGTAATTCTCATCATTTGCTGATGTCTTTTCTTCTGGGATAAAGCAAAGACATAGATTGTATGTTTTTTGAAAAAAATTAACTTGATTGACTGTTTGAGATGTTGTAGACGTCTGTAAATGAAGTAATGCGTAGGCATTCATGAAGTGTGAGTGTTTAAGAGACTGACAGCAGCAGGGGGAAATCCAAAATGAATCTAGGCAACCTTAAGAGCAAGCATTAGCTTGGTGCTAAGGCCACACCATGCAGTGACACAACTTAACTTGGTGCTTGTTTGTTGAGAGAAATAAGGACTGCAAAAACCATGCAGCATTGTTGACACACAAAAGAACGCTGAAGATTTGAAGAGCACTTAACTGACATGCCCTTGTCTTCGGGGTCACCACAGGTAATTCTGGCAGAAATATTTGTGCACAGATATCTCGATACTTGCAAGTATGGGTGTGAAAGTTCAGGTTTTGTTTAAAATAGAAATCAACTTCTTGCCTCTCTATGATCACTCAGTGTATCTGACTTAAAAAAACAAAGTTGAAGATGACTTCAGTTTTTTTTTTCTGGCTAGGTGCTTACTTGTCAAATAATAATAACAAGTGATAATGTGTTAGTTAAATATTGACGCTGTGTTGACTGGCAAAACCTGTCTCTGTGTGGGAATCTGTAGGAACAGCTGTTGGGCTCCTTTCCTCATCCAAATTGCTCGATGGTTTTCCTGACATCAGTTTGCATCCTTTATTGTATATTTAGCAAAAAAACCTCTAGTATGTTTCTTCTGTTGTGATGATCTAAACACCAAAGGAATTGTGAGCTGCAGTTTTTCTCACTGGAGCTCCAATCACTGCAGTATAGTTAAATAGTTTAATCAGACAGGTAAAGAATGATGAGTATCATTGAATTTCATACTTCTCATCAGAGTGTGGGGGAAGACAGTGTTATAATTGGGATTGTTAACGTACCTGTCTATTTGTAACCAAGCAAGCCCAACACCAATCTACCCAGGGGTTGATTCAGTCTAGGGTTTGGTTGTGCTCCATGAGCTGAGACTGATGCCTTGAATAAAGTTGTGATGACTGGGGTGATCTGAGAGAGTTTGGACAGACAGGTTGGGAAAAGATGTTAAAATAAAGCTCCCTCCATGCTGGCACCTGATGGCTGATGACTGTACGGATAAATATAACTTATCATAGCTTTGGATTGTGTTCTTTCTTTTCTACCAGCTATTAATCAGAGTATTTGGAGACAACCTAGAACTAAAACACACTAGAAAATTTGTCCAGACATCTGCTAGTAATGACTGAGAATGAGGTTAAATCAGTCTGTGTTTGGTACATAAAAATCTGTAATTCTGGTTTGGCAACTCAATGAAGTTTTTGAGAAGTATTAATCTGGGGTTTTATTAGTAGATCATCTGTCCTTCTTACAGAAAATGATGGCAAGTCCAAGAGAGTTTAGAAAGACACTTAAGGGAATGAAAAATATTTTGTAACTGCACTCTTCAGTTTTGTTGTTGAGACCCTCTCTTATAACCAATGTCTGAAGACAAGCAGTTGGCAATTGTGCTTTATGGATGGAACAGCTTTAGTGTGCGTGCAGCTGTGTACATTTTTGACACAAAAGTGTGCCAGCTTGTATATGTCAGTCAGCAGACAGATACTTCTCGGTGTGTCTGGGAACTCCCACTGTTAATCCAGAAAAAGATTGATCAGTTTATTCATTGCTAATAAATGCAGTTGTCCTCACTACCTCCCTAGCTGGTCTTACACTCCAAGGTGCAAGTAATAGGGGCAGATGTATTATCTGGGAAATTTTCCAAATTCATCTTTAGAAAAAAAAGTTAGTCAATAAACACTGGCTACACTAAGCAGTGTCCTTCTGTCTGTAACAAAGCCTCCAGCTGCACAGGAAGATGTGCTCTGAGTACACATTAGATGAGAGAAAATCAGGTAAAAAAGAGGATTTTTTCTGCTAGAACTGTCCTTATGCAACTTCTCAGCTCTTCAAACTGTGAAGAAGTGTTTTAGGCATCTGTAATATCATTTCCCAAATGATGCAGACTTGATTTTTAATACTTATTCATATCCCTTGGCGTTCTTAGATACAACAACATTCATTATATCTATCAAAATACTCCAAGGCAAGGAAGTGTTAGTGTTCTTGTTTTAGCTAAGGAACTTATCCATCTCCCATCACTATGAAGATTGGGGTATTCAGGTGTTTATATTCATATCTTCCCCGTGACATAGCAAAGTGCATGATTCTGATTTAACATAGGGGGAGCTGAAGTTCAGGTTCTACTTAATGCAGGACTTTATACTTAAAAGGTCCTCTAGAAATGGCTAGAGGATTTTACAGATTATTTATTTTGTGTGATTTGCTTTTATTGGTACAACTTATGTGATGTGGATGTCAATCTGGAGTCAGAATGCTCCAGCAACACTGTTGTGTTTGTCTTTCTGGTTCTCTAGTTGTCAAAAGAGCTACTATCTATTTTATACAGGGTGTAGATAGGCAAACTTGGAGTTCAAAGAACTATAAACAGTTGAGTGTTTGAATATCTTTTAAAATTCAAATTATACTTGTATTATCTCTTTAATGACTGACTCTAATGACTAGGTCCAAAAAAAGCCTAAAGATAATGAGCATGATGGCATGTAAACCTGGCTTTCACCACTAACAAATAGGTGAGAATATTTTGTTCTGCAGGAAAGCAGAACAAAATGTCTATGTGTACTTTATAGGAGAGGAGTACCAAGGCTTATAAGTGAGATCCTTCAAGGCAGTTGAATAGAATCCATGGGAAATAGCATGCTGAACTGCTGAAATGTGTGTGGGTGTCAATATCAATAACAAGCCAGAGATATATTTATGAGAACATTTTGCCCCTTGGGTTAGGACTTGAGGTGCCTGAATGGATGAAATAAAAACTGATTTAAGGATTTTGATCTGTGTAAACAAGTCCTGCTTAAGATCAAGTTTGGTTCTAATTTGAGGCGCTACTGTCTGTTCCGGATTTGTAGTTTAGAAATATCTCCTGAGGATTAAGCATCTTTAATTGTTTTTTACAGAGAGTCAGGGATGACATTTTTATTTGAAAACAGGACTCCCTGAGAAAGCACATAAGCACCCTACTGAGTATGGTGGTGGATACTGTGCCTTCAGATAGGAGTGTCACTGTTTAAACTTTGTAGAAAATCCTGTCAATAGTATTTTCGAGAGCAAGTAGACTGGATAAAGCTCCTAAGCAGGATAAAGGGAAATTTAGTTTTGAAGTTTTATTAAGCAAATAGATGCCAAACTACTGATTGTTTTAGAAAGGAACCTGTGGGCCCAAAGAGCAACTGATTGAAAATTGAACCTTGAATTTCCTTGACAATCAATGACATCTGATCTGGGAGTTTCAGGATATAGTTGTCTAAAGTACAGTCACACATTACACAAATCACTTATTGGAATCTTTCCTGTTGCCCATTGCCAGGCAGAAAGTCTGTAGCAGAGCTGATGGGATAGGGCATATTACAGTTAGAAAGGATAGAAATTGCAATCAGTTGGACACATGGATGAATGAGAAAGCTCCTTGACTCCATGCTATGGAGATAGAGCTGGGCTCCATGGGGAGAAACTTGATGCATCCAGAGGGGACTGCATGAACTGCCCACTGCTCAAAGAGTGACTCGCCACAAAAGAAAGAAACTGCAGAGTAGCAAGATGGCTGTGTAGAAGGGGACATTCCTCCCAGCCTCTCAAAATAAGACTGCTTTTAAAATATAACATTGAACATAAGTTGACAATTCATTGTAGAGGATTTTGTAAGCAATATGCGTATTCTTTCTATGAAATGGAGCAAAACAAATTCTCCAAGCATGCTTTATTCATTGTTTCAAATGCAGTTTGAGCTTGATGTCAGGAGTTCTAGTTAAACATCCATGTGAGAAGGGTGGCCTTTACTTATTTAGTGATAAAATAATTAATTTTGTCAGGTGGATAAAAAAATTCTTTGTGATATTTTAAAAATCATTGAATTAGCTATTAATATTTTAATGTCATTCCTCTTGGATACCCCTTGTTTAAAAAGAAAATTATTCATGTACTATTGATCCAAATGCAGTCCACTCTGAAGAAACTTTTTGTTCTCAGCCTTGCTTTGAATCCAAGTTTTCTGAAATACGACACTGCACTTAAAAAGAAGTAGGTCTTGCCTGGACTACGTAATCTTTGCTAACCTCCTCATGATGTGTATCAGCTCTGTAATAATTAGAAAATAACTGTATGAGGTAAGATGTTAATATATTAAACATTACAAGCAGAACTTTTTTACAGTGACATTTTTAGTGTCATAAAGTGGTCTTAAAAATGTGTATTTAAAAAAAAATATATATTTCTGCTAGTGTTTTTACTGCCAACTTCTGGCTCAGATACACAGACATTTCTCAGAGTGGGGAATCTTTCCAGTAACGATGTTTCTTAATGAGTTTGCCATGGAACACTGCACAAGCATCGTTTACATTTGTTCTGAGCAGAAGTGCTGAGAAGGACTGTGGTCATTCAGTGTTGCATCTCCCCATAGCTCTTCATCCCAGTGAACTGTCTTTGCAGTAATGTAAAACGAATTCCACTCCATGTAATCTTGAGCAAACATTTGATAGTTGAAGGTGCAGATATTTTTATTAGTGTATGGAGCCAAATAAACACACCTTTTCTAGCATCCTAACAGAAATTTATGGAATACATTATGACTGAATACCAAGAAAATTAACACGATTAAAGGTCTTAAAACAACGTAAGAGGGAAAGCCAAAAAAATGGAGTGGTTTAGAAAAACAAAGACTAAAATGAAACACAATGATGGTGTTAAAATATATAAAAATGTGTAACTTAAATGAAGGGAATCAACTTTTCATGTCTACTGAAAGTAAAGCAGCAATGCAGTCATAATAAGCTGAAAATACAGCAAAATAGATTGTAGACTGTATTCCCAGAAGAGTTTTTTCCTAAAAGATTCAGGTTAGTTGAGCAAAAGAATTCATTTTGTGAGAAAAAAAAAAAAAGCTCTGACAATGCAGATTTTAAAGAATAGTTGGATGAGCATTTGTCAGGAATAACCTGGGTAAAATTGATTCTCCTTTGGAGTAAGTGGATTGATTCTGTGACCTCTAAGAATGTTTTCCAAACATATATCCTATTATAAACTCACACTAACCCAATGAAACTAGGAAAGATGTTCGTTTCACCAAATAACTTCTAGGAGGAAAGAGCTGCCTTTTTTTTTCTGATTGAAAATTTTCTATAAAGAGAGGGAAGGTTATATGAGTTGAAAAAGTTTTGCTTCTATTTTATTTTTTCTCCTCTAGATATTTTTCAGCATTTCTTTTTATGACTAATGATTTGAGATGGTAAGAAATTAATTTTACTCAATAATCAGAATAAATGTAATAATTTAGGATTGAAGAGAAATCATCTAGTCCAATCTCTTGCTAGACCTGTTTAGACCTTTGTTTGAGTTTTCTCTCCATATGTAGTCAAGTATATTTCCAAGAATGTTCCAGTTTCCAGTCTGACCAGACTTTTGGTTAACTTTCCCCCCTTATATCTCTACAAAATTTTCTGCATTTGAACCTATGTCCATTGCCTTTTTTTCTTTGTCACAATAGAGCTCTAAGAAACTGTGGCTCCATCTTCATTGTATCTTTCTCTGTGGTAATTAAAAAAGACAATAACTTCCTCCATCCTTCCATGCTTAAGACTGAACAAACCTTGTTGTCTCAACCTCTTCTCATATGTTGTGTACTTTGGCCCTCTGACTATCTTGGTGCCCCTCCACTGGACTCATTCCAGTCTGCAAGTACATTTTTTGTTGGTTTTGGGTATTTGGGTTTTTCATTTGTTTGTTTAGTTTGTTTAGAGTTTTTGTTTGTTTTGGTTTTTGTTTGGTTTGGTTTTTGTTCATTTGGGGTTTTCTGTTTTGATGCGTTTTAGTGTTTTATTTGTTTGTTTTGTTTTTGTTTTGTTTTATTTTGGGGTTTTTGTTTTCGTGTGTTTTATTTTTTTTGTTTTGTTTGGGGTTTTTTTGTGGTTGTTTTTGTTTGTTTGTTTGTTTTTAATGCCAGAGTACCCAAAACTGCACTGTAGGACTTGCATTGCATTTGCTGGATTTCACAAGGTTTCTGTCAGCCCATTTCTCCAGCCTGTTAAGACCTCTCTGTTGCAGTGTATCCACTGCAGCCCTCTTTTTTTTTTTTTTTTTATTGCCTCCAAACTTTTTGATAGCACACTCCATCCCATTGCCTGGGATCCATTTTAATGAATAAAACTGTTAAACAGATTTGGTCCCAGTAGAAGTTTGTTGTAAATGCTGCCCAATGGGCTTTGTGCCACTTATCACAAGCCTAGGAGTCCTGCTGTTAAGCCACTTTTTTGCTCAATTTTATAGTCCACCTGTGGTCCACCTATTTCTCCAACCTGTTGATAAGAATTCCCTAATCTATAGACACAACTTTACAGCAAATGCTGTTAAATTTGTTTGCTTCAGCTTTACACTAAAAAGATGGAGAGAACTGGAAGAGGAGGACAGAAATCTGACCTTTTTGCTTAGTTTGGCTTTATGTATTCTTTGTCTCCCTGCTGGCATTTTTTCCAGTCATAGCTTTTTAAGAATCAGCATTTTTTTGTTTCATTACTTTGAACTGAAGAAAGTAAACAAGATTTTCTGAGGGAAAAACTATTACAAAGGAAATTCTTACACCAAGCTTTTGAATACTGAGAGAGAAAGAAAGAGAGCACATTTGTTTTGCGGTCTTGAAGAACACACTTTGTGTGTTAGGGAACTTTTAATAATGCCAATCGTTTTTCAGACTTTTATATTAACTCATATGCTAAAAAACTCTTGGAGTACTTGCATTTTGTTGTGTCCTTTCTGGCTAGATTGTTGCCACAGGACTTGTCCTTAGAAATTCTTTTAATTTTTATGCCAACTTATTACATTTTCTCCTCTTGTCTTCACAAAAGAATGATTTGAACCCACATCTTCATCTTCTGTGAAAGGAAGATAAAAATCTATATCAACGTCAAGTGGCTGGCTTCAGTAAGAAGGAGAACCATCCTTTTTTCTGCCTGAGAACTGTTTGCACAGAGATTTTAGGTAGAATTTTATCTTAGTACTTAAAAATGAATTCACAGTTTCATCTTGAAAAACACATTCCTTCCTTTCTTCCTTTTGAATCCCAGGAAGCCTAAAGATAGGGAGAGAGAGAGGAGCTGCATATAGAGAAAAAGTAGTGATCCAGCACAACAAAGTGAACTCTGCTGCTTTATGAACAAAACAACTTAAAACATTTTTGAACATGCACAACAGGGACTTAGGCAACAAATAAGCCAAGCTGATGCTGACCTTGCCAGTGTTACAGGGGTGATATTTTCACCAAGATGAGCTGATTTTTTTAGGCACTGACATACTTTCTATCAGTACACATAGCTACTTTTTCTTTTTTTAGTGTAGTCACTACAGAGGAGGAAAAAAAAAAAGAATCTCACCTTGTGTATCATTTTTCATATTTACATCTTGCCTTTAATAGATCAACTATGCAGTATAAACTTTGACACACGATTGCAATTTTTTTAAAAAATCTTCTTAGCATTAGTGCCAGAGTAGATTTTTGCCAGCATTGTGTGACATTCTGCACTGCGTGGTTAAAAACAGTTAAAACCAGGGTTTTTTTGCTTGTGCATGGAAACTTTTGGAGCACATAGTAGTCCCAGCTGTGGAAGTTGTAAGAGCTTTCCCATTGTTATATCAAGCTGCCAGTGGAAAGGCCCTTTCCTAGACTAGAGCATAGTTTCAGCTGTCTGTGCAAAACTAGTTACAGAACTGGGTCTGTTGATTATCACAAACACACCACATGACCTGTACTCTGTACTGAAGAACAGCAGTTTTTCCCCTTTTGTCACAACTCTAGTTAGGCTTTCATTAATTTTATGTAAACATGATTCAGTATTTTGGAATGTAGTGGGCATTTTCTCAGTAGGTGACCAGCCTAAGAATTAGCAGAAGAAACAGTTATGGAAGTGCTGTGTTTTGCTTCAGACATGACATCTTCTGGGATTTTCTCTGTGCTTGTTTACCTCTAAGAAAAGATGCAGGATGGAGGGACTTGTTGCGAGGGAGGTTGGATAGTACTGAAAATTACAAACATAAAGAAAAAGTTGGAAGTAGAAGCTACACAAATGCATGATGTTTATTTAATTAAAAAAAAAGAAAAAGGAGGCAGTGGAAGGTACCAAGCATCTCTTGATGCTTGTATACTCTGTGTTAAATGGAGGCTTATTTCACTTCAGTTAAAGTAAGGGCTGAAATAATCCCTAAAGAATCAAAGAAAGAATTTGATCAAAGAAAGAATTTGAAACAGGTTTGAACGTAGAAAAGAGTAGTTCAATGGATGTTCACCTTTTGGAGGTGAGAATACCAGGTTTGAAAGAGCCCTCAAGGATCATCAGGTCCAACCTTTCTTGGCAAAAGCATTGTCTAGACAAGATGACCCAGCACCCTGTCCAGTCGAATTCTAAAAGTGTCCAGAGCTGGGGAATCCACAACTTCCTGGGAACATTATTCCAATGGCTGGTTGTTCTCATTGTAAAAATTTTTCATCTTGCATCCAACTGGAATCTCCCCAGGAGTAACTTGAACCCATTAACACGCATCTTTTCTATGTAACTCTGTAGAAAGGGAGTCTCCATCTTCCTTGTAGCCACTCTTTAAATACTGGGACATGGTGATAATGTCTCCCTTGAGCCTTCTTTTCTCAAGGCTGAACAAACCTTTTTCCCTCAGCCTTTCCACACATGGCAGGCTTCCCAGTACTTTTATCATCTTTGTGGCCCTTCTCTGGCCCCTCTCCAGCCTGTCCACATCTTTTTTTGCACAGTGGGAACCAAATCTGAACATAGTGTTCCAGGTGTGGCCTGAGAAGCACTGAGTAGAGTGGGATAGTGACATCTCTCCTGGTGATGTCTTTGGTGATGCAGCATCCTGCTTGCTTCGTTTGCCACAGCAGCATGCTCTCCGTTCATATTGAGCTGCTTGTCCACAAGATCCCCAGGTCCTTTTCCCCAGCAGGGTAGATCCCAGCCTGTGCTGCACTCCTGTTTTACATTTTCCCAAGTGCAAGACCTTATATTTTCCCAAGACCTTATATTTGTCTTTGTCCAACTTCATAAGGTTCTTGTTAGCCCATCCTTCCAGTCTATCCGTGTCTTCCTGCAAGGTGGCTCTCCCTTCCAAAGTGTCCACTTCTCTCAGTTTGGCGTCATCACATCTCATCAGGGCACACTTGATCCCATCATCTAGATCACTTATGAAGATACTAAACAGCTTTAGGCTCAATATTGGTCTCTGGGTGACCTCACTGTAACAGGTTGCCAGTTACCATTCCCCTCTGGGTGCTGCCTGACAACCAGTTCCCCAGACCAGCCACACAGACCATCGTGCATCAGGTTCTCTCTGAGGAGAGAACAGCTGGCAGTGGCCAGCTGTATGGAAAGCCTTGGTGAAATTGAGGTAGGCAATGTCCACTGCTTACCTCACATCCACCAAGGAGGTTTCTTTGTTGTAGAATGCAGTCAGGTTTGTCACACACAGTTTGCCTTTGGTGAATCCATGCTGGCTTTCCCCAGTCATGTGCTTCATCTTGACTTGTGGCAGCCCGCAGGAAGATTCACTCTGTAACTTTCCCAGGGAATAAAGAGGGATGGGCCTATAATTTCCTGGATCATCCTTTAAACCCTTCTCGTAGATGGGAGTGACATTAGCCTTTTTCCAGTCTTCTGGGATGTCCCCTGATCTCCACGACTTCTCCAAGATTATGGAGACTGGCCTCGCAGCAATGTCAACAAGCTCTCATAACACCCTCAAGTGGATATTATCAAGTCCCATTGATTTGTAGAGGCCAAGCTCCTGTTCACATACAAATTCTTCCTTTACTGACAGTGGGTCTGTGTTTGCATCAAGCTTGATTTTTATTCCCAAGGCCTAGGATCCAACGGTGCTGGTAAAGAGAGGGGTGAAGAAAGTGTTGAGAACTTCTGCCTTTTCACCATTGTTGGTGACTAATTCACCTCTCTTGCTTAATAGTGGGCCAGAATTTTCCTTCTGATTCTATGGAGAGTTTTCAGCAAGGTTGCAGCAAAGAGATATTTGCCACTGGACTGGAGAGATACTTGAAGTGAAATTAATGCTTTCTGGTACGTTTGGCCCTTATTTACATCATTTTTATAATGGGTTATTTAGTCCAATGGCTTCAGACATTGTGTTTGACTAATACTGAGCCTTTAAATTATTTCTACTTTTAAGATACAAATTCCTTCCCATATTGTTTTTAAAGGGTGAAGATGTAAATACTGAATTATGTATTGACTAAAGTGTGTGAGGTGTCATGCATTGATTATGATTGCATTGTGAATTTGATCAAGAAATTTTCATAATAATAACATAAGGAAGCTTTTCACCTTCTAATTGATTTTCAGGGTGATTAAATTAAGACCTTGTCTAAGTACGACTGTCCTTATCAATTACGGGCAGAATAGAGAAATTAAAGGATTAAAAATTTACGTGTGTTAAGATTCAGTATTTAAGGTCTAAAATCAATCAGATCATAGACTGAATAATTCCATTATGGAAAAACTATCATTCAGGATTAGACTCTGGTAATTTAGAGGAAAAAAACCCAACTGTCTGCACTAATACATATAGAAAAAATTAAGTTTGCAAAATTAAGCACCTAGAGCTCTGGAAATGGAGTTAAAATAAGCAGCATGAACTTAATTGAACTGTGTTGTATTTATGTGTTATGATGACATGTAACCAGTTGATTAAAACTGTCTTTCCATAGGTTCTGTGTATGGTATGGACCAGCTGTTGCCTTTTAAAAATTCTTTCTGTTGCCTATATGGCTTTATGTCTGTCTGACTGTACTTATGTATTCTTAAGTATATCACAGAATATGCAGATTTTCTTTTTTCCTGTTCTATTTTCACTGAAGTACCTGAATACTTAGTAATCATTGATATTCACTAGTACAACATTTACAGTACTAGTTTCATTTTATGAATAGGGACCTTGGGTAAAGAAAAAAGAGGAGTGAATGCTAATTTTGAGTGCTTGGTTTTACATAGGTGGGACCTGGGTTTTCAGAGTAGTTCATACCGCCAACCCCTTTTCAATTAGGACCACTTAACACTTTCACAGATCTCCGTGGAGTTGTGTAAATGCAAGCACTAAAGAGAATGAAGAGTGGATAACTCTGAAAAGTTTGACTTAAGTGATTTACCTCATATTGAATAAGAATTTTGTGGCAGAGGTCAGGACAGATTTCTCCAGAGTGACATTGAACTGTGCTAGTCGTTCACTTTCATACCCCCTTCCTCTTTCATTAAACATCCACAGAGCACTACATCAAAAAAGACAGGCTTCTGTGCACAAAATCCTTATTTGCTACATGAATTCTGTTTTAGTTGCTGAACATCATAAAATCCTTGAGGCAGATATCTTATGGGAAATGTGTGTTTGTATAATTGTAGACTATATCATTATTCATTCTCTATTTGGGTATGCGTTAATTTTTTGTGGACAATTTTGGTTTTGCATTTCCTAAATTTTGTGTGTTTACTTTTATAGACTTAGTATGGCCTAAATAGTTATTCTGAACAGTAATTAAAAGAAAAATTCCAGTGTCATAGGAGAATCCCAGACATATCCATCATTTGGAACATTGCTGATGAATACAGATGTCAATGGGTAGAAATCTTTAATATTCATGAAATCTCTTTCTGATCTGAACTATAAGAGACATTGCTGCATTAGATGAACATCTGTATGTGAAGGGTGGAGTGAATGCTTTTCTGTTATACTGTGTGTTTACAGCAACATGTGTTTTCAGTTGGGTTTGTAAGGAGAGTTCTTAGTAGTGGTTATAGGTTCTCCTGATTTTCTATTTACCCCTCCCCACCCTGTTTTTTTCTGGGTTTTTTTGGTTGTTTTTTGGTTGGTCGATTGGTTGGTTTGGGTTGGGTTTTTTTAAAATTTCTTTTACTTTTTCATTTTTTTCCCCCCAGTTTTGGCACTATCCATGAATTGTTTCTTGCTTTTTCCCCTTCCGCCCATTCTTTTTCTTTCATGGTTTTACCATTATAATGCCTTTGATTGTCTTCCTTCTGTGTTCTTCATGGTGTTGTCTTCTTTTTTTTCATATTGCCTATCACAAAGTAGTAGAAAGTTAAAAAGGCCTTTCTAGTGTTTAGCAAACCATCAAAATTTGGTGTCCAGGACCAATTTCACACAAAAGCCTTCTTAGCCCCTACATTTCGAAGACGCAAAGTCTCCATGCAAATGTGATTTTTCTTTGAGAATTTCACTACCATCCTCTACCTAACCATCCTGCAAAGAGCTACTTCATGACGTTGATAAATTTAGACTTCTACTTTTTTTTTTTACCTTGGGATAATCACACTCTAACAAATTCACGTCTCTGATACATGGAAAGAAGGAACAAAAAACCTTAAATCCTTTTGTTATTTAAGATTACGAGAGTGATGTAAATCAATTGATCAAATTATTAATGAAAAAGTATTTGGCAAGAAGAAAATATGGTTAGAAAAGATTTTCTTTTTCTTTTACTTACGAAAGTATGTTTTAGAAACAAATTATGCACCATGTTGAAGTTGAAACATTTTAATTTGGCTAAATCCTTTTTAGTTATTTTATATATGTACAGAGTTTCCAGAGATTATAGTGAGCTTTGTCATAGAAAACACCACGCAATACTGTTGACACTAGAATGACATGCTTTCTCACACATTATGTGCTAATATCTTTTTTCAGTAAATGTATATTATTAAAAAAAGATTGAACTTAAGAGTAAAACATACATTTAATTAAATATTGCTTCTATCTTTCTTGTTATTTTGACTTGTAAAGTGTAATCCACTTCCTTGGTTTTTGGGGCTATACATTGCTATATTTTTCAACTATGAACACAAATAATTGAAAAATTATTTATTTTTTTTAAGATCCTTCTACAGAATTACATGAGAATGCACTTATGGGATCTCTATCTTTTCCTCAATAGGTTCATACTTTCCATGAAATGTGCTTGACTTGATAGACCATCCCTAGTAGAAAGTGGAAAATGTAGATGGACAGAATTTTAACTTCAAATAACTGCAAAGTTATCGTGCAGTATAGTAACTGAGAATTCAGAAAGCAGCTTTGTTAGCATAACCATTAGAATGAAAACACAAACCTGCCAAGTAGTATTGCTCTGGTATAAGGACCATTTAATACAGTGACAGAAATGTTATATCCTAAATTAGTGAAGAATTTATTGATCTTGATAGCAAATTGTTGCATGACTTTTTTTTTTTTAATTAAAAGCTATTCTAGAGAATTATATACTGTACTGTAGAAAGATCTCAAAAAGTAACTATACTCTATCTCTGTATATACCCAAAATGAGATTTGACTGAAAGTAGTTAGATCTGTGCCTACTGACTTAAGATCCATAATATCTTAAGATTAATTGGGAGCATAAATGGAGACGCTGACAACCTGGAACCTTGACTGCTTAAAATTGCTGACCCAATTACAGCTAAGCCCTTTGCTGACATCTTAATATGTCTGTTTAAACTGGTAAATCACCACCATTTCGGTATGTGCTAGGGTTGGTCCATCGGATGAAGGAAGATGTAAGTTTAATTTAAATAATTATTGACCTATTACGGTCTTTTCGTTTCACTTGTACTGCTCCTCTCAAGGTAAGCAATTATATTTTTATGGTATTGGATGGTAATCAATGTACAGGAGCTATCTTTATTGATTTAAGTAAGGCCTTTGATCTGGTAATCACCAACTATTGCTGCCTAGACTGGCCTTAACTATACTGGATTTTACTACAGTTTATTTGGTTTTAAAATATACAGAATTTAGAATTGTATTAAGATCTTGCAAGCAAAGTAAAAAAAAAAATTGAAAATCCGAAAGATTTGACTTCAAAATCTTCCTTAGAAATTGGAAACAGATTTTTTTTACAACCCATGGAGTTTTTTCAATTTTAACTAATTTTAGATCAGCAACCTGATTTTATTTTTTTTAATATCTAGCAGATGGTCCTTTTGGGATCAGTTTTACTTAGTGGGAAAAGTCTGGCATTTTAATTTTTTTTTAATTTGCTACTAATATTGGACATTTTTGGGAGGAAGGTTTAGTTCATGGGTTGTTTACTTCATTCTGTCTTATACTGTGAATTCAGAGTTGCAAACTTCTTCCATTTGTGGATGGAAAAAATCTGAAATTCTTATTCTTTCTTTTAACCAATGTGTGCATTTAGTGCAATTTTTTTAACCAATATTCATATCACTGTGTTAGGTAAGAATGATAATTGAAATATTGGATCTTAATCGTAATTTGCCGGTGGTACCTTGAATATCTTCCAAAACAAGTTGTTCTCATTGTTTTTTTCTCACTCCTCATTTACCTACTTCTTTTTTACCTCTGGCTTAACATTCTTCTCTTTTTTTTTTTTTTGCCTCCTCTCTTTTGTTTTAATGTATGACTTTGGAAAGCCTGACTAGATACGGGTTTAAACTGTCTTTAGGAAGATGTGAAATTTGTGGTCATTTTTGATCTGCTCCTCTAATGAGTTCCAGGGCCTCTATCCTTCTCTCAAAGGCAGTTCAGTCTTGCTCTGGTGAGCCTTGAAACTAACAGCAGTTGTTGAGAGAGGTCACCAACATAATGAAAAGGGCACTCTTGAGATATCTTGAGCCACCTCCATGGATGGCCATGAAGATTAATATTGGGACCTTACATTTGACCTAATATTCTATGGAGAGCCCATGTAGTGAGCAGAGCCAGTGAGATAATGTGTTTGTGGCAGAGTGTAAATAAAGCTGCTGCCTTCTCAATTTTTTTATTCCTTTTTTCCCCCATTTTTGTTTTTGGTATGTAAGCTAAAATATTGCAACTTGTTCTTGCTTAAGATCATGAAGGTGAGGGTTGTTGTGACCAGGTGCATTCCTGACAAGCAGTGTCATAATCTCCTTGCTAGTCACAGGTGGAAGGTGGCAGGTTTTTGTAGGCTGCTGTCTCTGCCAGCCAGTGCTAAAATGGCTGGAACTTGGTGTTTTTAGCTGTGTTCATGAAGAAGTTGATGATACAGTAGAACTGATAATTAAACACAGCAATGTTCTTTCCAGTCACCACATTTTGTGATTTCATTATCTGTAAAGGCCTGTAAATAGTTATTTTGAAATAATTTGTTTTTTCTTTCTTTGTCTACTGAAAAGGCATTTTATTTTTTCATATTTACTCTATTTCGGTTTTAAGAACCATTCTTTGTTTGTAATTTCAAAATTCTTCTGTCAGCATTCCATATTTTTTCTTGTTTCATATTACTAATGGATTTAATTATGCAAGTAGTCAGTACTATGGTTGGCTTAATCCCAGCATTGTTGTTTTGTCACATACACTGTTTTTTTCAGTCTGTTGGTCAAAGAATAAATGAGATGGTGAGTAGAGGTTGGGACTGATCGGGAGGCTTGAAAATTTTACCTTAAGCCTTATCATGATCCCATTTTAGGACTGAGGTGTTCAGAGTGAAGGAGCAGATATACACATGTGAATTTTTTATTTCTAAATGATGGAAGATATCTCTAATGATAGAAGCATATTCCAATATAGCATTTGCTTTTAAAATAATGTAGGTACTAAAATAAATATAATCCCTGGCATGGCTAAGAACTAAAAATAAAAATGACTCAGTGCTGGGACAGCTAATTTTATGTTGGATAAAATTATGGGGATTTTTTCTCCTCTGTGGAAAAAAAAAGTTAAATTCCTTGGAACTGTGATAAGCCTTGAAGTCATAAATGACATTTACTTGTCTTTTGTCTGTTCTTTTTTTTTTCTCCCTCTGTGACTGGGGAACATGCCAGACAGAGGTCTCTTTCCCCATCAGGAGAATTTTTTGTCCTGCTCAACATCTTCTCTCTATGCTATTGCACCTTAGTTTGGAGTACTGTGCCAAATCTAAAACACAGTATAAAAGCTTTAAATATTTATCTTATAGCAGTGACTTCAGACTGGTGTTTAACTCAACTGTAAATCTTGTATCAGATTCTTTTTTGAAACTTTTTGTATTAAATAGCTATATGGACAAAATACTAATAATGGACAAAATGTTGCCCAGTTATGCTATAAATATATACTAATATGAAATGTTC
Organism: Manacus vitellinus; assembly: GCF_001715985.3. Taxonomy (NCBI): domain Eukaryota; kingdom Metazoa; phylum Chordata; class Aves; order Passeriformes; family Pipridae; genus Manacus; species Manacus vitellinus. The sequence continues at coordinate 8,245,476 of NW_021940864.1, forward strand.
TCCTGAACAACCCTAACTCTAAATGTGTTCCCTTGGACCCCCATTGAAAGACATGGTGTTTTTTAGATTTCAGGAGGGGATTGAGATAAAAGATATCATCTGCCTATGGTACAGCACTGCTTGTATGATAGGTCTTTAATACTGATGATAAGAAAAACAAATTACCACATTTCGAATTAAAACTATTGAACCAGGTCATATCCTGGATATATATGGTCTTAGGACTATACTTGCTGATCTGAATTTCTGTCTTCCCACAAGAGTTCAACCAGGTTTCACAGACTGCCAGTGTATTAACCATTCCCTAGTATGCATTGTAGATGGCAGGTGCTAGAGTCTTTGTCATCGTGCCCCAAGGCTAAGGCACTCTGCCTGAAGATATTAGATCAGCCAATTTTATCTGTGCTTATAAAGCTGGCATTTCTATTTTCTCAAGTTTTCCAAGTAGCCAGAGTGAGCTCTGTCATTCTTTCATTTCTTTTTGTTTGACTCATGGGATATTAATAATATGAAGTTATTTTAGATGTTTTTTACTATGTTGCAATATATTTTTAAACTGGTCATATGTAATCTGCAGGAAAAAGGGGAAGCGTAAGCAAAAAAATTCCCTTGGTCTATCAGGTGAATTTTCAGAACAATATATGAGCATTTAGTCACACAAGTCCCATTAATGTTAATGGTCCCAAGCTTTCTTTTATTCATCACAGCACTGATTGCACTCAGTCAGCTCTTTATCAGTTTGAAATATTGACAGTAGGAGGAGGCGTTCCCTTAGCCAGGCCTGACTGTTGCAGTGCTCTTTTAACTTAGTCATCCTGCAAATGCTCCTATAAATGGATTTATTTCAGCAGATCCAAAATACATCAACCGGATCACCTTACCCTGGTGCTAGCCCCTTTGCATTGGCTTCAGTTTGCAAGAGCATTGATTTTAAACATTGATCATTACTTATATAGCACTCTATGGTTTTGCACCATCCTATTTATTAAACTAACCTGTTACCTGTGCTGCTGTTAAAGTCCTATCTTTATCTTGTTAAGAAGTGATTATTTTCTCTCTGTGATTATGATCTAGATTATAAAACAAGACTATTCCCTGAAAAATATGTTGGCTGCAATAACTCAAGATTTGTAAATTTTCTGCTATGCAGCTTCACTTTTCCTTGGTCTATATATAGGACAAGGGGTAATGTTTTTTAAGTAAAAAAGGGTAGATTTAGGCTAGTTATAAGAAAGTTTTTTACACTGAGGGTGGTGAAACACTGGAACAGATTGCTCAGAGCTGTGGATGTCCCGTCCCTGGAAGTATTCAAGATCGGTTTGGACGTAGCTCTAAGCAACCTGATCCAGTTGAAGATGTCCCTTCTCATTGCAGGAGGGGTTTGACTTTGTGGCCTTAGAAGGTCCCTTCCAACCCAAACCATTATGATTCAAAATTCTCCCAGTGCTTTCTGCAATACGTATCTAAGAATCTCCATTTAAAATTCTTTGTTCTGATCATACTTACATGCTTAAATTTGACTAAGTGTTAGTCTAAGGTGATTAGAGTTGTAACAACTGATTCTTGGAATGGATTGTGTCCTCAGAGTTTCTCCCAAGTAAAAAAAAGATGTTTCAATAATAAGTGGTATCACATTTTTATATGGATTTTTTTCTTCCCCCCCACCCGGCTTTTTAATTAATAGTACTCTTTTATTCTGGTTTACTTTAAAAGTTTCTTGATTTACTAGAAATGAAAGTTCACCAGTACAGTGGTCACCACTAGCAGAATGCATTAGTTTTGTAGTAAAAAGTGGGAATTTTGGAGTGGAGTTTTAGTCCTTGGGGGATTTTATTTTATGCATTTTCAAGTTGCTCAGTATCTTGCTGCAGAGACAGGGAGAGAGGAGGGGGAATCTATTTACACGAATTACAGTCTTTGTTCCCATCAACATTCATAATTGGATGAACAAAACGAAGGCTGGACTGGCAGGTACAACTATCCCAGGTCATATCTTTTGAGCCAGAAAAAAATTATGAAGTGAATTGCAGTACCAGGGGGAAACTTTGTTGGGAAGATTCAAGGGGGTGTGGGGAATAAGTGTTTTTGAGAATGTCTACTATTGGGAAGACTTGTAGAAGGAGAAGAGAATTTTATCTTGGGATGAGAGTCATCCTTTCTGCAGAAGTTTTGGCACTATTCAGAGTGAGTTCCTTTACAAAAAATTTGCACATTTATTTATTATGTTTTAGAGGTTTTGTTCATTATTTTTAGAAGATGAAGTTTGTTATAAAAACACTGCCTCTGTACTCCAGCTTTCATATTTAGGTGTTTCTCCCATTTAATTTCCTCCTTTAGTATTCTTTAATATTTCTTTCATCTGTTTTATATTTTTTCTCTCCCAAATTGTTTTAGTTCAGTGATTGAAATATGCCAATTTCAGCTGCTTATTCCAAACTCATGTTAAATTGTCATGTTAGCATCATTAATTTTCAAAAAATTAGGATATGTCTATGTAAACTTGGTTATGCTACTGAACTGCATGCACTAAGGAGGAAAAACGAGCTGAATGGGAATCCTGGGTGAAGCAAAGACTGCATAATTGGTTTTATGCCAGACCTTCTGCTTTTCACATAGGCAGGAAAGGGCCGGGGAAATGTCAGAGGTGGAAATCAGGGCAACACGGTACTTCTGCAGAATTGCAAAGTGACCACCAACTGCAGCCAGCCTGAGAAATGGCCAGTGCTCGAGCTGCTTTAAGACAGAAATGCACAGTTCTTCTGACTTTATAAAACACCGATTGAAATCTTTCTACACGCAAGAGCCTCAGGATTGCTACTGCACGTTACGGGGGGAAATTTGCTGATAGGTCCCAGCCAGTCTCTGCCCAGAGCTCTTACTGTGGGGCAGGGCTGAGCTGGGTGTAAGGCTTCAGCCTTGATAGTGCGATACACCCTTTCTACAGCAGTTTAGGATCCGGATTACCTGCCGGTCCCTGTGCCTGGCAGCCCTGCTGTCACCTGCCTGATGCAGTGGCAGTGTTCCTGCTCCGACACAACCAAGGGCCACATGCTGTTCAAGATCCTTTGGCCAGCTTTCCTCTATGGAGGAGAGTGACATACATATGCCATTGTATGTTAGGCATGCCTTGCTACTACAGTGATACAGTTCACCCTTTTAGAGACTGTTTAGTTTAATTTTTTTTTTTTAATTTTGGGTTTTTAAGTGCATCTATAAATATGGTTTTTTGCATTGTTAAGGATGAGGTAATTTTTTGCCATTTCCCTTATAGTGCTCCAGCACTGCAAGCAAAACTTTAAAATAGTCAGTGGGAGCTAAACAAGCTGGCTGTCATCTGAATCCTCAGGCAGGAAAAAAAGTGATTTGGAGCCATTGTTACTGCACATGGGCAAGGATTGTTGCTCCTATTTTTTTTTTTAATATGGATGTCTTTCTATGAGGCATTGCAAGTGGTAAACGTACAAAACTGATCACTCTGGAAACAAAAGAATATAAAGTCTCATACTTAGTAGTATTGTATGTCCAATCACCCACTTTCTGATTTAATCTATTACAGTGTTGTAATAAGTCATGATTTTCTCTGTTGCAGAAAGTCTCATAATTTGAAAGAGAGAGGGAGAAGAAAGAAAAAAATTATCAGTGAATTTTGCAAAAGAGGAGAATTTCCTTATTGCTATAACTCTGAATTAGTCACATATTCTGTAATCACTCATGTTCTAAGCAGTAATGTAAAAATCAACACAAAGGCAGTCTATAGCAAAGTGTTCTTTAATTCAAGAATCCCGTAAGGAATTAAAATTCTGAAAAGATGACATAGGCTCAATCAATAACTGCCTGAAAATATCACAATATATAGAGGTTAAGTGACATCATGCTATGTGAAAGAAATGAAAAGAAAGTCTTTTCAGTATTGGCCTTATCTCTTTTTATTAAGATTAATAAAATAACTTGAATGTTAAATCTTTACACGTCTGTTTTGTATTGGGAACAAAAAGTTGACAATGTCTGCCCTAAGGGCTTTACAGTCCAAACATAAGACAGGATCAACTACACATACATAGAAGGCATAGAAGGGAAATTTTATCGAAATTAGTTATTTTTTTAATCCTTGTGTTTGGGCAGTTTAATTCATTCCTTGTTTAGTGCTGCAATTTAACTTACATTGGACAAACAGAATTAGTAAATGTTATATGATATATCAATTCATTTCATTATAGTTTTCTATATTCCTTAATTTCTTGCTTACCTCAGGTTGAAATTTTTTGTAAATTGTGCCCTATGTTAAGTCCCTACAGGTTGAGTTACATGGCTGTTCATACCATTGCAATGTCTTTGTTCATGCTTGTTTCTGGATCACCTTTTCTACTGCTTGTACCAATAGATGTGGTTCAGAATTTAGAGGTAGACTTAGTTTCCTCTGAGTACTGATTAGAGTCATGGGAAAATTATGAACTCCTTACTGTACATGGAAAAGCACTGAAACACCAACAGATACCACTGCTGGTGCTGTGTATCTCTTGGCTTACCACTCTTTTATTTGCGTCTGGGCATGCAGTGAAAATCTCAGCTCAAATGCTCAGCTGTGGAGCAGCTAGCCACCTGGGTAGGAGGAAGGTATTACCTTTGTGTTCCATTTCTACCAGCATTACCATGTAACATTCTAGTTGTCCGGGTAGGTGACTGCACACAGGACGTAATACCTGGTCCTATCTGTCCCCTGCGAGGTGTCTAGGTCACATTAACTGTATTGCTGGGTGTGGTATAGGAGTTTTTCCCTGTCCAGCACATACCACAGTACTGCTTTCTTAAAAACCAGAGAAGAGGGAGGGTTTGAGTTGTATTTATCACTCCGAAAGTATTTCATACTGTGAGAATATTCTGCTATAGATAAATGTGATTTCATTGCCATGCTACTTTTGTTTTATGCTTCTCTGTGTGTTTAATGCTTACAGTGAGTGCAGATTCTTGGGAATAAGCCAGACTACAAATTGATAACACAACCTCCACAGCTGGCTTACTGCACTGGGTCGTGTTTTCTGTGGCACACTTTGTATAGAAGCTTGGCAGAGCAGCTTCTATACAATGTTGGTGAATTTGGTGAATATGGCGTTAACATATGATAAATAACATGAAATCCTCTGTTCAATTATTGGGCCATATATTGGGCCATGGCCTTCTGACAAAGAAAAGGAAATAATAACAGCAACTGATGCTGCTACTACAACTACTACAGGTGGTTCTCCCCTCTCTCCCCAATTCTATTTTCAAAATCAGTCCAGGGACTGTGACAACTGTTTCCTTCTGTGCACTTTGAAACATTAGGGAGAATAAGCAGGGATCGTACATATGCTAAAGTAGTCTCTAAGAGAAAGTTGCTAGATTTCTTAGCTTCTCATGCAGCTCTTACCTCTGTTTCTATTCTAGAGAGTGCATAGGAGTTAACCTTTACAGTAACAGACCCAAAATGTTGGCTTTATCCTGTTGACTTTCATGACATGGTCATTTAAAGACAGCAGGGCCGAGGCCGTCTTTTGGGATTACAGCTAATGGAGAAGGTTGGAGAAGATTGAAGAAGGTCAAAGACAGGCAGACAGAGTTGGGCAGACAGGGGACAGAACAGTGAAGAAGATGGGTGGAGATGAATGAGAAAGAAGGAAAAAGGAGCAGGGCAAAAGAGAAGGTCAGAGAAGGTAGAAGAAGGGCAAAGAGAAGGATAGATAGGGGCAGAGAACGGTGGAGAAGAAGGGCAAAAAATTGCACAAATATTTGGACCAAGTTGAGGGTGGAATTGCACTGGAAGTGAGCAGAACTGTATTAGTACAAAATGCAAATCTCACCAGTCAATGACATAGATATAAACCAATCAAGGCAAAAATAAAAATCATAACCTAAAACCAGTTCAAAGTACAGCTCTAACAACTACAAACAGTACCAAATCAACTATTCAGTGACACTTCATGAAGTGGCACCGACTGCAATGGTCCACAAAACTGTGATAAACAAAGGATTGGAAAGCGAAATTGCATACCTTTGGCTTTTTCTCACTTTTTTTCAGTTGCAGCTTCCCTTGCATATCCTTCTTCAGCAGAATTTCCTGCATTTGAGACTTGAATTTGATAACAGTTTTCCAACCTGCCTCTCTTATTTTTTGTGAGATCACCTTTTAGGAGCCTTCTGCTTTAGAATTTGTTTTGCGTTTGTCTCATGAATTCAAACAATTTGAAATAAGTGTAAAATAAACTCTGCATCAGGTAGGTTACTCGTTGAAGTCACTAGGTCTTTTTCCTGATTAAGCTAAGTAGATAGAGCCTCTGATCTATTCTGAAGTTCATATTGAGATGTAATTAACTACTGATAGAGACTAGTAATGTAGTCAAGGACCTAACAGTAAAATGAAAAGGAGTTTACAGTAAAAAGGAACAGATGTACCTTGTTATCATGCTCCAGGACTACATTTTGAATAAACTGATTTCACTTAGTATCTGTATCCCAGAGTGAAAAATGCCATCATCTACATGTCCAGTGCAAGAGAGGTTGGGCTGAACTTCCATTTCTGTTCTATTGTGATCTATAAGGGCTGTGCTTTCACTGAAACTGAAATTGTGGTTTTGAAGACGGTGTTTTGGTAGCTCTGGATCATATTTAAAGTAAAATGTTTTGTGCAATTGCTACAGAGTGTTTGGATATATTTTCAGTAAACATTTCATGCCAAACCCCATAAAGCCCTTAATTCACAGAGTGTGAAGTTCCTAGGTACAGAGGAACAGGGATAACAGAACAAAATGTAATGGAATATTATTAACTCTTTCGAAGCAGCACTTTCAAGATGTAGTTCCCTTAGGTGTCAAATAACTTCGAAGGCAATGAGTGAACCTTCACAGTCACTTATTTATGCATAAAGCTTGCACCTGATCATTCCATTGAAATCCTTTTGTGAACTTAGTTCCTAAAAATAAAACCAGCTTTAGGCTTCCTTTGGAAAATGTTGTTATTTCAAGAATAGTCAAGAGAAATATTGCCACAAAAACTACTAGATGAAAATATTACATCTTCCTTTCAGTTAATTCTTAATTTGGCAGATTTTTTTGCAATCTACCTTAAATCTGTGCATTAACTGGAATATATTGTTAGCTTTTTTTTTTTCCAGTTATACCGTGAATAGCATTTGTTGCTGAGTTTGTAACTTTAAACTATGCTTTTTGCTGAGTGTTTGCTCTGTGGTGTTGTATTTCTGTCTACAAGGTTTTTGGGGTTTTTTTCCTCCTTGTTACATTTCCATTTTTGTCCTGTAGTATTCCTCAAGACACTTATTAGCTTATTTTAGTTATTCTTCTGTTCCATATGTACACTGACTGATCAATAACCCTCTTCACTGGATGCAGGATTTCCACCTTATTGTGCTTTCAGCTTCTGAGATCCTGTGTTACGGGATTCTGCCTTGGCTAATGCATGATTGTCTAAATCTGCTGTGTTTCAGATCATTACACTGACTTTAATTTTGATATATTTGCATTTTACTCAGTTCTGGTCTTACTCTTTTCCCTTGATCAGTTAAATTACTATCTGTGCAGTGTTACATTTGTGCTACTGCTGGAAATACTAACTAAAGGCTTATAATTGAAGTGCTATTTACAACTGCTGACCTCCAGCTCATTTCTGATTTCACTATGATGTTGACCTTTTATAGATTGCACTGTTGTAAATCTTTGAAGTGATTCTTCTTGTCATCATATTTCTAGTAATTATGATTTGCATTGCATTAACACCTAGAAGCCTCTCCCACCTTACCCTTGTTGCATAAGATGACCTTTTTTATGCACTAATTCACATACGGGTAACAGAATACAGTTCTTTCTCTAAAGAACTTATTCTGAAATGAAGATGAATGCTTGCCTCTGTTTCCATTTTTTAAATATCAACCTTTGAATTAATGAAATTGCTCATGAAGAATTCTTAGCCCTAGAAACTATTTTCTTCCTTTTGTAAGATCAGAGTCTGTTGAACTACTCTAGGCTATGAAAAAAGAAATAAATAAAGATAAATAAATAAAATTGCTTGAGAGACCCCATATTTGCGCGAAGTTTTCTCAGATTTTGCTCAAGTTAGACACCTACATCAAGGAAAGCATTAGCTGAATATTGGGCTGATGTTTCTTTGTTCATATTTCCACTCAATATTTAGCAATACAGAAGCAAACCTGCTTACTCCAAGCAGCATTTGACTCAATGAGTTTCAAGATTACAGATATTATTTCTTCTCTGGTAGCTATGCTTTGAGAAAGTAATGCTGGTTGAATGTTATGCTTGTTGTATACTTCCCCAATCTACATGAGTGGGAAGGCAGTTATGAATTCTGTTCATAGACTTGCCTAATAAATGAATTTGAGGCAGAATACTAGTTTCTTTAATGATAATTTTGCTTAAAAACCTGTGTAAAGAACTGGCTGTTGATTCTAGTGACAGAGAATGCTAACAGATAGTGTCAACACCTGCATCTTCATATATGGTTTCACGCTGATCTCTTATATGTGTTTTTGTGAGGCCTTCATTTATTTGGTTAGATAAATCTAGGTAGGAAGACTGACCAGTTCCTTTTGGGTCTTGCTAAACTCTCAGGTAATTTGTGTCAATATTTTTAATATTGTCCTAATGATGTTTCTGTTTTCACTGAGAAGTTGTAAAGTACCTGTGAAAAGCTACATTTTCACTTTGAACTTCTGTTGTTTTACTTTCCTTAAATAATCTTGTTTGTATGTTGAGCATGTGTTGGAAAGCTTCTCTGCTCCTTAACTGCCTTTCCTAGACAATTTCTTATGTTTGTATTATGTCCTGCACTGACTGCAGCAAACCAGTCTTTTTCACTTTATCTTCATATGAAAGTATTCTCATGCCATGATCAACCTTGCTCTGAGCATATTTGTTTTTCTTAAAAAGCTATTTTGTACAAATATAAGTTCTTTAATGTATAAAGTATGGTTTATTTATTTTTTCACGATGTAAAGAAATGATAGATCTGGAATGGCCAGTTAATTCTAAACCACAACTATTGATGTGCAGAGTAATATTAATACAGACTGAGAATTCACTCTTTATAAAGTCTTGTGGTGTTCTGCATAATATGCAGTGTTTGGAGAAGGCTAAGCTAATCCTCTCTTTTTGATATGTTAATGTTTCTCAGATGTCAGTAAATACCTATTCTAGATAATTTTTCTGAATACATGTGAGTATTTTGCTGATTTTATATGTATTTTAAGGCTGTGGAGGACAAAACAGTAAAGAATTTTTTAAACAATAGAGAACCTTACACAAGTTATATTGGCCACCATTCTTCAAGAAGGAGCAATATGGAGGCAGGATGGTTTAAGTGATGGCTCTCAGATGACATCTCAGTCGTTTGCTGAGTGCAGACTCAAGGTCTCTTAATTTTGAATCTCTTGATTTAACCACTAGGTATTGCACTATTCCTGACAAAGCATCACTCTGTAAGTGAGGGGATAAAGTGCTACTAATACATCAAATCTTATCAAATGACTTTAAACTTATCTTAGCTTTCTTTTCACTAAGGTTTGCTGTAAATCTTTCCTACTGGGGAGTAGCAGGACTTGTGTCCTTGCTAAAAGGGGAAGATTGATTTACTGTATTCATATAGAACCAGCAGATACCTATGAGTATGCAATAATGGATTGGAATATCCTTTAGCTTTTACCCCGTGCAACACTTCAGAAGACCTTAAAGCCTGGAATATGTTAAAGAAGTCCATTTGATAGAAACTTATGAATATGTGTCTTCTCCATAGAATAACAGCATAACAAATCTTTTAGTATGAGCAATATTCTTATTCTTCAGATACTCTAATTGATTGTTCATTGGGCTCAGTCAGCCAAAAGTGGAGAGAAACTTTGTACAGACATCATTAGTTTTTCTCCATTTAAAGATTAATCATGAAGAGCTCTGGCTCTTTAATTCTGTAATTTGTATATTTAATGGGCTGCTGCAGAATCTATGACAGTAATTAGCATAGCCTGAAAACTCATTAATACGCAACAACATGATTAATGCAGCATTAATGCAAACATGACTGAAGTTATTTGGGTTATGTAGTAAGAAGATTAAAGCTAAAATGTCCTGTTTGTTTTACCAGTAGTGGGTATAATGGGGTAGCAAGGAAAATAAGAAAAAACAGGTATCAAATTTGTCATTTTAGTGTAAAAGAAGCAGTCAGTTCTCATCAAGAAGATTTGGAGTTTTGCCTGATAGTTGGTTTCCACAAGAAGTGTTGCATATTTCCCCTTTTCATTCACTCCATCATACTCTGTGTTTCTGCTTGCTCAGCATTTTAGTTTGACTCGGGTTTTTGGCAGTTTGGGGTATTAAGAGTACATTAAAAAATTCTTTGAGTTGTGTCATTCTGAATAAAGTTAGACTTTTTCAAAATACAGGGCTTTTGTATAGTCTAATTTAGAAACAATGGATTTTTAGCTTCTCCTGCTTTTAGATGATCATAAAAGAAAAGGGACTCCTCTCCAGTTACACTTTAGGGAAAAGTCTGGAAAGTTTTTGTGTGTGTACAAATATGCATGAATGTGTACATACACACACATATATATGTACATATATATGTGACTTTTAAGTATATATTTTAAATAATTTCTACTAAAAAAATTAAGGCAACTTAAAAATTAATAGCATTTACTTCATTGATGGAATTACTAACTTAATGTTTGTGATGATGAACTTTGAAAATATTTTTCAAACACATTAAGGTAACAGTGAAAGATGGAACCTGTACCAAAGACAGCAAAAGGTCTTGTAGAGATTTGGGAAGAAGACTTGTCATCTTCTCTCAACAAAATGTAGGAACCTGTAGACTACCACAAAGTGTGAAGAACTCCTTGTATTCATGACTATGTCCAGGGAAGTGTCCTCTGAATTCCTTCTGTTCTTCTAATTGCATTATCCATTATGTGAAACTGCTTTGAATGTTGATACGTTTTTGTGAAGCCTTCCTTATTTTTTCTGCAGGTACATTTTCTTATATAAAAAACATTTAAATCTCTTTTAGCTATTGTGATGAAATGAGGAATGCAGAATCGCTCTCACAGAGAGAATAACAACAAAATGTTAATTCAGTGGAGGTGTATAGCAACTCAGAGTTTTACTCTCCATCTATCCCCTCCCAGTTAGAAACAAATTTTGTTTTATAATTTCTGTGGGAAAATGTACTTTGATTTGGCAAAAGCATTTATACATAGACTTAATGTTAAATAAATGCTTAATGTTTATCATCCTGAAAGGACTGCCGAGAGCCTAATGATGTAGTCAAAATCTTATATACAATTTCTATTTATTTTAGCTGGTGTTATGCACAAATAAGGGTTTCAGTAAGCATAAAGTGACTGCTTTCTTTGTCAACAATATATTTTTTGTTTTTTTATTGGAATGTACAATTGTATAATTATTTACACCATTTCATATAACAAGGTAAGTAGAATGGAAATGTAAATTATGTTTCTACAACTGTACAATTCTGGGAAAAATTTCACTGAACATGGATGTGCTTCACAGATTATGCAAAATTCATTTCTAAAAATGCTTTGTGATTTTCCAGGTACTGGGTACGTTTCTTTTTTTATTTATGAAATTAACACTAGTCTTGTTGACCACTGACAAGGTTGGAAATACATTTTTTTGGCTGTTCTTAGCTCTTTTGGATAGAGTTGTTCCTCTGGTTATATATAAGTTTCGGTGAAGGGTCATGAGACTTTTGAGACTTATAGCAACTTCTGTATATTTATTGAGTCTTCTGTTTGTTCGCTGTTTTGAACTGGACCCTGAACATCTAGTTGTAGAGAAAGGTGCTTTACAGGTGTTTTTGCTGGATGGATCAATGAACAAAATTAGTTTTTAAGTAGGTTACTTTGCTGAAATCTCCCAGTTGTTATTGTAAAAGATGTTTTCAATTGCCTTGACCCTCTGCCTACATTCTCCCCTCAACTCTTCTTCCGTTAAATTTCAAAAAGTCAAAATTCTTGAGTAATGTGAATGTTTTTGTATTTTGAAATGTTGATTTTTTTAAACTTCTTTTTTTAACATTAGTTAGAAGTGGATTTTATTGCTGAAATAATTATAAATTATTAGTATATGTTATGCTAATCTAGCAGCTGCTCTAATTTATTAATATTTTCCCACTGACTGCCAACTGCTTCTTCTAAACTCAAAATAATCCTGTGTGCTCTGTAAACTTGCCAAAAACACAGTCAGCTTCTCAAGAGAGCATTTCTGGCTGTTAAATAGTTTTGTGCAGGTCTTGCAAGTCATCCTGAATTGTGGTAGGAAACTCTGAATCCAGATAGTCTGAATCTGAAATGTTGCTGAAGTACTGAGACTTGCTAAACTTACATGAGGGAGGCGAAGAGCAGGTATAAAAATCACCCCATATGCATTTTATTAGACAAAACACTGTGTTCTGGTGTTTGTGATGATGAAATTTGAAAATGTTTTCAAATGCACCTAATATTAGAGTAATAGTATATCATTTTACTTGTTTTATCAACCTGTTACTAAAAGGGACTCTCAAAACTGTGTCACTCTCAGGGTAACTTGCTGATATTGTGTCTCAGTTGAATGCCTTTAAAAATGCCTGCATTGGTAATTCTTCATATCCTCGTTCCTCTACTAACCTGACTGTGCCATCTTTGAAACTAGGACAGAAATCTAATCACAATCTGCTATTGCATAAATTGAAACTGTGTAGGTCCTGACGGAAGGTTATTCTGCCCTAACACAGTTTGAAAAGTATCCAACGTAGTATTAATGTTAATACTAGTAATTTATTTTACTTGTCCTTTTTATGACTGTGTTTTCTTCTTTTTGTCTTTTATGTCCACTATATACAATGCTTGTATTATTTTTTTTGTGCAATGCTATTATAATTAAAGAAATTCAATTACAGAAATAAATAAATTATTTTCAATTTAAGGAATTCTGACAGCTTCTCCAATTGCAACTATAATTTGAAATGGAATTAAAGATTTTATTTGAATGACATACTTTAATGTTTAATTTGTACTAGAATTTCCTGTTGGCTTTTACCCCAGAAATGATAACAACTTCTTGTGGAACAATCATTTTTGTCACACAAACAGGTCTGTTAGGTGAATTCTTGAGTTAAAATTCAAGATTCAATTGATTAAAAGTACATTCCTACTATGCCCAACAGATGGTCATGTTTTCCATCCAAGATTTAGTAGGGTCTGTAGTGTGGCTGAGATGCAGTTTCTATATATGACAAATTACAGAAGTAATTATAATGTCACTATTTTGTTTATGTTTCTATTTATCTGTTATATTTAACATTGAAATTAAGGTTTTAGATGTGCATACTGAAATAATAGACACAATTCTTTGAGAAACTTTCTTGCAAAATCTCTCACTCTCCCCTCCCCCAGTACAAAATAAAGGAAAAGTTTTTTTGGTAACCCAGTGTAGTTTTCAAGTTCAGTGAAACTTCAGATTTTCAAGGGAAAGCTGCCTGTGTTTAGGTCAAGTAAGATCCATTTGCAGTGTTCAGTGTCAATAAGACAAAAATGACATGCATGTAGTTCTTACAAGTCTGAATGGGTTTCTGGTTATGCTTTGTTTTGACCATGAGGTCCAACATTAATTAGTATGTTCCTGTGAAAAATATTAATTTCACAATTTTTTGTCTTGCAGTGAAAATATTATCTATGGAGCAGAAGTTTGCTCAATATTTGGTTTCCCTATTGTGCTCACTTCTAGAAATGCAAGCAAATATTAATGTTGAGGTATAAAAGTGTTTATTTAGAGCTGGCTTATATGAACTTTACAACCTCATGAGCAATTCCAAAGATACCTGAACTTGAAGGGGCAGAGTAATTTTCTCAGTTATGTAATAGGTGACAAATGTATTTAGAAGAAAATAATGGTTCCTGAGTCATTAATAATTTATACAAAGCTGTGGCAGCTCTACAGGCAGGACTCTTCAATGTCCAAAGAAAAAAGTAAGCTCCTGCATAACATTTAAAAACTCTTAGAATTACTCCAATATTACTGTTATGAACCATTTAATTTATGTTTTCTAACACAATTATTATACAAGAATGGTGTTTTTTTCAGAAACTCAATTATTTTGTTTAGGTTTGTCCTTCTGAATTAGGTGTGAGGATGGATCCTCTGGTCTTCAGAAATGTCTTTTGGCAGCTTGATAAAAATACTGTCAACTTGTTAAATTAACTGTGCTTCCCACTGCTGAGATTGGAGGCCATCAGTCTCAGCCTCTCCAGCAGATATTGCTGCTGGAAATAACTGGAACCTCAAAGTACAGCAAGTCTTTATTTCTGAGCCAGGCAAAGCTATGATTTTCCTTAAGTATGGACACTGAGTTTTTTACTTGCAGTGGGTTACTTCTGTGCAACTGCTTTTTGCAGGTGTTTTAATAGCATGGCTTATTTTCGTTGTGTGGAGAATGTTTCATATCTGTGACTGCATTATGTGATTTGCATGGAAAAATTTATGCAATTAAGTAATGGGGTCAAAGGATATTTCTTAAGGTAATTAACAAGTGTGATCTAGTAAGAATGTGCATCAGAATTATGATTATTTAATTTTTTTAAATATAGGTGCTGTCTGCAATAAAAACTTTAGTCACTTACTGTTTTCTGCCTGACTTAAGATAGTGAAAATACTGAATAGTTTGATAGAGATCAGTAAAACCCAATAACTCACCCTGTTTTGTAAAAGCGTCTTATGCAGAAATGTTATGAAAGTGTGGTATAGGTGGATGTTGCTATTGCTGCCTTTTCATTCCCCTTTGCAAAAACTTGATGCAGTAAAGGCATGGCTCCACCAAACACTCGGCCTGAGGTATCTGGATTTGCTTGTTAGAAAAGCTGGGCCAAATTTGTCATATGTTTTTTTAATTTTCTAATTTGTTACTGCAAGATCATATTCCAGGAGATAGCTTAAAAATAGTCAAAAAAGATAGTAATAAAACACTATGGTTTTCCAAAATTTGTTAATTCATAATTATACTTCTTGAAATTGGTTACATAATTTATGAATTGTTTTGTTAATGTGTCCTTAGATAGTTCCTGAGTAAGTTTATACACTGGACAATTTTACAACAATAAGCTGTTGTAAAAAAACCCCTATGTTGTTTTCCTTGTATGTCATTTAAATGACATTTAGTGAGCTGAGATTTTATCAGAAAAAATGGAGGACTATTGATAATGATCTGAAAAGTTGTTAATTAAGATTAGTTCATTCATTATTTCTTGCGGTTTTTCCAACTTTTGTTGAAACTACTTCTTTTCCTGTTCTTTGTGCACTTAGATATATGTTCTTATAAAAGAACATATATAAATATACATGTGAACACATACATATGTATATTTTGGAACTGAAAACCTACTACTATTCATAGAAATCCTTGCATGCAGAAACCTCATTACTACTTTACTGACAGAAACATTAAGTGACAAGTGTCCTTACATGTAAAACATCAACACTTGTCAACTATACACATTTAAAACATCAACTATTAGAATAGTAGGCTAATATCTCAATTATATTTTCTTAAGCAAGAAGTTACTAAGCAGCATAAGTCAACAACGGCATGTTTCTTTTTACAGATGAGTAAGGGCTCACAGAAATTTGTCAAGGCCTGACTCAGTCAGGATTAGTAAAATTTCTCTGCAATGACTAACAAGGGCTTTAGGTGAACAGAACTTCCATGAATTCAGTTTGCAATGTTACTGCTGTTTCTAAAACAGTATTTTGTTGGCAATTTTTGTTAGAATGCAAAAGAACAGCTTTTGGTGTTAACCATCTACTTGCTTTTTCGAAACAGGTATTAAAGTGAAATTTAGAACGCAGGAGCCCGATGGTTTGATTTTTTTCTCTGCATCACCTGGCAATCAGGAGGAATACATTGCATTGCAGCTGAGGAGTGGACGTCCTTACTTTCTTTTTGATCCACAGGTACAACAAAAGACAGGATCCTATAAAAATTGCTTATATCATTTATTTCAGCACTTTTAACATGCTTATCCTTGTTTTTTGTTTGTTTTCATTTTTTTTTAAATTTAATTGATACAAGTTCATTTACTTCTTGGAACCCTCAGTGAACTAGAGATTTTGGGAGAGGAAAACTGAAACACTTAAGCTTTGCTCTTTTATTGTTAAGAGTGCCACAATTTAAGACTTTGTTTTTGCATTTTTATGAGTTGGAGGTTTTTTGTCGGTACCACCAAACACCACTACAGATTAAAGCAGCAAGATTTCGAAGGTGGGCAGAGCAAGGTTTTGAATTAGTAAATAAAGATTATGTAATTTTAGTAAATAATTTTTAAGAGTCCCATATCGAGACTTTTTCCTACTGAAATCAGCATGTTGCCATTATACAAAGACATAAATAATAAGGGAAATATCAACAAAATGAAAAATAAGGCCACATTCCTTGCATTTCTATTTAGGTATTTTGTGTTTTCTTTGCACCCTGAAACTGGATCTCCTCATGGAATTAAAAAACATTACGGAGTCACTTATATTTCATAAATATGCAAGAAATTGATAGTAATTATCAGATTTTCTAATTATATTGCGAGAATATGGTATCCTACATATCATATATGTGCATCCTTTTCGTAAGGTTACTACTGCCTCAGTGTTGCCAGAAGGTCTGATCTGGTTGCTCTATCAACCATATCTTCTGTCACACCTTATTGTCTAATTCTGCATTTGGCATTGTATCTGATGCTCCAGAGGGTTGAACAGAAATGCTTAATGGCATAAAATGGTGGGGATTTAGAGATGTGCCAACCCACTGTTAACCTTTGCCTCCTGAGCTCGCCGTAGTCCAGGCACTGATGCTCCATGACCATGTGGAGGTGTTGTATAGCACTGAAGGTCCTCTTAAGTTCTGGAACATCTGTGGAGGAGGCATGATGCTGCACAGAGGCTGGCTTGTACGTGATCCCCAGGCTTGTATATGATCCCCATGCTAGAGAACATTAAATCTGCTTCTGACCCCAGCATATAATTTTCTACTATTTCCACTGCATTTACATGCAGGCTTTACTTTATTTTTCCTTGTTGCAAATCAAATCAGTGCATACGTCAAAGTTTGGGACCGTGCTTAATGTTGTTAATATTGCCCTCATCCACATTTTAATAGGGACTAAATCTATCCCTTTTACACTTAACTGAAGAGGAATTTTTATTTCCTTCTGAAGATCTTTCTAGGTATACTGATTAGATTTTGTTGCTGTTTATTATTTAATAGGAGTGGATGTCTTACAACTAACATTTTAGTGCTTCAAATAGTATTCCTAGCCCTCCTTGCAGATTTGCTCCTTCTGAAGTAGAGTTATGTCAGCTTGTTTGGACTCATTCCCTTAAAGATGTTGTATTTGTTTGGATCCACAATATTTGGGGAATGGGAAGTGAGGGGGGACACATGGAAGGGTGGCTGATTTAGGGATTTAATTTCCCCCCCCCCTTTTTCTCCTGTCTTTTAACTGTAAAAAAGTGCAGGTCTCATATTTAGTCATTAGAGCGTCTCAGTTCAGTTAATATTTTCAATAGTTACTATTTTGATTTTTAACAGATTGTTTATGAATGCATCTTTGTTTATATTTCTGTTTCATTTGAATCAGACAACTCTGTCCCATGCTGATTTTTAGGATCATCACTTCCATACTGTTGCCTTTTCTTATAAAGTCAAAAATTGCCTATGGTGCTGCTTCAGTGGCTGTTCAGAGAAAAAAAAAGTCTGTCATTCAAGGTATTCAGGAACAGTGTAGGTCTCAACAGATGATTTACAGTCTTGAAAGCTAATGCTTTCTAATTTTTCATTAATAATGTGGAAGAGATTCTGTACATTCTCAGATTCAGAAGTATGGTACAGTGGCCTACATCAATGTGTTTTTGTAGCATCTTTTTCAAAATCTTTTACCTATGAAAATACAGCTATCAAAAATTTTCAGTCTTCTGTGCTGTACTGTGCTACCTTACTGTCTTTACCTTTGTTTCTATGTTTCCTTCATAGTTTGTTTCTTTTTTCCATGATTTGCTATTCCTGTCTTACAATGTCAGGGATCGTGTTCTGTAGCAGCATTTCTTAATCTTTCATTTGTGCATCACAGTTTGCATTAGAGTGCAAATGCTTTAATTTCATCTTATTGACATCATGTGGTGTCTTAACCAGGTTATATGCATTGTTTTCTCTAGTTATGGTCATGGCATATAAAATAAGCATTTGTGGCCTTGCCTTTGTGCTCTTCCCTTAAAAATTGCAAAAATTCTTTTTGATGACAACTGTGTCGCTGCTGCTTTTTATCTGTAGCAGTGTGGCATAATATTCTGTGCTCCCTTCCAGCTGTGTCCTGTCACAGGTTAATTATTTTTACCCTTAGTCCCTTTCAGGATGCTGGTATGTATCTTTGCTCACTATCAGCAATGTGTTTTCTCTTTGTTGTGTCTGCTCTGGGGATAGTCCTGCCAAGTCTTCCTAGTGGGGAGCCTTCAGCAGCCTAGCTTCATCCTTCGCTAAGTGTTAATTTCAAATCCTTTTCTTCCTGTCCATTCATACTTCTCTGAGCCTCATGTACACCACCATTCATCCAGCTATTGCCTGACCGTCCCTTTTGTTTCCCTTTTGTGTTGCGTAACTGCTCTTTTTTTCCTTCCTAATTGTTTTACTGTCATTCTTTGCAGTTTCTACTCATGCTCCAGGAAGCATGAGTGGTTTTGCTAACAGATGTCTTCCTTAGTGTTGTCTGAACAATCAAATTGTTCCATAGATCTTCCTCCAAACTCAGAGTATCTGTAAACCTTCAGCTGTCTGTGGATTTTCTTCTTATCATGGTGTCTTTACCTCCACCCCTAAATTACGTAATCAACTCCAGCTAAATTTCTGGTTGTCTTTCAGTGGCTGCAGGTCATTTGTTCTTCTTCTCAGGGAAGCACTGAATTTTTTATACCAAGTGAAATCATTAAAAGTGAAAATATAAATCCAATGTGGAGTACCTTCTTCCTTAGTGATTAGTACAGTCTGGGGATAGTGTATTGAGATTGTTCTCACAGGATGGAGGGAATCGAATCCAGCTCTTCCATTTTAGAAGGCAATCCATTTACTAAACTTTACAGCAAGAAGGTGGAACATGAGATACTTTTCTTGTTGCCTGTGTTTCCTTGTTGGTTGTTCTTGTCATGAAGAGGCTGAACTAGTAGACACAGTCTGAGGGTAAGCTGAAACTCCACAAAAAAAAGGAAGATGGAGACTACCTACCCAGGTGTGAGTCCCAGCTAGACCTTCCTCCTTGGCACTGGCAAAACTTCAGTATTTGTTTACCTTCTCAGTGGTAGGAGTTTGGGAATTGAAAGAACTTGACTGGGAAAAGTATAGTTACACTCAGACTTTGGCACCTAAGATGGTATCTTTGAAGATTCTTATTTGTGATGTTTCTGTGTGTTTTCAATGTAAACATCGTCACGAGAGAGCCACAGTGATTCGTACTTATTTAGTTATTACTGAGAGCTACCAAATATTAAGATGTTGTATGGTTTAGCTAAATAACCCAGATTTCAAAATGTTGATTTCCAAGATGCATGACAAGCCATCTCACAACAGGCTATTTGAATGTGATCACAGAGTGACTGAGGTAGTTCTGGATAAAATTTCTTAAAGGGACCTCCAACTCAGTGCACGCTGAATCCTGCTGAATACCATCTTTTTTCGTCTTCCCCCAAAATTAAGCGCAGGTTTGCACATATGCTTGTGTGGTCCCAGATTGAATTGGTTACAAATAAATGTGGTTTCTGATGTATAAAACTGTTAATGCTCTAGACTGTTGCCAAACATAATATGAAGAACCACTTATTCAGGCACCTGATCTTTAGAATGCAGCATCGTTTGTAACAATTTTAACGCTAACTAAGTACACTTTGATGAGACAGCATTTAATAAAATGCTCATTAATTTCATCATTAGCAAGGGTATGCTAAGAAGTAAGCCAGTTTCTTATGTCACGCCCAATTAGCATCCCATGCTAGTAATCCCATTAGTATTGTTGAATTCACTAATGGAAAAACTAATGGGCATGCTACCAGGGCACATTAATTGGGCATGACACCAGTTCTGGTTTTAATTATTAAACTACGATAATGAAATGTGTGTGTTTGTAAAATATTAAAATGTTGAAATAGGAGAGAAGACAATAAAAAATAGTATATGAAAAAGTGGGAATTAATATGTAAGGATATATAGCTTTGTATTGTTTTAATGGGGCAGAGGGCTGCTGCACAAAACTCCTCAGTACCAGGATGTTGGCTGAATGGAGTAGGAAGCATGCTGTAAATATCCACAGGAAATAACTTTTTCTGTAATCGTGTACATATGTGCACATCATACGTATTTTGATACATAAGATACACAGTGACAGTCCCCAATTCAAAAGGTACTGCAAAATGTATTCTGTGTTCATAAATCTTATGCCAAAATGCAGTTTCTGATAGATGAATGCCACTAAAGGCAGAAGACTAAATTTTAACAGAAGTTTTTAGTATTAATTAAAATAGGTGGTTGTTTACATCAACAGGTTTTCTCCATGTGCATAACCCTAAGGTCCTTTGGCCAGAAAAAGTCATAGATGATCTGAGAATAAAAAAATTGCTGAATGGTCTAGTTTGCTATTGCAAAGTTACAAGCTAGGCCCCCCAATGATAAGGAACCAAATTTTTCTTTTACATATTTTTTTGAAGTTGTTTTTTGAAGCTGTAAATTAACTACAGAAGTTGTGATTCTTTAATATAGCACAGTGCCTATACAAGGAAATGTTTTTCCATTCAGTAGTTGCCTGCTGCATAGGACAATTGTATTTGTGAATCCAGCAGAATAACTTTGAGTTCTCAGATAGTTCAAGTAGGGTATAAAGTCCTGAGAAAATATTATGGGAATTATTAGGAAATTAGAAGATTATTTGGATATAAATCTCAAGAAAATTCTTGAAATGTATTGATTTTATTTGTGTTACATCATTACGTTAATTTATGTGATATTTTGTTTGGTTCTTTACAATCGTGAGATTTAGTTTGGCAACTTCATCTCTTATATTCCTCTTACTCAGCAATTTGGAAAAGACTTCTCTGTATTTGTCACAGATGTCCCTAAATTCACCCCTCTTTGTCGTATTTTTTGTTTGTTTTAATAAAACCACATACAAATTCTAGTTAAATTTAAATGCATTTTTACAAACATCCCTTGTACCATAAAGCAACTTCAATAACTATCTTTTGAGGGAGGGGGGTGTGTGTGGTTGTTTGTTTGTTTTTGGTTTGGGGGTTTTTTTTGTTGTTGTTTTGTTGGGGTTTTTTTCCACCTTCTTTGTTTTGGTGTGTCTTCCCAAATCTCTTGGAATGACCTTTTTTCCCCTCCATAAATTTATTGTACTCTTTAATCTAGAAATTTAAGTCCTTTTGATACCAGGTTAACATGGACAGAACATGGGTCTACTGTGCTACAAATGCACCTCTTTTTTGGGTTCCTTCCTTTAGACTGGTGCTGCAATTAACAATCTTGATATGCCTCTTCTCTCTGTGGATGGGACATTGAATCATGGCCATCAAACTACACAGCCACAGTCATCCGTGAAGTAGTTAAATAGAGACATAATTAAAAAAATAAATAAAAAATAAAAAATCTGAGTGACATGACCCACAACGATTTGTGCCTCATCCTTGTCTTTATCAGGGGAACTGCACAGAGTTTTCTATTTTTAAAATAGAAACCAAACTGGATCCTTGATCTTTATTTTATTATTTGAAAAGGTTAATTTAGTGGGAAAATCAGTCCTAAACATCATTCAGTAGTCCAAAAGAAGTTAAACAGAGGACTTCTGTTTTTATTTTTAGATGGTACATGCTACAGATTGCTGTAAAACAGATATAATTCTAATGTATCTATATTCTATCTATATATCTGTATATTCTAATATATTCTATCTTTATATATCTATATAAAGATATAATTCTAAATGTTACCTTCATAATATTCTAAATTGGATTCTTCTCTTTATTAAAAAGGGATCTGCGGTAGCAGTCACTCCAACTAATGATGGTGGAAAAATGTACAATGATAACAGCTGGCACCAAATAATTGCTACAAGAATTCAAGCGCTGGGAAACATCACAGTGGATGGGCAGTACACAGGTAATCAATTCATCTAAATAATTTTGGTATTGCTCACTTGCTTACTTTTCCACTACCTGTGTTTGCCCATACAAAAGAGAATTCAACTCAATTTTCTCAAAAGATCACTACTGTTTTGTTTGCTCATCTGAGGTATCTGTCCAATGTGAATCTTTGATGATTTAATACTAAGTGTCTTTTTGTGCTTGTGAATCTATAATTGTTTTAATACTCTGTTGTAAAATAGAGATGTAAATATTTCCTGGATATGTATGGGAAAGTACTAGAATATTGTGTCACATTAGCCTTTTTTATAAAATATCAATATTTTGTTATTGAGTTGAAAATCTGTTGAAAGCATTGAATAACAGAATAATGATCTATTTCTTTCAGGTTCTTCCTTAGCAACTAGTGGCAGTACCATTATTGGAGAGAACACAGGAGTTTTTGTTGGAGGACTTCCACAGGGTTATACTATTGAGAGAAAGGATGTAGGTGAGTATGATAAATAAGTCTTTACAGTTTCTCAAATTTTACCTTTTGAGATAGACTGAAGTGTCTATATAGCTGATTTCATCAGCATTAAAGCAGCGTATGAGCTCTGTGTGCATTTTAATGACTTTTATACACAGAACTGGTATGACTGTGAAAGTTAAGGATGTGTTTTACATACAGATTCCCAAATTCTTTTCCAAAATACACAAGAAATTTCTTTTTATTAGCTTAAATGCAGGGTTATGCACTTGGGTGCAGGGATACAACATGCTGGCCTTTTTTGGTGTCAGTTTGTATCCTTCAGAGGTTGTTGTATTGAATTTGGTGGTGTATGAATATACCTGTATTTTACAGATATAGAATTTATGTAGAATTGGATCATACTTGGCTTCTAGAAAAATCAATAAACGTAAGTTTTCATATATAAATTTGGTATATATTTCAAGTATATAATCTGTCAGCCTGTAACAGAAAGGTGACTGCCTACAAAGCCAGTATACAGTCAGCTGTTCTCAGTGAATTAATTTCCAAAATTTTGTTTCTATCATATTAACCTGGAAGCCAAATTGTTTGCTAAGTTTATGTTCTCACGTCTGACATAAAAACTAGCGGAGTACACTGAAGTCCAACTCCCTCTTTCCTTCTGTGTCACTTTACTAAAACCAGAAATATGTGCATGTGTTCTTCTAAAACGTTGGTTCACAAAGTAATCCAGGATGCCTCCCTCAAAAAACACAGGTAAATAATTAAAATGAGACTGACTATAAATACCATTCAAGAAAAGACCACCTATAAATCTGCTTTATGTTTTTGTCCCTAGTGAAAAAAGAGTATAGCAGCCAGGAATCATTGGGGGTTTTTTATTCAAACAAGGAATGAAACATTTCCTGGTGAAGCTTCTAAACATGTATTCATCTGTCTTAGCTTTTGCAACACTATTTCTTCCTATTCAGCAGAAGCATACCTTTCTTCAGAATTACTGTTTTGTTTAAAGAAGACTTTCCTTGGATCTCCATAGAGCAGATTTCTGCTGTTGATTTGAAAGTACCTGTATACAAAATCTCAAAAATTTTAGTATTTTTCAGCTATGTAGCAGACACTGCTGTCTTTAGGAACTAGACCCATTCAAAAATCTGGATTTAACTTTGAGACTGTCTTTATGAAGTGATTGATAGCTGGTTTTCAATGCATACATAGACATATATGATAAGGAGAATACGAATAAAACATATAAATTAATTCTTGTGTTTAGTTGCAGGTGATTAATCGGCTTAAAAAATATTTTCCTTTTTTGCAGGGATGAAGAGGATAGTGCAGAAAGGATTTGTGGGGTGTCTTAGTGATGTATTTCTGAAAAAAGTGCATACTCCTTATGAAAACTGGGAATCTTTGAACTGGGAGCATGCTGAAGAGCAGAACAATGTCTATCATGTTTGGGAAGGATGCCCCATTGCCCTCTCAGAAGGAGCACATTTTCTTGGCAGAGGTAGTTTCCTGTTCTATTGCACTATCCAAGTATGTTCTTGAGATATAAAAGGTGATCGTATTAGAAGTATTGCAGTGATCTGCTTTTCAAAGCATTTTTAGTTATAGAGGTTTATTTTTGAATGGTTTAAAATTTGGTCTCTGGGTTTACAGAAGGTTGCTGCATGAAAGAGGAACTGCATTCACAGACAGGTAGTGCTGCTGTAACTGTATGCAGATTTGACGTGCCTGTAAAAGGTGAAGGTTCACTTTTGTAGAGACATAAAAGATGCCTATAAGGTACCAAAAGAAATGCCAGGTAAAAAAATGAGGATGTTGTACCGGTTTGGTTTCTTGCAGTATGATGTTGATAACTGTCCTTTACGAGGCTGAGTGATAAAGTTGTAAGAACTATAATCTTGATACCCAAGTTCTTTATATCAAAGTAGAAAGTAGCATCTAAATTTTTCCTTTTGGTTTCCTGAAACTATTTATTTATGGACTTGATTAGCTTATGTATGCACTCACTCTCTTTCCAGGGTTCCTGGAATTGCATTCAGATGTTTTCAGTGGTGGAATGGAATTTGAGATCTCATTCAAATTCAGAACAGATCAACTGAATGGATTGCTTCTGTTTGTTTACAATAAAGATGGCCCAGATTATCTTGCAGTAAGTTCAAAAATACAAATAACTATATTCAGACATGACTTGTGAGTTTTGTTACTAAAGCCAAACTAGCACTTAAAAAAATTTCATACCATAAGTTATTTTCGTGTTTTACTAGTTTTGAAATGCTTTGCACAGCAAAGTGTAAGGGGAGCAAAACACTCCAAGAGATACTCAGTTAAGTTACTTGTGTTATTTATATCATAAATAAGAAAGATATGAATATATGAAACGTAGAATTATTGTCTTTACTGAATTAGAAAGGAGAATTCAAGACATAATAAAAGTGTCCACATTATTCCTAGGCAAGTATAGAGTTACCATTTTCCCAGTTCTCATAGTAGAACAAGATAATTAAATTGTAAATCAAAAAGTTCATGATGGAAATTGTCCAGTCTCCTAATAAAGCTTTCTCTTTAAGATAGATGTATTTTTTTGTAATCCATAAATCTTTTCATTTGTATCTGAAACATATAGACAGAAATTAGTGGTCCAGCTTAATCCCGTCTCATCCCTGTCATGGTTTTCCCAACATGGCAAAATAAAAATCCTGTATTAGGCAAATTTGTGAGATAATGCTTATGAAGTTTCTTTTTGGTGTCTGTTAAATAAGACTGTTTATACTCAGAACTACTTGTGCTTCCATCATTTCCAGTATTTTGTTTAAATTTTAATATGTTTGTTTTCATTTTTCAAATTCTTTTATTAGCTGCATGGCTCTGGATTTTGATATTTTTCTTTCCTCAAGGATTCTGAGTGTGATTAGGCTGTGGTCACCATTGCTTAGTAGGTCAACTATAGTTAGTACTTTCACCAATTAGTAGGTATTACAGAGGATGGGGAAAGAAATACTTTTACAGCTTATCCAGGAAGCAATAATTTATTTTTAGAGATTTTTGAAAGTATTGTTATTCTTTATGACCCAATCTGCCCTTTCTGCTCTATTATTGAATTTAATTTATTTATTTATTTCTTATTATGCAGCTGTTTTGCTAATGGCTGTCATGTCACAGCCTGTTTTATTGCACGGCATTATATCTAATGGGCCTTTTCTTTTAAACTTGTGACCTAAAACATATAAATGTATTTTTCTCCTTTTCAGGTCAACTATAACTTACTCTCTATTTTCTTTTTATACTACTGGCTTTTCCAGCAGATCATTTTTTCCTGGGTTTTGAATTCTGCTAGACCGATTTGCTTCCTCTTTTTGACGCAGCCTTAGTTAAAAAATTACAATGAGTTCCAATAACAAGTCTTACTAATTACAGTTATTATTTTAATTTTGCCCTCAAGTAATGACCCAGATCACAAGCTAATAGCATAAGATATTATAGGTACACTACTGTTCCACCCTAAAAAAGAGTTGTATGTGTGTAATTCACAGCACAGGGGTACTATTTACATGAACAGTATTCGCAAGGTTCTTCAGGAGATTCTGGTAGTATGTGATCCTTGTTTCCTCTGTCTTGCTCTGTGTAAGACTACCACAAACATGAGAAAATAGATTCTGACTATAAAGTAAGAAAGGGGACTTACTAAATTTGAAGTGGAGTCAAAAGCACAAAGCAGTTAGACAAAATAATTTCCTTTTCTACTCGTACAAAAATCATCCAGATTTTTGGCAGTTTTATATTTATACTATTTTCAGCTCTGAGAATTGTGATTGGATAATTTTCTTAGAATTTGTCCTAAATCAAGTAATTTTTTTTTTAATGTCACTTTAATCCTGACCTCAACGTCTCCATAGCCTTAAAATGAGGAATTTTAGAGAGGATGAGTACATGTATGCATGCTTTTCCAGCTCTTGCGGCTTTGTGTTCTGCACATACATAATGATGACAGAAGGTTTTTCTGTACACTTGAGCTCACAAAAAAAGGTTAATAGAAAGTGAAAATGAGGTGTGTAGCATGTTGCACATGAGCTACGATGTCTTTGTTAGAAGCTTTGGTCAGGAAACACTTACAGAGCAAAACAGATTATAAGCTATACCACTTATCCCAAGTGCTGTTGTAAGACAGTATTCCCTGACCCTTCTCTTTGCATAGGTCACAACTCTCTTATTAGCATTATAGTTTGGGAATGACTGTAGCTAAACACGTGGCTGATCTGATACCAAACAGCCAAAGACTCTTGTCTTGTCTTCTGCCCGAGACAAAATGATGTCCTAAAAAGGTGCTGTGCATAAAGGTCACTTCTTCCATGCCTTCTATGCCCTGAGAATTAACTCAAGCCAGATAGGTCAATTTGATTATTTTTGGATCCAGGCATAATAATTACAGGCAAACTGTGACCAGATACACTAGTATGAATTAGTAGCTCTCACTCTGGCATGTGTTTCCTCATGAATTTATGTGATTAAAAGAATCCGTGATGGCCGATAAAGTTTGCATTACCGATTTTGATGCTGACCACTTCAACTGCAGCAAAAACCTAAGCACTGCCAGTGTGCAACAGTGGCACTGGCTCCCAAGAAATTGTAGCTGCTGATTTGCTTCTGCAAAGCTGCAAAGTAAGAAAAAAGTCTTGAAAGAACTTTTCCCAAAGAATTGCACGTTTGAACAGCTGCATGAAGTAAAATAGCCAGAGTCCAAGATGAAAGCATTACTGTGATGGAAATAAGAAGAGGTGTGAAATTAGCATTTTGAGAACTCAAAATGCAAATCGTTAAAGAGTGACTGATTCTGAGGGGACTGTTGAGGGTCTTTGTTTGGGCCTCTGCTCTCTGTCTGGCAGGTCTGAACCGGGCTAGATTTTGAACTGGAATGAACATCAACATGAGTAACGTGTACTTTCACTTTCAAAGAACTCACAGACTGCCTGTCCCTGACAAGTTTTTTGAAGTCCGTTGCTTTTCTCTGCTGGTATTCCTGAGACTCAGGAAGACTTCCCAATTCAAGGGAGATAAAGCCATAATCACTCTTCTAGTTCTGCATTGGTTGAGACCATTTTGGGTGGCAGGTTTAACGAAGTGTCATTCAGGCTCTGATGCAGCCCCTATCATATGTGAGTTTGGTTTCCCAGAGCTATATCTGCATATTCCTTTCGTCGTCAAACTCATATGTTCATAAGCAGATCGAGTGAGGCAACAACTTGCTTCTGCAGAGAAGTACAATACAGAACCAAAAAATCATTTAAATTGAAGGGACCTTTGGAGTAATTTATTCCCAGTCTTTGCTAAAAGCAGGACCAATTTATGTTTGAATAGGTTGCTCCATGCATTTTCTGTTTGGGTATTGTGTATCTCTCTCCAGATGGATGGTCCACAGCTTTATAAATTCGTCAGTCTGTTCCAATCTTTGACCATCCACATTATAGGAAAAAAAATCCCAAACAACAAAGAAACCAGCCCTGATCTCTTACTGTTTCTCTCATTACAACTTGTTTTTTGCCTCTCATCCTTTTGTAATGAGCCTCTGAGAAGAAACTGGGTCTGTCTTTTCTGTATCTTCCCATAAGGAAGTTGAACAGTAAAGTTCTCTTCCCTTTTACTCTTAAAACTGAACAAACCCTGTTCTTTCAGCTTCAGATCATACTCTAGGTACTCCAACCACTGACCAACTTGGTGCCTCTCCACTGGATTCACTCTGGTGTTCCGCAGTATCTTTTATATACCAGAGATTCCACAACTGGGTACAGTAGTCCAGGTCTTATACAGGATAGATAGAGGGGAAGAATCAACTCCTTGGAACTGGTGCCTACCTCATTTCTAATGTAGCCCAGTGCATGTTGGTCTTCATCATTTTGAGGGTACATTGTTGGCCAGTGTTCAGTTTGTGATCCATCTTGACTCAGTATTTTCTTCAAAGCTGCTTTATATGCCTAGAACACCAGTGACAGCCCTCTTAGCTATCACTGGCAACCTTGATGAGAGTATATTCCATCCTATTGCCCAGGTCATTAATAAAATTTTTAATCAGAGTTGGTCCCTGTATCAGTCTCGGAGAGATACTACAACCTGATAGTGGGACTATGGAAGCTCTTCTTGCTCCTCATATCTTCCAGTTTCAGGCTAAGCTTTGGTTTTCCTAACTCCAAACTTAAATGCTGAGGTATATCAAAATAAGAATTGTGTACATATAGAAAAGAGTTAATGAAATTTTGTACCTCAAATTCTGAAAAGCAAGCATGCTCGGAAGAATTAAACTGGAAACTGCTTATGTTTAGAGCTGTAATATAACACTCTTGTTCTGTTTAGGGATGGCAACTGAGATGTCTGTAAGATGATCTTCATGCGTTTTTGATTTAAAGTAATAATATAGTTTCCAAGGACAGATTAGAAATCAAGCATTTTTTTAAAGTGGTCCCAGAATTTTATCTAAAGCAAACAATTAGTCTGTTGTTTTTCTAAACCTATGGTCAGTATCTATGCTCAGATCTATGCAGAATTTTGGTTTTTTTTATCTTCACCATGCAGAACAACTGAAACTGAGCAGTGGTCCCCTATCTTTGTCTTCACTTGGGCATTCTAAATGTCAGTCCAGGTCAACAAAAAAAAGCACAAGCATTATTCACTGCCTGCTTTAAAACTGTGCCAAGATGAGTAAATTGGAAAAGGGTTGTGCTGAGTAGTGACCCTGTGTCAAACACTGTGCCCTCTCTCTGGCTCCCAGGTCTGGCAGACTTGCTGGCATACCACTGGAATGCTTTTTTCACACCAGCACAGTGTGCTCCATATTAATTCTTATCAATGAAGAAAAGCAGTGACTTGTCCAATGGACATATTTTTCAAGCTATACTCATCAATACTGATGCCATGATCAGTCCTTTACCTGTATTGTGGAGTCCTTAGCTATAAATGGCTCTAAACTCATGGAAATAAGAAAAGTTGCGGTCCCAAAGAAACAAATAAACAAAATCCCTCTGTTTTATGAGCAAGAAGTGCACTTGGGATAGGACCTGCGTTGCCTGTGTCACTGCAAGTACAGAGTTCTTTCATCAGCTGGAGTCCCTGTTAAGGAAATACAATCTAATTATGAACATTGCAATGCTAATATTATCAGTAAACTAAATATGTCAGTTTGTCAATAATGGTGATAAGAATTTATATTAAATCTGTACTTTTTATTTCACTTAATAAGGTTTTGTCATAGAAACAGTAATGCCTTTTTGTGGATATATTCATATTTTTCAAGCACCAGTTCATCCCCTAAGTGTCTAGTGCTTTATATGTACCAATTTACAGTCTCAGCCCACTTGTGTTCCATTCAGTTAGGATAAAGAGTCTTGTAGTAAAGCATTTGGAGACTTCTGCAGTGAAACATTTAAGTAAAATGTATTTCTATTAGACAATTGGCACATTAATCTCAAAAAGCACATACAAAACCAATTATTTTCTTACAAGATGTAGAAGAATAAGGATGAAATGTATGAATGTAAGAATCAATGTATACTGCAAAAATTTGAAATTGAGTTCACCAGCCAATTAAAAAGACCTTAATCAGGTCTGACATTTCATTTCCTTATTATCTTGTTACATTCTTCTAAAAAATGAATCGATAGATAAAATACTGTTTTCTCATTCTCAAAAAAGCAAAACAGTCCTGATTCATTGTCCTTTCTTTTTAGTTGAATTAATACCAAAGTCTGTTGTCAAAAATTCAAAATATATTTTCCTACCTTCTGAATTAACTGATTCACTCACTGTATTTAGCATGCTTTGTGTAAACAGTATTATCCTGAAGATAAAAATTTCTTATTCATTTATCTTGTGCATAACTCCTTTGATTATGTTTTTCAAAATGAATTTCTGTCGTTGTGTATTTGATGTCTCATTCAAAATATTTTTTCTCTTTGAAAATATATAGATTGAACTGAAAAGTGGAATATTAAACATCTTTTTAAAAACTGGTGTTGTCTTCACACAAGTGGATCTCTGGTTGGGACTGTCTTATTGTGATGGAAAGTGGAATGAAGTCACTGTGAACAAGGAGGGCTCTGTGATTTTAACAAGTATGAATGAACTGAGAGAGCAGGCACTTGAACCCCGTGTTCAGCAGCTGAAAGTAAACTCACCTGTCTACATAGGAGGAATCCCACCTGAGATTCAGAATTTTTATAAAGAGCTGGGGTTAGAACAAGGTAAGATGACACCAAGAACATGTGTTTTCAAAAACTGATGTCGTGCACAAGGTGGACATTCTGCTGCTGACAGTGTAAATTCATGAATACGTAACAGGAATTTTTCTTTCCACCCATTGTTACCTTAACTACCAGTCATCCCTACCAATGTAGCTTTACTGAGTCCTGATCCTTTTGCAAAGCTATAAAAAATCTTCCAACCCAGTGATATCTGAAGCAATCTAACTGCTGGGAGGGGAACTGGAGAGTAGCAAATGGTAAACTGAGATGCCCAACCAGATGATTTCAAATCTTCATCAGAGAGCCAGTTCAGATAAACTTGTTTCACTTGATCCACTCATGTCACTTGCAGATCTGGAATACAAAACCAGTGGAAAACAGTAAACATAGCTTAAATCACTGTAATGAGGCTGGATGCTGCCACATGGAAGAATAGTTGAGAGGGTTTTAGGCCATTTTTAGGCAATATTGATTCTAACCCAAAAAATTAAATTAATATAAACCCCCTAATTCGGATTTTGGCTACAATTTCTATGACCTTTTCCTTGTTATCAGAAAGAGGAGACACAGTCATATTTTTAGTCATCACCTCGACCCTTCTGTTTGGGAACAGGTCAAATTTGTAGGGAAAAGAGAGAAGCATTAATTACAGCCTGATACTAGTGGCCTTCACAAAAGATCTACTGTAGGAAGTGTAGCCAAAAGTGTCTACTAAACTGACTCTGGGTGTGTTTTTTCATTAGTTGTGAAATTATTCATCAGTCATGGTGTATTTTTCAGATACCGTGAACAAATAAGTAGCAGTCAGTAAGTGATTAGTGGGGAATCTAGTAAGTGGCTTTGAATGCATGAACTCACACTGAATGTGTGCACCAAGTAAACTCTGCAGAGCTGTTTGGAAGCCTGGTGGTTTCACAGCTATAGAGTAGTTTGAATCAAATCCATGCATTGGCATTCACAGATATTTCAAGAATATAGTGTTCTTCCAGCTCTAAGTATCACATATAATATAATCTTCCTTCAGGTTCTGTGTGCATAATATTTATGGCCTGAAAGAGCTAGCCAGTCATACCCTGTCAGTGTTGCCTTGTAGCAGATGGTATAGCCTCGTGAGTGGATGCATTCACAACTCCTGCAGCAAAGAGATCTGTGAACAAAGAATCTAGGGCAACATAGCATCTAAAGTGAATGTCTGAAGTGCATACCGAGGCACATCAATAAACATTACTTTTCCACCAAGCCTCCTCAGCACGCCGCAAAATAAGATGGCGGCTGGGAATTTGTATTTAGAGTGTCCAAAGAGAAAAACATTCTTATGTGTTCCTAAATGTAGTTTTAGGTAAACAAGATTAGACATTACAGCTTAAAGCGTGTTTTATTTAGGGCTACAGTGATGTAATGGTAAGATAATAGAATATGGAGACCTTCTGATTTAATAATTATTTAGATAAGATTTTCTCAATCAATGGCTGCTTTGTAGTTAATTTTTAATAAAGGAATGTTGTTTTGCTCACAGCAAATAAGGGATAAATATCCTTCTCCTCCCCCCTCACCTCCATGTCAGTTACAACTTTAATTTAAGAAATTTCAACTAGAGTCTGTGGGCCTTTGCATGACCCATCATATGCCCTCTTGAGAGGTTCAGAAGGAAGGTACCTTGCAGGAATGTTTGTGAGAATTTGTACAGTCTTTACTTATTCTGCAGCTACTTGAGAATAAACAAGATTACTTGGTTGACATTAGTCAGAAATCTTCAAATAGTGATAAATGTAGCCAAAAAGATACTAAAATAATGTATTAAAATAGCTTATACAGTGTGCATCTCACTGAAAATTAAACAGCTGTTTATTCTGTCTTGTGATTGGAATGTCCATGCAGACTGGGACTAATTCTTTCCTCTGCCGCAGACTAAGAAACTGAGCAGGTCGCTGTGGAGTAGCAGTTGAACTTAAATTAGGATGTATTCATGCTGAGGAGCAGTTTGGCTAAATTCCTAGCATTGTGGAAAGAGAGAGTGTTTTAGAGACTGATTCAAAATGGGTTTCCACCTTCAGTACCCCTTTTTGCATAAACTACGTAAGGACATTAGATTCTCAGTTCAGGTGGCTAAGTACAAATACTACTCTGATCTGTCATCTTGCAGTGATAAAGGCAATAAAAGTACATAATATATAAATACAGTGCTTTCACAAAGCTAAAGAGTAGCACTGATCAGTGAGAGGTGGATTTTTAATTTACAAAGTTAATTCTTAAATGAACTGAAGTCTTTAATTTGGTTACTGTTTACTTCAGGTTTATGTTAAACACCAATCGCTACTCAGATTTGAGAACTATTTTGTATCAATTTATTAATTTTTAGTAAATATAGAGATTTTAACAACTGCATCCTGAATTTTATAGTGATGTTTTAACTGCAAATGACTAATTTAACGTATTTGTAATGTTGATAGGAATGTTACACACGTGGACACACAGAAATATATGTATATATAGAAATAAATATAAAATGTAGCTTCTTAAATTTTTTATCATAAACAAATAGTTTAGGGTTGTGTTTCTAGAGGATGTTTGTAAACAGCATAATAGTTATATCCCCATCACAAAAAACTGAAATAACTCCATCTGATCTCCTGAAGTTAATTGTATTTTTAATTTAGATATTTTTCTCAGTTTGAGAAAGCATGTGTATTAACAAAATATTAGAAGGCAGCAGAAAGCTGATTTTAAAAGTCAGAATCACTTTTATGGTAATAATTTTAAAGTGAGAAGTGACAGGAGAGAAAACAGAAAGCTATTTCCTTCTGGGATGGAATTGCTAACAGTGAAAGGTGTTCCTGTAAGGCAGGAACTTACCAGCTTAGTATCGTGAAAGTGTAGGCAGAATGTCACGTTGGAAGTCAACCTATTCACATTATAGTCTTTAATGCTGAAAATATAGAATTGAAAGGAACAAAAGTGTTTCTTAATGACTGAAGCTCTTTATGTGGTACTAATCCCTTACTGTTTGCTAGGTTTCGGTGGTTGCATGAAGGATGTTAAATTTACACGAGGTGCTGTCGTTAACTTGGCATCTGTGTCCAGCAGTGCTGTCAGAGTCAATCTGGACGGATGCCTATCAACTGACAGTGCTGTTAACTGCAGGGGAAATGACTCCATCCTAGTGTACCGAGGAAAAGAGCACAGTGTTTATGAGCATGGTCTACAACCATTTACAGGTAACACATTGGTTCTTTTTTAAAAAAATACATAATTTTCAGTTCATTTTTTGTCAATGTATTACTGTGTTCAGTGTTTTTTTAGTATTTTTAATCTTTTACCTCCTCTGTACTTCTCCATGTCCTTTGAAGAATACCTCTATAGGGTGGTTGCCTCAAATGAAGGAGGATCAGTATCTAGTGTATGGACCCACGTTCGTACAAGAGAATCAGGTAAATATAATTTTAAGTTTTACTTACTCTCATTTTTCATAGGCTAGCTAACGCCAGTTTGAAGGTGTTCAAGAATGGTCTCGGCACAATTCTGTGCAATGTGCTCTAGGATGACCCTGCTTGAGCAGGGAGGTTGGACCACATGACCCACTGTGGTCTCTTCCAACCTTACCCATTCTGTGATTTTGTGGAGACAATCCCACCACAGTGATTTTGAGTAGTGCACATTGCACGGTATTTCTGAAGGAGCAAAACTGCTTAATGCTTTGAGCAGAATACCAAACTACAGTCATCAGCTAAAGTGTTAAGGCAAGTATTTTCTTATCATAATTCAAGGCATTTTCCAAACATGTATTGGATAATGTCATTATGTGAGAGGAAAGGATGTTATTGAACTGCATTAACTGAGTAAGAGCAGCCATCCATGTAGTTGTGCTCTTATGTGCACATCTGACCTCATGTTACATGAGTAGGTTGGAGTAAGTAAATCTGCATTTTCCTATGCATCACCTAATGATACAAAATCAGGTATAGAGAAAGGTGATACTGGGATAGCAGGCACAAGCCGTGGAAATAAGAGGCCATGTAGTTGCTAGGGACAAGAAGGTGTTGTGAAAGTTGTTTTTTTAAATGACCCACACATGAGTATGCTGCTCAGTGTGGCTGAATGAGGATTCTTTTAACGAGTAGTCCATAGATTGTGAGTGAAAATGTGGCAATATATACTACCAAAGCAGCATGTGGGTTGTGGAGAAGGTTTCAAAGTAGGAACATATCTGCTGAGCATTAAAGATCAAATTTTTTCATATGTCTTATGAAGAAAATTTAAAAAAACTTTTCCCCTTCTGTTCAGTGTTTTTGCAAACTTCATCAAACAAGTTTTTGAAGATTTACAGTTCTGTATTTAACAAACCTTCCCTCTTCTGTAAATTGAAGCCTAATTGCAGTCCAACAAGGCAGAGAATGCTTTTGATGGAAGTTATTCAGTCTATGATCTTAAAACATTATGTGATACTTGCATAAATATTGGACTTGAAAATGCATTCTTATACAACTTACTCTCATTATTTGGTGTGCCACCCAGAAGGCACAATATATATGCATATTTTCATATTAAAAACTGTCTGACAACTGTAAGGTTTGCCACAAATTTATGTTTGCAAGCTGACCACAGTATTGAGCAGTCTATGTTCCCTGGGGTTGGAGAATAATTGCACTATTTAATTATTTTTGAGTTGGTTTTGTTATATCCCTTATGAGAAGACCATCTGCTGTACAGTACCTTACCTTACCTTCATAACTAATAAAATCAATATATTACTGTAGTAATGGAAACTTTCTCAGAGTATCACATTCTTACTTTACACAAGAATCACAACTTCCAGGTATTTTTGTACTTTCCATACTGATACCCTTCTTATAAAAAACAAGACTGCATTCATATTTAATGAAACTAAACAATAAAATTACCAAAAAATAGGTTATTTAATGGAGAGAAAAGCGAATGATCATCAGCAGGGCTAGGGAGTCCACATGCGTTTACGGCAAACTCATCATCCATCATCCTGCCATAGTGTTCCTTGGATCTTTCCTTTGCATCCCTTGTGCAGTCATCTGTGATGAAGTTGTTACTGGCCAGACCTTTACCTGGTATAGTAATATCTAAGAAATAGTTAAAGGTTATAGGAAATGGGATGATTTCTTTTTATTAGCAACTGTATGCATATATGATCTTGGTTTTCTGTTCCTTAAAACATTTTCATTTTCCTTTTTCCTTTTTTTTTTTTTATATTATGTTATGATCAGAAGCAAAGGATTTTGCAAAAAGGCCTTAAAAATCACTGCTTTGCCCCAGGACAAGTGCATGGCATTGTGGAAATAGGAAAATAAATCAAAGACCTTCAATTTTTTGAAGGACTTCTGTAAATGAGAATGCAAATATTTAGAAATGTCTCATAATTTTGACATTCTGTGGCTTAGACACCCAACTGATAAATATCAAAACTCTTCTCTGTTGCAGCACTGTCTTGCTTCATTCAGTTGTGTTATTTTAATGCCTGAGCTTGTTAGCTACGTGCAATCCACCTCCTCTCTTTGTGAGTGATGCATAAATATGTTTGATACATGAAATGTTTTTGGAAAATTGCAACAAGACAAGAAGGAATGTTATGTAGATGGAGTTTTGATGGTTTTGAAATATAGCTTAAACTGAATAGCTCAAGATGTGCAGTCATATTAAATCAATGCTGAAAAGTTACAACTCTAATAAATTGTATTTATGCTAATGGTTGAGTCTGATTTACTGCAGCCATTAAAAGTGAAGAATAGGGGCAATAGTCTCCTTAGAACTGCCATTTTCTCTATTTTCTATTTTATCCTTCTACAGTTCCACAAAATGTGCCAAGTCCCTCAAGAGTTCACAGTATAAATGGTTACAGCATTGAGGTCACCTGGGACAAACCAGCTGGGGTCATAGGTGTAATTGAGAAGTACATTTTGAAAGCATATGAAGCGGATGGTCCCAATGTACCCATCACTAGTGCTGAGCTTGCTGACACTGGTATGCTCACAGGTAAATGCTGTTAAGTACCATTTTTTAGGCATATCTAATAACACAGGATGCTTATACCTTCTTTTGTTGATCTGTAAAAAATTACTTGTCTATTTTTGTGTATACACAGCATAGATAACATTTGGAAGGATAATTATTTGTGTCAGCGTCCTCATAGTGATGTACTCATTTCAAAGAACAATAGAAATTAAGATACAACAAAAATACTAAAAAGCAATTCCCAAACTATTTATGATCTGGGCGGGAGGAATGCTTTTTTGGTTTACTTGTTTTTGCGCAGTATATGTGATTTTTTTTTCCTCCTTCACTGTTGTTCCATCCAGTTCACCTAAATTAACTCTGAATATGGGTCCCATAGGATACTATGTGACCTGAGGTATGAAAGCACTTGATCTACTTGCCTAATTTTGATCATATAAACCCAACTGATTTCAGTGGGAACTACCATGCATATGCATTAATCAGATGGTGTGGTTGATACCACTGGGATGTAGAGGTAGGTTATTATGGAATGAAGGAATTCAGGGCTTTGAGTTTATGGGGTTTGTTTGCTGTTGAGCTGTGGGTTGTGGACAGAAGCTATAAGGAACCATTACATGAGATGTTTCCTGTAGTCTAGGTCTTTTTACACATAGGAGGCAGATTTTTTTAGGAAGAAATGGTGGACTCTTTCTTCTACATAGAGAACGTTTTGGGACATTTCTTCCTGTCAAGATAACGTAGATCTGGCTTTCTGCTCTCTATTAACAAACTGCCTTTGATTGCTGCTACAAGGGAAGGAAGTACATTACAGAAAAGAATCTGGATTATGTTATATAGTGACTAAACGGGGCAATAATACAAAATCTTACTTTCATTGTAACGAATTGTGACCAATACACTTGTTTTTATAATCTCTAACATAAATTATTTAATTCATAACAATTACAAAAGTGGTAACAATGTAATGCTCAAAGCTGTTGCTTTGGTTTGACTCAGGTTTTAGGCAGTACAGTAGTCTTGGAAAAACTGTTAACTCAGGCAGTATATTATTGCTGCTTTCCTCAAGCCCAGGTAATAGTTTTTACATAAGTATATATGGTTTGTTTCTCTGCCATAAGCATACATTTTCAAGAGAAAACTTGCATGTATTTTATTTTCTTCAGTTTTAAATATCTTGACTGTTTGTGAGTGATGAACTTACATGCTGCATGGGCTTTCTGTCCTTACTGCCATTTCTTTGATGACCTTGTTGATTTCAATATTCTTTATTTATGCTATAAGGCAATACAAATTGCATTAGCAGAATTTAAAGACCCTAGTAGAAACAGATGTATTAGATAGCTTATTCACAGCTGATGGTCAGAACAAAAATGTTGTTTAAATTTGTTGGTGCTGTGCTATGATTATGTGTCAGGGTTATGAAAAAGCCTATACCAACCTGGACAGGTAAGAGGTTATCTGCATGCAGCTTACGGGAGGTAGAAGAAGAAAACCTTTGTATTAAATGGAGACAGTAAGTGGATTTTGGTTCTTTATTACAGCAGATAGCTGTTGAATAATGGAAAATAAAAGAATGGAATCATAGAATACCAGGTTGGAAGGGAGCTCAAGAATCATTTTGTACAACCTTTCTTGGCAAAACCATGGTCTAGACAAGATGACCCAGCGCCCTGTCCAGCTGAATCTTAAAAGTGTCCAGTGTTGGGGAATACACCACTCCCTGGGGACATTATTACAATGACTGATTGTTCTCATTGTGAAAATTTTTCCTCTTGTGTCTGAGTGGAATCTCTTAAGGAGTAACTTGCACATAATAACCTCTTGTCTTCTCCATGTGACTCCTTGTAAAAAGGGAGTAGCCACTTTTTAAATACTGGAACATGGTGATAAGGTCTCCCCTGAACCTTCTTTTCTCAAGGCTGAACAAACTCAGTTCTCTCATCCTTTCTTCACATGGCAGACTTCCCAATCCTTTTAGCATCTTTGTGGCCCTTTTCTGGCCCCTCTCCAGCCTGTCCCCATCTTTTGTGCACAATGGGAACCAAAACTATACATAGTGTTCCAGGTGTGGCCTGACAAACACTGAGTAGAGTGGAATAATGACTTCTTTATCTCTCCTGGTGATGCCTTTCTTGAGGCAGCATCCTGCTGGCTTTGTTTGCCACAGTAGCACACTGAGCACTCATATGACCCAAAGAACTTAAGAATGGCTGTATTCAAATATTGGTCTCTCTGACAATGTCAGATTATAGATGCTTAGGAAGAAAATGTAAGAAATGTGCTAAGCATAGAGTGAGTGTTCCTGTTAATACAAATTCAGCTGTTTGGCTGAAAGCTGCATCTGGACCATCATGCTTAATGTACTTTGGTAAAACTGTCTTTATTTTTTTATACATTTATACTTCTAGCTTCTGTAACTTGCTGTGGCAGTAAGT
Organism: Manacus vitellinus; assembly: GCF_001715985.3. NCBI lineage: Eukaryota > Metazoa > Chordata > Aves > Passeriformes > Pipridae > Manacus > Manacus vitellinus. The sequence continues at coordinate 8,284,804 of NW_021940864.1, forward strand.
TTTTCAATTCAGTTTTGTGTGTTTAAGGACTGCTTCCTTAAACAGTTTAGTTATGTATTTTCCAATTTTGGCATTGTATGAAATATATAATTGATGTCCTCATGGTGAGGTCAGAGCTGAGACAAGTGGAAATTAAATCACTGGTCTTGAAACTATTTTATCTTAGTTCATTGATTTCAGTGAAGCCTACACAAGTGGGCAAGTGTATGGACATTGAGAACTGGCTATCCACAAATGTGAGGCTCCCAGGAAAAAGTGTCTTTCCCTGTTGAATTATCTTTCCTAGTTAATCAAAAGTTATCATAAACACAGAACCCCACAGAAGATGCTATCTTTGCTTACTTTGAATTTGCTGAGAAGGAAAATGTTGCTTGTTTTCTCCCTAATTTCAGGTAAATTTCTTCAGAAATTCTTTTGTTGTGTTCCATGAGGAAATGCCACAGTAACTCAAACAACCAGGCTTGTTAATGCAACAGCAGAGAATAAAGCACCACACCTCTCAGTGGGATCACTGATGAAGAAACTCTGACATTTTTCCACACCCTCCTTCAAATTTTCATTCCCTGTCAAATCTAGGCACCACTTAATCTGCTGCTTGCAAATGTATCTGAGGGCACTGACAACCCTCTTTGTCTTTTTTTTCCCTTGAAGCTTTTTATGCCCATCTCTTGTGTTTTGGTTTATACTTAAATTGTAAATTCTTTTGAACCATTTCAGTAGGGTCCTGAGTCATAACTGTTGCACAGTGACAAAAAGTTAAGAGCATTACCCATTTCTGTGTGTGTCAAATTCAGAAGAACCTTTGTCAAGAAGAAAAGCTGAGCTAAATATTAAAACAGGTCTTTAAATGGCTGTAATACCACAGTCTCAAATGCCTATTTCTGACTCATCAGAAACCAAAATCCTTCCAAATCTGACCCTTGTAATCTTCAAAATGTCAAACTATTTTTTCACTTTCATCCAAGAAAGGAGTATTCATCAGATTTAAATGCTTAAAAATGAGGTTCTGACTGTTGAACCAGGAGTGTATTGGATATATTATTTGATATATTTCCACATGGTGTTCAGTATCTGTATTCTAGGCTGAGAGTGTAAAGTTAGAGTGTAAATTTTTGGGATTCAAGGAGCACTGTGCAAGCCTATCTTGCCTTCAAAGACGCATGTAATAACATTGATACACTTTGGATACAGCTCGTCACACAGAGTAATAAAGGAAGTACAGGGTCATCACATCAAAGAAGTTTCTTCCTAGAGACTGAGTTGCTTTCCTGTGCATTCCAGTGCATTCCACATGCTGACATGAAAATTTGGAATATAAATTAGTATCAGTATTTAAACAAATGAAAGAGGCTTTAGAACATACATTGTTTCAGTGTGGTTTGTGAGAAGCTTTTGCTTCTACTTTCCTTTGGAATCCAGAATATCAAAGGATCATTGGGGTTGGAAGGATTATCTAGTCAACTCCCCTAGCTCAGACAAGGTTAGCTGGAGCAGGTTTCCCAGGACCATGTCCAGCTGAGTTTTGAATATCTCCACATATGGAGATATTCCACTGTGGGAAACCGGTTCCAGTGTTTGTCCACCCTCACAGTAAAAAAGTGTGGTTTCTTGTGTTCAGTTGGAATTTCCTTTTCTCTCCCGGGAAGGTGGTCACAGCACCAAGCCTGCCAGAATTCAAGAAGAGTTTGAGCTCTCAGACAGATGGTGTGATTCTTGGGGTTGTCCTCTGCAGAGCCAGGAGTTGGACTTGATCAAAGAATCGTTTAGGTTGGAAAAGACCTCTGAGATCATCACGACCCATGATCCTTGTGTGTCCCTTCCAACTCAGGATATTCTATGATACTATGATTCATGTATTTCGATTTGTGCCCATTGACTCTTGTCATATCACTGGGCATTACTTAGAACAGTCTGGCTACTTCTTTGTTCCCTCCCATCTGGTATTTATAAATATTGATAGATCACCCCAAGCCTTCTCTTTCCTGAGCTCAGTCCCAACTCTCTCAGCCTGTCTTCATAAAAGACATGCTCCAGTCCATTTTTCATCTTAGTGGCCCTTTTGTATCACCCACAAACTTGCTGAGGGTCACACTTTCCCCATCATCAAGGTCATTAATGGAGATGTGGAACAGTATTTGCCCCAGTATCAATCCCTGAGATACACCCCAGCTGTCTTGCCTCTAAACAGGTTTTGTGTTACTGATCACAATCCTCTGATGCTTCTTTTGTCAAGCACAAGCACTGGGAGGACTATGGTGGGTTTTTAATCCACCATAATTCCGATTTCTGTCATTTAAGAATTCAGGAGATTGACAAACCTGTAAATGACAGGGTCCCAAATATGGGCAGTGAAGGATGCTAATGATACCTGCAAATAATATTGAAATAAAATATCCTGCAAAAGAATTCACAAACAATTAGTGTTCCTCTTATAGATATCTCTTTCAAGTGTGTATGGTTTTGCTGTTCATCCTACCTGTGTCATTGCTGCGATAGTTGAGGGCTGATGTTGTGACTGCACACGTGGTAATGAGAAAACTGTTGTCAACAGGTTCCCCTCTGAAAGCCCATGGCAGCCGTTCCCTCCTTCCCGTGGCACGTGTTTGTAATTACTTTTCAACTTTTAGTCTTTTATGCTTGACAGATGAATATCTCAGGAAAAGTTAATTTAATGATTTAATATGGTTAATCAAAATGTCTGGGCTGCCCCTTGGTTTTGAAAGTGCTCTAGCTAGAGAATCTCTCAGAAGAGGAGACAGGGCCAACTGCCAGTGACAGATCGGCTGGGGCTGGACAGCGAGGCCATAGGACTGGGGGAAGCTTGCTGCCAGGCTGGCAAATGCCCATGCTCTGGGAAATGCTGCTGGCTGAGAGATTCTCCCTCTCAGGGAAACCTCTGCCAGGCCTCAGCCGGCGCTGCCGAAGCAACCTGTGGCTTTGCAACCAGCCTCTGCGCCCTGAGCACTGCCTCTGACGGCGTTCGGGGGTCACTGTCTGAGGTGGCTCTTAGGAAATGTTGTTTCCTTTGGGCTTTTTTGGTCTATATGGGGCCTGTAAGCAATGGGGAGTGTGCCACGTGACACTGTTAGTGAATTGCTGGAATAACTTTCATGCTCTTGAAATTACCTGAAAACTCTTGGTTTGCACAAATATTTTACACTGAAAACAGTTAATGAGATTTTTGTAAATTTATAGGAATTTATAAATTTATAGGAAAGGATTGCAAACCAACTAATGTGAATGTATGTAGGGTCAGAGCACTAGGAGGACTCCCAAATCCCTGCTCCAAACTGAGACAAATTTCTAATGTACTAAAACTTTTTATGTAGATACAAATAGGCATAATGCACTAAACAGGTTTGGTGTATTTAGTTTGTATTTACTTACAACTAATGTTTAAAGTAATAAAAGCTAGAACTTTTTAATGAAAATATGGTTTTTGAAAGCTGCTTCATTAGGTGCTTGGCAGCTTGAGCCAAGTTAAATACAAGAATGGCTGGTATTTTGAGGTGGATTATTTCTCATTGTCATCATTTTGTTGAAGTAACCTTTGGTCAGAAACACAGATAGATGACAGAAGATGTCTAAATATTTCCCATTAGAATGACAGTATGTGCTTTACAATGCTATACCACAGCATGTGAGATCTGGAGGGCTGTATGCATTGTGCCCACACAAAGGGGTGTCATGCATTGAGATCCATTTAATGATGAGGACGATGATGCTCATTGTTGGCCTGTTTTGTCCCTGTGGGTGTCATAAGGAGATTAGGTCTCTCTGTCTCTCTCACCCATCTATAGGCACACCTGTCTTGGTGGGAGGAGCTGAAGGAGCATACCAGAGGCTGCAGCCCAGCCCCTGCTCAGATCCCTGTTTGACTGCGGCAGCTAATGCAACATCGGGTAGCCAATAGACCTGTCTTTGCCCATTAGGTTTCTGTGAGTTGTCAGGTGGTGCTTGAGCTCCTAATGACTCTAAGTCAGAGTGGCAGAATGTAGGTTCCTATCTCCTTTCATTTAGCTGGCTTTAGCAGACTAGTGGCATATTTTTCAATATATGAATTTTAAAACATAAATTATATTAGTATTCTACAATATTAAGATTCAAACTTGATTGAGTTTAGACCTAAATGAATCTTGTTTACAGTCCAATGCTGTTTTATAAATTTATTCATACAAAATGTAAATTGTCTGATTAAATAAACCTGAACATTTTATCAAAATCACATCAACTCTTAGCTACATACCAATACTTTTATTAATAAAAAGAAGTCAATGTTTTAATGTTTGTCAGGACAGAAGGGATAATTAATATGGTTTTATAGACATACTCAAAAAAGTTTGCAAAAAGGTGGACAGTATTTCTTTCTCTCTTTGCAAACTTTTAAAATTAATCATACTACAGAAAACGAGCACTACCAGTTGTTTGAAATGATCAAGGGTAACATAGTGGTAGATATTACAGAATCAATACTCTGTTGAGCCAAGGTTTTTTTGCAAACTGAAGCAACTAGAGAGTTGCCCTGTGTTATTGGGAATGTAACAGGTTTCTTTCAACCACTGCAACCTGAATTGCATCTTCAAAGCCAGTGGAGCTTGTACATGGTTTGTTATGAAATATTTCTGGTGGGGAAAAGAAGGGTCTTTCAAGCCACCTAAATCCAACAACTAAGGTAAACTTTTTTTTTGTTCTTATAAGCCAAAGAGTTGGAATAGGTGTCCTCATGTTCAATAGTCCTTCAACGTTTTATGACTCATACTATACTTAGTTAGAAGATGCTTTAAAAATGCAGATGTATGCGACAGATTGATGTGCACAGGCTTTCAGTTCAGAAATGCATATGTAGAAGACACATGTACTTAAACAGTTTTTGCTACAATCTGTCAAAAACAAAGTCAGTTGAGGACTTCCTTTTCTGATCAGTGGACTGTGATTAAGTGTACTGTGGCAATGATGCATCTCGACACACAAGTGACTTTGTTGGACAGATGCTGTATGACCTCAGGCATTCAAGTTAGCTAAATAGTCTTGAGGTATGGGGAGGGGAGATTTGGTAATTTTTGTTTCTAAAGCTTAAACAAAAACTAAGGTGAATCTAAAGGTCAAGTGTTGTTTCAATTGTAATAGGTGTATTTCAAAATAGTTCCTTATGAAATAGAGTGTTAGGGAGTCAACAATGAAAAAATCTGTCAAAGAAAAGTCCTTTTGACAACAAAATGCACTCAACTTGTGAAAGAAATGTGTGATAAGCTTTGTTCGGAATCTTAATATTCAGTAGCAAAGCTGAGTTTTCAGGCTGCGTATGAAAGTAATGCCTGGTTATGATTAAAATTAGCTAAATTTACCTCTAAAAAAAATAGAACTAGCCTTGCAAAATAGTCCTCTTCAACCATGTTAGCTGAGCTAACATGGAAGTGAGGAAGTGAACTTTAGTATTTGTGTTACATCTGTAAGATTAAATAGCTTATTTTTGTGTGAGTTTTGTATGTAGGTGAGTGGTTTTGTTTTTATGGGAAGGCTTCATCAGGAAATATATTTTAAAAACCTCACCTCAATTTATATTTTTTTATAACCAATCCATTATGCAGAGTAAAAGCTCTATAAGTTGCAATAAGCAAGTGTGTCTTTTCATCTCTGAAGACCTGGTGGAGTTTTGAAGCAACTTCATGAAACAGTAGGGTGACAGATTGGAACAGTGAAGCAGCTGCTTTCATAAAACTAGATGAAGAAATTGCTATAATACTGTAATTGCCTTTGATTCTATTTTTCAGTTTTTCTGAACAGAATATTAGCCCTCATAGTAGTGGTGAACAGTTTATTTTTTTGTTGATGAGAAGCACTACTTTTCCACTCAAAATCTGCCAGGATGCTGTGTTGCCTAAATGTATGAGACTTCCCTTTTAGAGGTTCTGAACAAAAGAAATGTCTGTTTTATGGAGAAGTGAAGGAAAGAAGCTGGATATTTAATCTTCTTATATGCTGTGTGCATTAGAATGATGAATGGAGTGGATATAAAGATGCAACTCACCCTGACTAGTCCATGCACCCATTTTGCCATAAATTCATTGTTGACCCCTTTTTTACTGTCCATAGCAATGTTCTTATCCTTTATCTGCTGGAATGAACGTAGCGTTTTCTCTCTGACACAACTCTAAACCTCAACTTTCAATATTGCAAATAATTAAAGACCATTTAAATAAAACTATAGAGAATTAAATACTAGTTTTGCATATAAAGTGGGCTTAATGTTCTAGGTGTGATTCCAGATCACTCTTTTAGACTGTTAACTTTACATTCATATTTAACAAATGACATTATTCAGTTTCATGGGGTCACTGTGTCAAAATGTCTGTGTTAGAACTTTAATTTATTTCCAAAGGTTCTTTGGGCAGATAGGATGGTGTGTTAGAATGATTTAGTGTCTCCACTTTCCCATGTGGATTTTAAGGCTTTGAACGTAGCCTATGATGTAAATTTTGAGACTAGGTGGATTCAGCTGCTCTGTGGTGGCAGACTGAATGAATGGGACTCATATCCCAAATGTGGGAGGTTGACCCTCATCTTAAATATTGATGATGTCTCTAATTCTATCTCCTGACCAAAGTGACAATTTATCTGCCTCTCCCCTGTTAACTTTAATAGAATACATGCAATTGTGGCCAAATTTTGCTTTGTTAGCATCCCATCTTGGAAAGCCCGATGGATTCTTATCAGATCAACAATTATTGGGTATAGACAAGAGATGCCAGTCAGGGAGTGTGATAATTGAGAAGTTGGGGTAAGTTTTTTAAAGCTGTCAGCTGACTTCATTGGATCATAGGCTGTTTTTTACTGCAAAATTTATTTTGCTGTGCTATAAATTAATTCACGTGTATCAGTGATGATCTTTGCTGTGGGACTGCTGACTTCGTATTTTAACGTAGTCAGGCGCTGAGTGTAAATTTCACTGACTGACTGAAAGTGCAGAGGAAATGAGTGGGTAATGAGAGCAGAGCAGCCAGTTCTTTAATTGAATTAAAAGCCGGGTGACACCAATGCAGACACCTGTCCAATTACAGACAGGCCAAGGTGTTTACCATTGCTGTACAAGCGATTTGAAGATGACAGAAATCTTTCCGCCCACAGATTAACATAATGAAGGAGAACAGATTACAGTGGATGCTGGCCAAACAGATAGGATGGCAGCTGAGAAAAAAGTAGTTTGCTGAAGTATGTAAATAAAATCTGTGCACTTTCTATTGCCTACCTATGCAGCACATCTGTTTCTTTGTTGAAAGAAAATAGGGCAAGAGTACATGGGAAGGAAAAACATTGATTAGGAAACAAACAAATGATTTTTTAGTTTGCTGCCTCTGCTGAATGAATTTTAAACATAAAATGCCTTTTGCAAAAGGGCTTCTTTACTTGTTTGGGGGTTTTGTGGGTTTTATTTTTTTTTCTTTTTGCAAATTCTCACTGCCTTTCGCAAACTTACCTATGCAATGTGAACTCTGTTCTGCTGCAGATGCTTTATATAAAACCTTTCTATTTTGTCAAAAGTAAACAAAACAGCCCAATCCCAACCTTCTGCAGATACGGGCATCTTTCTGGATATGTCCTACTGCAGCTCTCAGTGCCTGAAGCCATTGGTGACCCTACCGAATGTCTTCTATCAGAAAATGCAAGGAGCATTAATTCACTGCTTTATAAGAAAAGAATGCTACAAGTGCTAAAAGTACAAATAAAACTAAATTGCTTCCTAAAGCACAGCAGAGTGAGTAGAGAGGTGGCATATACACTGTACTATGCTTCTCTTGACTGAGAACTTGCAAATGTCACAGAGTATTTGGTTTCTGCTTCTGTTTATTTGCAGAAGGTAATTCCAGCTGTGCCTTTTATAGTTTCCTGTGTTTAACCCTCTATGATTTGGAAATAAGTCTTATGCAAAAAAAGATATTTTTTTAACTAATGGAATTTCCATGATGAAGAATTTAGTGTAGATTCCAGTACTTCCAATGTTTTACAGGGATAGTAATGCCTAAAGGGGCATACAGGAAAGCTGGAAAGGGATTTCTTGCAAAGGTGTGTAGTGAAAAGACAAGCTTTAATAATAATAGCTTTAAACTAAAAGAGGGCAGGTTTAGATTAGCTATTGGGAAGAAGTTCTTTACTGTGGGTTTGGTGAGGCAGTGGAACAGGTTGCCCAGAGAACCTGTGGATGCTCCATCCGTGGAAGTGTTCCAGGCCAGGTTGGATGGGGCTCTGAGAAACCTGGTCTAGTGGAAAGTGTCCCTGCCTGTGGAGGGGCGTTGGAACTAGATGATCTTTAAGGTCCCTTCCACCACAAACCATTCTATGAAAACATTATTATTTCCTGTTTTTGGCTTTTTGATGGCTCTTAAAAATATCTGCCTTCCATCTCAGGAAGACTACAGGGACATTTGCTTAGGTGGTGGCTGACACAGTGTTCTTTTCCTTTCCTGTCACATTTACTTCAGATAGTAAGATGTCAGTACAGCTTTCTGCTGTTAACTGGGGATTTGCAAAATCAAAGCTATAACCAGAGCAAGCAGATGCTGATCAGCTAGTTTTAGTTTAACATTGCTCTGAAGTATAAGTGATTACTTCTGAATATTTCTTCATGTGTATGAGTGGAACTGCACCTCAGAAAATTCAAATAGAAAGATAATTACAATACCAACCTTTGAAGTTTTTTGATTGATTGCAACAAAAAGCACAAACATTACTAATTCAGTGAAAGCTAGTCTCATATTTTCCATGTGAACACACCTGTTAGTAAACACAATATAAACCTTTACAGACTTTGATTGTTCTACTCAGAAAATAATGTATTTATTCTGTCACTGTTAACTTTCAACATCAAATTCTCCAGGCCCTTTTTATGATTATAAAGGGCTTATGTGGGGAAAAAAGATTTTTTTTTTTAATGAAATGCAAAGTTATGTTGCATTCTGTGTAGTAACCCAATGACAAGTAGTAATAAGGTCTAATTTTGTCTGCTTGTTCATGTACATGTAATACTGGGAGTTCTTTGAGGTACTGGGTTTTTTTAAGCTGGTTTCAAAATGCAGTGTTGGACAGTTTTGAAAGAACACATTTTGCTGAAATTTTATTTTTTTTAATGAAAAACCACATTGATTTTACTAGAGAGCTGTGAGAGTCGTGGTTTGAGATAAAACTTGAATTAGCCTTCTTTTAATTACTACTGCATTTATATTTCTTATTACTTTATTGTTGGACCTATTGTTGGACCTGTTTGAAATGAGAGCTGCTGATGTTTCTGAAGATGATGGTAAACCAATTTTTTCCCCTCGTAATTCTTCGGTACATTGATGTTCAAAATATTGTTTAAGTTCCTGAAGTGGTAAGCAGTGGTTTATTGTATTTGCTATGACAAGGAGCTGATTGATATGTGGGAATCTAGTAACTTTTCTTCACTAATATAAGCAGGACCTAAAATGGCAGAAGGTTACAGATCTTTTTTTCTTGTAAATGGTGTCATCTGAATTGTTACTGTAGTAGTATAGCAAACATATGGCCTGAAGTGATGGAAGATAAGTGGAATGTTTCATACAAAAAAGATTTCAATTTATGGATGAATAGGGGCAGTGTTGGAGAGGAAATATTGAAAAAAATTTGTTCTGGGAGACATTGAAAATTCCTTGGAAAAACAAAATGAATAACTGAAAAAACTTTGTGAGACAGGGACTAAGAAAAGAACTATTTTATTATCATTGTTACATTAAAATATACACCTCAGTTTTGAAGCAGTATCTGTTACAGTGAGCATAATTAAAGAAACTTAGCTGCATCTTAATATTTAAAATGGAATAAAATACCATATACTCTTAATTTATTTTGCAAAATTTAAGTCATGGATGATAGGAATGAAACCTTGAAATAATTTTCCTTTTCCACCTGTGACAGTGGAAGCCTGTAACAGAAGACTTTATGTTACTTCTGTCTGTGTAAGCTGTAATCAGTCTGTACACTGTACATGCACAACACCTTGCTTTCTTGTGTTGCAGGCATATTGACAGGCTTGGATCCCTTCACAAACTATGCTGTAACCCTAACTGCTTGCACTTTGGCTGGCTGTACTGAGAGCTTGCATGCATTGAACATCTCCACTCCACAAGAAGGTAAAGTAATTTCAAAGGTCTTGACTTCCACATTTCAGTCATGAATAATAAAACAGGAGAAGAGCTAAACGCTGCAAAGCCATTTGCTGGAAAACCCCAACCTAATTTGATGACAAAGTGCATTGCCAGACCGTAATTGCTCCATTTTTTGGGGGGGTGCGAAAATGAATCAAACTCCATACCCTTTAATGACATGCATCTTTAATAGCTGTAATGCAGATTAATGGGCTTTTTAATTGCTGTTACATTGTTCATGCAAGAGCCTTGTCATTAATATGAAGCATCTGAAAGATTAATGAAAGCTTCCTCATTTTACTATGGCTCAGAAGTAAATCTAGAGACAGTCTGACTAAAAAGAATTGATTGTATGGCACAGTATGAAATTGAGAATCAAATGGTTGATTTCCATGGTTTCTTTTAACCGCTAAACACCATCAATAGGCAACAATTATTTCAGTGTGATGAAACCACCAAATGCCGATTGAGTTATTTATTAATTGCTGTTCAGCTTTTCCCGTTTTTTTTTCTAAACACTTTCACAGGTTGTTGTGCTCAAACTAAAAGGTTATGAGTATAAATTAATGCTTCCTATGCTTACATTAAGAACAAACCAGGAAGAAAGAAAAAATACATTCAATTCTGACTTTAGAGACTAGGCTGATAAGTAATACACATCAATTACAGATGCTCTGAAAATATCAGTGACATATCTAACTTCATTCTCAATTAAGCATGAAGTCCACATCTCCTGTTTCTATCCCAAAGCCGTGTTAATCCAGTTAAAATAATCAGTTACTCCAAGTCTACACCAGTAGAGTAATGAAGACTTTGACATGTATTTATTAGACAGTAGTTAATCTTCCATGATGCAGAGTAGTTTTCAAAATTCCCTCCCTCCCACAGTTCTTTGTTTTATCTTCTCATGTAAACTAGGTAATAATACAGTACCAGTAAAGCAAATAAAATTTTGGCATGAAGTCATGTGAATTATAGCCATAATAATTAAAAGAACGCTGGCATGTTGAATTGCTGCCAAAGCAGGTAGCCATGCAAGGTATTGTCTTGACGAGGGCAGTACTGAAGATTGCAGTCTAACATTGCTAGAACAGAGTTTTGTTGTGACCATGTTAAGAACTGCCAGCAGCACCAATCAAATCAGAGTCCAATTATTCCCTCTTGGATGTTCAAAATAAACTGAGACTGTCTGGTGGCATTCTCCATGAAAAGGTGCAGCCTCTGACAACCAAATACTTATTGGACCCTGTGATGTAAACATGAAATACAGTGTTTACATATTTCTTTCTGCTGTGACATGTAATTAAAAATAAATTGTTTATGTCTTATTTTATCTGCTTAGTGAGTAAAGCAGGAATCCTTTACGTGTCCTATTGGAAAGGTTTAGGCAAGAGTAGATTTTTTCTTTTTCTTTCCCCCGCCCCCTCCCACCCCCCGAAGATCAAATAAAGCCATGGGGAACATGTGTTTTATCTCTCAGAAGAATTGAACAAAAAGTCAATGTGTGGAATTTCTATTTTTGGATGCTCTTGTTGCATGCTCTTAGTAACAATAAATTGGCGATACAGAAGACAGACACCATATCACACCCTCCAGCTATCCCTGTTTCCCTGTTGAAACATTCATTACTTTATATTGTTTTCACATTGCCAGCCACTGCTAGTTATTGTTTTAAATTGCTAGCACAGAGCTTGTAAATTACAAGATATTTCTCCCAGACTAAGGCCCAAGCTCTGCTCTCCTTGCGATATTCAGTGGGATTCCTTGTGCTTCTAATATAACTCATTGGAACAGTGAAAGAACTTGACTTTTAAATTATTATGCATTGCCAACTTCCAGTATATTATATGTATAAAATCTACATTAAACAAACATTACTAAGTGTATTGAATTATGAAAAGTTTGAAATAAGGGGTAGTGCCTAAGAACACATTGCCTGCATCTGTGATTGGAATGATCCCTTTGTAATTAGGAATAAAAAGCATAAAGGAAGAGAAAATAATTTGTATTAAAAAAAGGACTGCACTAAAATCATGTACCCCTCACCTTGCTCAGTGTTATCAAGCTGGAAAGATAAAATTATAGAAGCATTATTATTCTCCTAAACCCAAGGACTATATCATCATCTTTCAAAGAAGTTTCTGTTTGGCTCACATAAAATAGAAGGCTTCTCAAAATGCTGGTATGTTGCAGACATAAAATCTCTTCTGAAATTTCAGCTTTACCAAAAACCATTCTGGTAGTAGCTTCTCACCTAAATTCTTTATTATCCGTGGAAAGACAATATAATATAACGTTATACGTTTTTTTCACTAGCCCCTGAAGATGTGCAATCACCTACAGCAATATCCTTTCCCACATTCCTGCTGATGAGTTGGAATCCACCCAAAACACCAAATGGTATTATTACACAGTATACTTTATATATGAATGGAATACCAGTTTACTCTGGAAATGGAACTAAATATGTTGTAAAAGGTGAGTTCTCTGCTAGGTTGCATGTATAACGTGTATCTCATAGTTGCTATGAATAATTGTATGATTAACCTCTTCTTATTTCAGAGGAAAAGAAATATAATTCTAAAATTGACTGTATGCACTTTAAACCCTGATGGTTTTATTTTTTTAAAGAATCATTCATAGAACTCTTTGTTGGGACTCACAGAAATTAACACCACCATGGATGGTATAACTAAACCTTGTGCTGTATTGCCCTCTTTCACAGGATCCGAGTCATATCTTTAATGATTTTATAACATTTTGATCTCATACTATCTAACTCTCTAAGCAAGTAAACTGCAAGCTGTTGAAGACAAGATATTATGTACAGGTTTAATAGTTTTTCTTCTCGTCTTTCTTAGAATTCTTAATTAGAGAGACACTGCATTGCTTACCTGAATAGTCCATGTTTAATTAATTTATTGAATGTATAAACTAATTATCTGTTTTCTTCTGATATTAGTTATACTGTGTGCCAGTAGCCAGGTTATATCAGTACTCTTAAACTATTGCATAGAAGCTAAATGTCTGTTGTTTGACAGTACAGTGAAGCGTGGTAATCTGTCTTCCTATTTTAATGTAATTGGTGTAGTTTAATGAAGTATCCAAATTATTTGTTCAGACATTATCCAAACAACAAACAAAATTAATAAAAACCTCAAGATATGGAGCTAGAAGTAGCATACTACAGCATAAGCACTATTCTGGACCCATCAGAATTTGTATATGTTAATAGGTACAAGTAAAAATAAAGCATTTAATATTGGACAACTCAGGGGGGAAAGGGTACCAAGACCCTACTTTCTTTGTAATGTAAGGCCTTAAAATTCAAAACCATTTCTGCATCTTGAGTTAGTATAAAACATATTTAAAAATTCATATAGTTCAAATTTCTTTGCTTTGCACAGGCCATAAGCTACTGGTGTGGTGGGTCAGTTTTGACACTGAAAAATGAATCCAGTTAGAGAACCTCCTGAAGGCTGTTGATGATCGCTATAATAAATAGTGCACACTTTAAGTCAAACTTTTTCATTCTGTATTCAAAGGTAATGGATTTTTCGTAACCATAGTAACCTTAGTGTATTTCTGGATAAATACGTGAGGTATATACATTCTGGTTTTATTTTTGAATATAAACTACCACATTATGTATTACTAATAATATGAAAAATAGGATATAGGTTAGCATAATGACAGCTCAAACAAGTGTGCATTTTTCTTCTGCAAAAAAATAAATATTTATCAAAAGTGCAGGTTCAATTAATTTCTCCCCCATCTCCCCAGTTTTCTGGTATTCTCACAGTGCCATTTATCTTTTTTTTGCAAGATTTCTATGAATCCCTCATTGCAATATCATAGCACCATTCTTAAAAATTTTGAAGTGAAAGTAGTTGTGCTTCCAATCTTATTAAAATCATTACTGAAAGCTCATCACACGTGGTTTTACCAATGTGTTCATCTGCAACCTAGTTGTAAATGGGCAAGCAATGTAAAATATTTGAGGAAGTGTTCACCATAATGTATTTTGGTTGGTCGGTTTTAGATTCATGTCTGATTGTAGTCTGAATTATAGCCAAAATGATGCTTATTGGTAGAAATTATGCTCAAGTAACTTTTGGAATTCTTTGAAAATGTAGAAAAGCATAAGTTAAAAAGGGTCAGGACTTGATTCCTCATGTTCTACCTCTAAATCTTGAGTGATATATCAGAATACATTCAGCTGAAGTAGTCGAAGGAAGTCTCATCTGGTTTGTAAGCTTTCTAGAGAAGCTCTTTTCCTTCCATTTAGAAATTATTTATTTATTTATATTTTTTCTAGAATTTTTTATGTTTTTATATTGAGCATTTCATGACTTCGATTTCAATTAATTTTTAGACAGACATGGATGTAAGGAGAAGAGAAAATCTTACGTATTCAAGAGAGAAGGCAGGTGAATCAGATTGTGTTACTGTGTGCACTACAACACAGGAGGCACTCTTGCCCATCATTATGAAAATGGTGTGGACATCAGTCTGTTTACTTTGGAACCATTTTATTTAGCTGCCAGTTTCTCACTCTGCCTGAGGGAGAAGTAGCAATGTGAGCCAGCAGGCTGGGATTTGGGTCACTAGAAATCCCAGTCCTTTTGAATCAGGTTTAGATCTTGCTTAGATCTGTATATGTCTTTAATTTTACTTGATTTTTGCTTCCTTTCAGAGCCCAATATTTTCTATTTTTTAGGCTAGATTTAAAAGAGGTATAACATAATATTTTCTTCCCCCCCCCCCAGTTAGAGTTTTATGGTGAAAAGTTGTAGCTTTTGGCTTTCGAGTGTTATACAGGTCTTGGCCTTTTCCATATAATTATCCTTTTCTTTTCAGCACTTACGCTAGTGTTGTTGGTGACTTATTGCCTCAACATAATATGTTACTGACCCTAAACAGAGAAACAAAGTTCATTGTCTCTGACATCTGTTTCCTATTTATTAACCAAAATTATTTTCCTAATTTACTGACTATATGACTTAGTTCCTGACCAGTAGTTTATACCAGAAAGTCATAGATTCTCTCTGTGTTTTTGAAGAACTGTGTCTGTTGAAATGTGATGAGTTTTTAAACTTTTCTTTTTAAGAAGACAGCTAAAAATTTGTACTTTGCTGACTTTCATTTCAGACCATGGAAAGTGCAATCAATTTAGGTCCGTACTAATTAATCCATAACTTGAGGAGGGATATGTTTTCTCAATACCATAGTTGCACATATATTGTTAGCTTAATTTCTGATCTTGACAGTTGTTGAGGGCTTGAAATACTCATTGATTTTCATGGAAATTCGAGGATTTGTTTCCTCTAGGGGCTGAGCTGTAATTAAAAAGGAAACCCTTTAAAAGCACATATGGCAAATGTACACTTTACCACATTGAAAAGGGAGACCCATTAGGCATCCATCATCCATTAGTGCCTTTAAATATTTTCTCCATATTAACAAATTCGGTTTCTGTGTTGTGAGTAATAAAGCACTGAAATGAAGCCAGCCCCTCTACCACAACACCTGTGTTAACTGTCTGTCTCTGATTTTTCTGCTTCCCACCTTTGTGCATTTGCTTTATGTGGTGTATGTTCTACTTCCTCATGCAATCTGGATTGTATTTCACATCCTATGTTCCACTGAAAGCCTAATATCTCCAAGGGACAAGTGAAGAGGAAATAGTCCGGGATCCCTGGTGAAACTTAAGCTGTGTGAATCCATGCCCCTGTATTCATGCTTTCATTTCCTCTGTGTGAGTGCAGAAGATCCTGTAAGCAAAACCAACATCTACTGCTCAGGAGAGTAGTTGCAATAGTGTTCTGCTCCCCAAACCTGCATACCTTGCTGTTTTGTAGATGACTAGCAGCTGTGAGGAGATGGAGGAGCTTGTACAGTTATCTTAAGAGCTCTGAGCTTAAACATAATGATCCTAAAAAGGCTTTTGATTTTAGGAAAATTTAAGTTGATTTTTCCTGTGGAGAGGAAAATATTCTTCTCATTCAACCAAACACTCACAGATAAAGCTGAACCTTCTACTTTGAAATGTGGAGGTTTCTTCATGTAATTATTTAAACAATATTTTTAATTTTATGCAGGTATTCCTTCTTTTTTTTTTTTTTTAAATTAGTCTCAAAAATTTCTTACCTGCCTTAGACAGAAGAGCCAATGGAGTGGGTTTTATCCTAAGAAGTATTCAACTACAGTGACCTGAGCTGATGGTGCCAATACCACCAGCAGAAAAGTGGTCTAATAAATGCAGAATGTTATGGCATAAGCAGAGACAGCTTAGATGTGACCCAAGTGCCAAGTTTTATTTTGGTGGAAACCTTATGTTGTGAAGAAACTTCGGAAAAAAAGATTAGAACAAAATATTCCCCTCTTCTTAAATGCTGAGGATCTGATGGGCTAAGAAAAGCTATTAATTGCTTAACATGTTTACAAAGGGAAATGACTTGAGAGACACTTTAGAAAACAAAAAAAACCAAGAAGTATGAATCTATCCTTGCACTGAGCTTGGCATTAAGGATGTATGTCTGCATTTGCTGCAGCAGTTGGTACTTGACAATGTTAACAAATTGTGTTCATATAATTTTCCTAGCAGAATCTAATGGTTCTCATCATGAATCTTTAAAAGGAAGATGTTCTTATTAAGACTCAGCTATATGAAACTTATTTTTCTCTGCCAACCTGAAAGAAGTGTTTCCAGTTTTTCAGGAAAGAGGTCCTGTCAACTATATTACAAGGACAGATCCTCAACCGAGTTAAACAAGAATAGAGTTATCTTAAATTACATGTACAAGAGTTTATAAAAAGATGTGACAGAGTACTTTGTACCAGGTTTCTGGAAAAAATATTAAGGAGAGCCTTGGTAAATGTGAGAAAGAGCTGTCTTCACAAGTTTTTTCTGAGAGCATGAACTAACCTTTGGCTTATTCAAATTGTTATTTGACCTGAGTGTGGAAAGGCTGATCCTACAAAACCAGGTTAGAATGGGAGCCTTGTTTTTGTGTGAGGAAGAGACAGATGTTTGACATCTGTTCAATCAGGGCTTAACATATCTGAACTTAAAAAAATAGGAGAATCCCAATTTAGTACCTGTATTTTTTTATGATGCTCTAACCCAGGAGTGATTATAGTACACACTATGCACAGCCATGTGCAATTACTACGTTTTACTGAAAAATTAGCAGTTTTTTGTCCTTTTTATCCCTATGAATACTACTGCATGTTTTAAATGATAGATCACGGCAATAAAAGCAAAATCCATCATAATATCAGTATTGTACTAATTGCCAAGTGAAACAATTTGAGCAAGAAAATCCACCAAATTGTACATAGAAGATAATTTCAATAAGATGTATCACTGCTAGAAGCTGAACCACTGAGAAGAAAATCCTTATTATGTTAGGTTTAAGATGTACTTCTTGTGGTTACTTTTCATACAGTTTTCAGCTATAGCAATGTTTAAAACCAACAATTTCCATCCTTAAGGATTTGCATTCCTTTGTTTTAGGTCCTGCTCAAAGATGACAGGCAGCTTTTACCTTAAAGGACAAACAATAGAAAAATTCTGTAGTCCTCTGGTATGAGTTTATTTTCTATCTTCCAGGTTGCAGTGAAATACATATAAATAACAAATGTACTCAGTCTGTTCTTTGACTAGAGTGTTTTGGAAAGAGTTGTTTGCTATTCAATAAAATGTTAGTGCTAGATCTGTGTATATTATAACCTTGAATGTCACAATTGCTCATTTTTTTGTGAAGCAGAGACTTCTTTAGCACCATGATGAGCAATAAACACTAGTCTTCACCTCTTCCCAGAGAGGTTATTGGAATCTATCTGAAATGTCTTGCGTGTGACCCAATAGGACATGCCCCAGTGTCTCACTTTTATTTTAGGGACTTGCAGTACTGTGCAACAGTACCAGACCAGCCCCTTATATCTGGTTTAGCAACATCTCCAGCTGATAAGTCATGCAGAAAGTACCATGTTTTCTAGGGGGTCATATGAAGAATGCCTGCTGCTTCAGGCTTTATTCTGGCCTGAGTGTGCATTTAAGTGAACATCTATTGGTGCACCTGGCACTAGAGGGCAGGGTACACCACTCTTTTAGAGGAGGGAGAAGCTGCCCTCCTCTAAAAGTTCTAGGCATGTAAGAAAGCACATTTGATACACCTGAGTTGGCAACACTGACATTGCCTGTGACTGGTACTATCATAATTTATTCCAAAGACCCAGAATGCAGATTCAGCAGGCACAAAACCAAAGGGCAAATGGGCTGTCTGAGCCTGGTGTTCCTGTATTTCAGCTTCAGACAGAAAGATCTGGTACACTCATTGGGCTTAATAATACAGATCTAGGGAATTTAGAAGGGAGGGGGCCAGTGTAAGGGTAAAAGCATTATGTTTATTTGTAGCAGCTCTGTTGTATCATTTTCTATTGCAGTGCATTAGTGCAGTGTTAAATAAAATCTGCTTATTTAAAATCCTTTTAAATAGTGTTTAAATATTTCCTGCTGATACAATCTGCTAAAGTAGTTATCCTTGCTGCAGATTTCAGTTAACCTTGTCGCAGATATTAAGCCTGAAGCTACACAGACTTTTAGGGACCTTGATTATAGAGCAAAACCTAATGGTGTCATTATAAAACCACAGCTGGACAAGCTTCTGGAGTCCTTGTCCTTTGATCAGATTTGGGTAACACAGCAAGCCAGGAGAGAACTCACGCTAACCCTGCTGGAATTGCTGAGCTCTCAGGTTGCTTGAGTACCACTTTCTAAAAATTAAAATGCAACACATGTTATAAAATGAGAGCAATTGGTACCTTCCAATCTTTCGTATGTACCAAAGAGAACTGGAGCAAAATAGCTTCTCCAGAGCTAATAGCTTTAGAACAGAGAGAGTATTTTTTTTCTCTCCTTTCCCTTCTTGCGTATAAGAATTATTTTGACTGTGGGCTCTGTTTTTTAAACCACAAGAAGAAAAACATTGATTTCCAGGATTGTCTGAATCCCGTGACAAGAAACAAAACCCCTAAAATCACTAAAAAAATGTAAAACACCCAGATTATTTTGTCCTGTGATATTACTCCAAAACTATTTGTCAGAATTAGACGTATGTAGGCTTTTTGTCCTATATTTTCTCCTTTACAGTTATGTAGATTGGTTAGCAGACTTAAAGATTCTGAGATTTCTTCAAAAGACAGTGGTCTACTGAGGAAGACATTTACATCAAGAGTTCATTGAGTTCAATTTGTAAAATGTGAATTTACAATTTTAAGCCTTACAGCCTTTTTTTAATCAACCAGCAGAGCTTACTATCCACGCTTTATTGTCTTGCAGGTGGTCTCCACTGGCATGTGGATTTGTAGGTCTTCTCCAAGACATCCACTCTGCAGTTAGATAGCAACTAAGTCTTATTTTACCACTTTCTGAGATCAGTTTGTTGTAATGTTGCCTGTGCGAGCCTTTCTTGGGCAAACTGGCTGAATCTTGTCTACCTTGCTCTTGCATCTTTTGAAGTGTGTAACCTGTTTATCTGCATTTTGTCTTTCATCAGCGAAAACTTCATATAAAGTGATATAGTTTCTCTTTGTGAGCTGTTGTGTCATGGTGACCACTGTTTGTTACTAAACACTGAGAGATCTCCTAAGATTTCTAAGAACTAGGATATGCTTTCTTGGCCATGTTGAACTCACAGGCTGAAATACTTTTTGTGGGATCTTATTTTCAGCAGTATGCCTGGTAACTGTGGTTTGCCTGAAGCTAGTAAGGCAAAATGGTGGGTTCTGTTCTGGTTTTAATTTTGCTGATAAAACAGACAAGATTTCATTCAGTCACACCTTTGTTAACATCAGAAACTGTGCAAGGTTTTATGTTCAAATTATAAGCAATATATTTATGGATCAAGAAAAGCATCTTCACTTTTCTAAAGGATTTTTTTTTTGCCAGGATCATTTTGAGATACTTGGTAAATGATTTATGCTTCCTTTCAGGTTATGCTGGACTCAGGCAGATAGAGATATGACACCTCTTGCACAGATGGACTAGGGCTAAACCTGCTGCTTGAGTTTGAATCTCTTGGTATCCTGAAGACATACCTCACATAGCTCTAACTTAGTAGGCTTTGATAGAGTGGGGCTGCCTTCTTGATATTGCCAGCTTCTCTCTGAGTTTTTCCTTATGCCCTGGAAAACACACTCATATTTCTGCTTACTAATTTAGGTCTCCCAAACTGCTAAACACTTAATGTATATTTAATTTAAAATAGATATTGTATTCCATGCTGCTATAACAAATAGTGTTGGTTTATCAACTGTGATAATGTTTTGACAGAGCAGTACACGAATTTTTCTTTGGCTAATGCTAGACACAGACCCTCCTCTCCATACCCTATATGTCTGAACATTCCTTTAATAGTCGTGGAATATTGATAAATGGTGACAGTGTAACCCCACAGTAACACCACAGCAGTACTTCTAGAGGGTTCCCAACCAAGGCTTCTCCTTTCCCTTGGTTTATTAAAAATGTGACCATGGGGGTGTTCAGTCATTACTGACATATGTTCAGCATTTTATTTATTCAAAAAAACAAAGCTGTATCGAGACAAATTTATGGAAAGTGGAATCTTTTAATTTTGCATGTGTTTCAGACTTGTAATTTCAATAAATTTGACAAACTTCCTTACAACTTGCGTTTCTAAAATACTTCACCAAGTAACATTAAGTCCAGACTTTCCTTAATATTTTTCATCTTTCACAAGTCTTATGTGTGAACAATACAAGACTGAATGTTACAAGGTCATAAAATAGTTGGATATAAGTTTGATTTTAGAAATGTTTGATGGTTTGTATGACTGGAGGAGTATTCCTGTATTTTCAAAATCTGTTTCCCTATCCCCCTAAGTTATGTGGAAGCATAGATCTTGTCCCAGACAGCATGAAAGGCATTCTAGGATACTTCCTTTCCTGTTGAATCACTGCCAGAAATCTAACCTAGGTTTCTACACTGTTTACATAAAGCTTAATAGACTTTTAGTCAGTACTGAACTCCATCATGCTTTTCACTAGTCGTCCGTGAAATATTGTCTTTTTATGACAATCTGTTTCTGATTGAAACATTTTTCACAAATTGTTCTTGGGCTTTGAAAGGTGATGGAGTTTTATAATTTTTCTTCCTTTGTTTTCTGTAGTTTTTATTTTATAAATACAGAGATACCTTAAAGTGATGTGTTACCAGGAAATTAACCAGTACACGGGAAAAAATATTTAAGTGAACATAAAGCTGATCAGGTAAGAAGAACAAGAGATTAGCGTGCTTTAAGTAAGGCTTAGACTTATGGTCTTAAGGTGAATGCAAAGGTGGATGATAAACATTGGTATTGTTTTTGTAAATGGCTACTTTGGACATACCATGTTCCTTGATTACCCAGGTACATTTGAGCCACATTTACAGTCTGCATATCTCAATTTTTTTTTTTTTTGAATGTCTAGTTATCTTTAGGGCTACATAAAGTTGTTCAGAGGTGACAAGAGAATCTGGCTTATTAAGAGATTCTGGGTCCTCATTGCTTACCTGTCCAGGAGCATTGGCTAAACTAGATGAGTTCATACAAAGGATGCATAAGTGAATTTTTCAGTCTATTCTAGGGGAAATGTTGAGAATTAAGGAAATTATCAATAATGAAAAGAACCAATGTTGATAAAGTATGTCAATAACATCCTTTTGAAAACTGAACTTTAACATTGGAGCTATTTATCACTTCATTTTAACAATTTCATTGTTATTTGTTTTCTGATAAAGGAATAAAAATTTAATTTGATTGGCAAGAATTTTTAAATGTTCTCATGAGCTGGCTTCCTAGCCTTTTCAACAACTCAAGGGTAAGTTAGATTAGAAGTATTACTTACATTTCAACTAATTTGTTTTGATTTTTTTTTATTTATTAAATCTTGGGATTTAATACCGTTGTTACAATGTCATATAACAGTTTTTAAGCTGTTAAATTGTAGTAGGAATTAAAATACATGCACAGTTTAAGTCTTCCTTGTAAGTTTGCAGGCAGAGAAAAAGTACATAGAAAGTTTGTCAGGGAAAACTCAAAATCAAATGAGATACACTGAAGAAATTAAAAGATTAAATAAATAAGTAAATGATAGCATAAAAAAAGAGGTACAACTCTTAGGTTACCTATGGAAAGAAGTTGTGTGGCAAAGATTGAGGCAAAATAAACAAATGTTAGTTAGAACTAGAAAATAATTTAAAATATTTGCATACAGGACAAAGGAAAATCCAGGTAGAAAAATAGACTAAGTTCAAAACAATTGAGAAAAATTAGAAGGTAACTTCTTCACCAAAGAACTTGTCCCTAGTGGTGCTTCTTTGGTATGTATATGAATCAACATTGTAGTTCCTCAGCCTGAGAACCAAAAAATATTAAAGCAGCTAGACTTAAATTATCACCAGGTAACAGAGTTCTTCTTAGAGGTAGAACTGCTGTGGAGGAAAGCCACAGGTTCAGCAAAATGTATGCTATCATAAAAATTCTGGTCACAACAGGTATTTAGAGGCTTCAGCAGAGAAGCTGAAGATGTGAATGGACACAGAGATTAGTGTATTTCCCCAGGAGGTCCAGCTAGAGGAGCAATATGTCATGTTAACTATGAATCATGGAATCAGAGAATTATAAAATGGCCTGGGTTGGAAGGGACCTTAAAGATCATCTGGTTCCAACCTCTCTGCCCTGGACAGGGACACCTTCTATTAGACCAGGTTTCTCAAAACCCCATCCAACCTGTCCTGGAACACTTCCAGGGATGAGCATCCACAAGTTCTCTGGGCAGTCTGTTCCAGTACCTCACCACCCTCATAGTAAAGAATTTTTTCCTAATATCTGATCTAAACCTCCTCTCCTTCAGTTTGAAGCCATTCCCCCTTGTCCTGTCATTACATGCTCTTGTAAAAAGTCCCTCTCCATCTTTCTTTAGTTTCCCTTCAGGTACTGGAAGGCCACAATTAGGTCACCCTGAAGTCTTCTCTTTTCCAGGCTGGACACTCCCAGTTCTCTTAGCCTCTCCTCGTAGGAGAGGTGCTCCATCCCTCTAATCAACTTGGTAGCCCTCCTTTGGACTCACTCCAACATATCTGTGTTCTTCCTGTGCTGAGAAGTTTCAGTTGCAAGTCCTGTGTTCTCTTAGTTGTGTCCCTGAGTATCACAAGAAAATTCATAAAGATGACACCCATAATGTGACATAAAGCAGACCCATACCCAGCAATGACTATTAATATAGTGTCTGTTGCTTTTCTGCAAGAAAGAAGTAGTGATTATAAAACCTGAACAGTGTAGCTGGAAAAAAAAAATAAAATCTGTGAATCAGTGGGACTGAACAATATACTTTGTTCTACATAGACAAGACTGAGGGGGAAGAGGGTTGGGGGTGAAATACGAAAGCCTCTTAAGGGTTTGCCACTTGTGAATTATGCATCTCACTCGCGCTAGTAGGCGTAAATGCATAATTCTAATCTGTTCTTATTACTTATTTATAGCACGCAGTAGAACGTAAATTCTGTGCCTCCTTTGTAGAGACTTACCATGCTAGTTAAGGTATGCAGATATTTCAGAGAGCCTACACAGACAACTTTCTTGGCATAGCATTCTGTTGCCAGTTAAAGGGCATAAACTTCAAACAATAAATTTAGCCAGCTCTCCCCTTACCATTTACAGGAGGAATATGGACATGATGTAAGAAATAAGGTATAGGATCAACAGATAATAAGAAGAGCATTCATCTTGAAATAAACTACTCTGCATTATTATTATTTATGATAGTTACTAGTATTAATAAACTACACGTTGGATAGAGGAAAAGCCTGCAACAACCGCTGAATTTATGAGACTGGGGACAGATGCATGCTCTTTCTGTTATATCGCTGGCACTGATCGATTTGTATTTTTCCCTGATGATGGTTTATGCCATTATAACTGTTTGGTGGCTCCTTACTATTGACTTATGGTTACAAAGCACTTCACAAACGAGAACAAGCCTCTGGACATTATATCCTGATCTGCACATCCTATAGATACACCATAATACAGAGCAGCTGACTGCACCACCTGTGATCTGTGTACCCACAAACGTGATTTATTCTGGTAATCCCAGTTTAATGCATCACATCAGATTGTGGCAGTTATGTTATCTGATGACATTACTGACACTACATGACATAACTGAGTAGTGCAACATGTCAAGTTGAAAAAAACTTTGGGCTTTTCATTCTTTTGGTTTTGTTTTTGTTTGCATGTGTTTTTGAAAATAAATATAAAGTGAGAAAACTTAAAAAAGTCCAACCAAACAAACACACCCCCTCCCAAAAAAAAACCAAAACAATGAAAAAGACCACAAAAATGGGGAATGGAATCCAAATAATTTTCCCTAATCACACATTGACGGTATTAATGACTCCGCATCTGGGGCTGATTGTTCTGGTAAGGAGAGAGGAGAGCAGGTAGAAGTACAGTATATTTTACTCTGCTGCTAATTCCATGGTCAGCTGAAAACTAGCTCAGTTTTTGTAGTCTTGCAACAGATTTAACTTGCTGTAAATTGCTTTGTTTAGGATCAGTGCTCAGAAGCTGAGTCCTCCCACTATCCTTGTTCCAGCACTACAGTAATGTTTTGGCAAACCCTTTATCCTCTGACTATAATTCAGATATACAGAGCTGTTCTGGTCCTGGGAAGGTGATACTATCTCTTCTACAGAAACCATTAAATCACATGATGCCTTGCCTGGATGGTGAGAGTTGCTCTCTAATCATCCTGCATGCCTGGTACTATACAAAATGATGGAACAAGTTACCCACAGTGGATGTAAAATGCAGATATTGCTAAATAAAGCTCATAACCTATAAATCACTAATTTAATCAACCTATAGTTGATGGCAGTTCAAAGAGCCCTTGTCATAGTTTTCTTGTTTAGTTTCCAATTTCTAGTGTGATTGTGGTGTATCAAGCTTCTGCTTGTTTGATGGATTTCTTTTTGTTGAATATTTTGTTCATTAAAGCAATTGTTTTGGGGTTAAAATGGTATTTTGTGATTTAGTATGCATATTGAATTCTAATAAGAAAAATCTAGTAGTAACATTGTTTGATTTCTGTCAAAGAAAATATTTCTTTTTGAAATTAATTTTGTTAATCTCATCCCTCTTTTTCTTTCCTTGGTGGGAAAATTTAAGAAATAAAATACAGTGTCGAAGAGTTCTACATTGTCTCAGATACAAAGAGAGAAGTATAGAAATGTTGCAGGACTGTTCTACAGATTTGCAAATTACAGTGATGCTTATAAAAATAATTTTAAAAACATGATGTTGATACTTAATGTCTCTCCCCCCGAATTTGATTTATGAAAATAAGCCTGAATCTTCTTGTCAGCAGCAGTAGATGTTCCATGATTTTGGGTGGGGTGATTTTCTCTGAAAATTCCACTTTCTAAATTATTGCATGTCCTTTTTCCCCACCCCCACTGCATTATTGAAAGGGAATTCCTGGGAACAGAGCATCCTAATTGCTTTTCTATGTAGCACTTACTATCTTATACCCCTGTATGATGTGTCATCTTCTTTGTTTCCTTTTCTCAGGTTGTTTTTGCAGCCTCTCTTCCTAAGAAAGTGTATGTAAGCCTGTGCTATCTCACTGCTATTTTCCAGACAGACTTTATTTCTGCACTCTGTAATATATGCTATTCCAGATGAGACCACACTGTTGATTTATATAAAATGGATAGTAATAGTTGCTGTATTACTTACCATACGTTTGTATATAACTTCATATCTTACTGGCTTCTCTTGCCATAGCTTCACATTCATATGTGTTCTTCAATGGGTTGTAAAAGTGGCAGTCTGGCACCTCTTGAGGCCTGATACAATTACTTCAGCACCAAATGTTAGGTAGATCTGAATTTTGTTTCTCCCACTGCTGCAAGATTGGAATTACTTGGGATGTACTTCTGGTGAGCCAAAGGGTCTTTGGTCATACTAATGTGAATCCAGAGTAGTTCCAGTTTTATAGAAGCAGGTATCTGAGATTCAAATTTGCAATGTATTACCTGGTGCAAATATATTTTCCAGTTGTGAATATAAAGCTGAAGTAATACAGAGGTAAACTGTTTAAAACACTTTTTTTTTCCTTTTTCACTTTTTGGGCTAAACATTGACTAAGACATCATGGTTCTTATGATGTATACTAACAACTCCCCTCTATTGAAGCTGATAGAAATACAGTGACTGGATTGGAAGCATTCATGAATGGAAATTTTCATTTAACTCTTAGAATAGGGCTGCTTCATTCCATATGATGTGTAAAGCAATGAGAAAGAGAAAAGTAAAACTAAGATAGTGATACTGTCCACAATTACTTCTCTTTGTGTGCCTGGTAAAAATTAATGTGCTCTGTCCTCTTTCTGCTTTCTCTCCCTCTGACCTTCAAACTCATTTTATTTGTCCAACTGTTATAATTGAAGTAAACTAGGGAGACAATGAGTGGTTTTAATTCTAGTAAGCAAAGATATAACTTGGAAATTCATTAGGCTCATTTGATGATGAATGTTTGCACTGACTGACTGGCTTTTTGTTGTTTTGGCAGCAAGAGAAACATTTGAAAAA
This sequence comes from Manacus vitellinus, assembly GCF_001715985.3. NCBI lineage: Eukaryota > Metazoa > Chordata > Aves > Passeriformes > Pipridae > Manacus > Manacus vitellinus. The sequence continues at coordinate 8,311,622 of NW_021940864.1, forward strand.
ACCTCTGGTTGGTGAGAGTTGTTCTCTCACCATCTGTATTTTTCTAATAGTGACTAATGATGATGAGTCATGTGTTGGGGCATAATGGTAAGGAGGTTTCCAAGGAGCACTGTGATTCTTCTGTGGTCAGTGACATGATGTGTCTATTTAGAGCCACACAAGGAATCAGGTAGATTAGTTGGTGGTAAAGTGTTAAGAGAAGTGTAAATGCTCTTCTCTGATGTTTTGGTTCTTCTTTTTCTTAATCATGTGATGTGGGGCACTCCACATGATTTGCGTTTTCTTCAGCTGAGCATCTTTAGGATTTCAAGATGGTGTGTCCTAACTGGAAAGTAAAAAGAGTGTGAAAATGTACCCACAGCAGCTATCCCAGGGATGTGGCTTTAAAATAAAAGACTTAAATTCCAACTTTTGTAATGGGGTAGGAATAATAGTCATGTTTAAATAAAAAGATGTGTATCTATCTAAGTTAAGATTAGGAATAAAATAATTTTACTAAAATAAAAAGGGATAATGAAACACATTTATCAGGAATGGATGCTGATGTGGCCTTGTGAATTGGCCAGGATGAAACCTAACTTTTGAGGCATGAGTTTGGGCTCAAAGAAGTACAAGAGTTTGGGCCAATAAATAGCAGAAAGTTTTTCTATGCAACAGTTGAGGGTGTAAGAGAGCATAACTAAGAGACACTGTTATTAAATGTGGAAACAAACTTTATAATCTTTGCTGTTACAACATAATTATATTCAAAAGCCTTAATGTACTCAGGAACTGCCCCTTTGCCAAAAGTGCCCCTTTTCCATAGTCCTACCACGTGCCTGTAAAATCTCTACTAAGTGTTTGAATTCATTGCAAACTGAAATGATTAAAGATCCTTTTGTTTCGCATTTATGCCAAAGGGTTTTTCTTCTTGAATATAACTTTTTTATACAGTCTAACACATAACTGTCATATTTACACGCTCCAATATGTTACATGGTTTTGTGCCATGCTCTTTATTTCCTAAGATGGGACATGGAAGTTTCCTGGATTTTTCTTGAGTGTTCATAGAGGAATGAGGTGTTCATAGAATGGTCTGGGTTGGAAGGGACCCTAACAATCATCTAGTTCCAACCCCCTGCCATGGGTGGGATCACGTTCCACTAGACCAGGTTGCTCAGAGCCCCATCCAACCTGGCCTTGAACACTTCCAGGGATGGAGCATCCACAGGTTCTCTGGGCAACCTGTTCCAGTACCTCACCACCCTCACAGTAAAGAATTTTTTCTTTTATGAGTAATTTGGAAAACCAAAGATATTTACTGCTGAACGAATAGTTTCTAAAACACATCAGCATTTGCTGGCCAGCTGGAAGCCAAGTTTTTTTGTTCATTATGTCAAAGTCTTTGCTGGTTAGAGCAGAACAACAACTTATGGTGCTTCCTGAAAATAGTTATTTGAGACCCTGAGTTTATTTATTTCTCTTTATTTCTTGGCCTTGTTTTTAATGGCTTCACAAAATTCTTTTAATTGTTGTTCTGCAACATTAAGGAATCACATAAGCATTCTTAATTATTAATATCTGTTAGAATTTACTACTATCTTGGAAGATAACTGTTTTCTTCAATTAATGGGCCAGTTGCACATGTGAAAAGCCTTGCTAGTTTAGACAATTAAGTGCACAAGCACACTGTTTTCTTTGGCTTGCCTGAGTTGCCTGAAGTACCTAAGTGGTGTCATTGTGACACCCTGATTTTTCTGAAATATTTTCAAGAGAATGTTGAGTATGGTGTGGGGTTTGCAGGAAATCTATGGAATGATGCAGCAATAGTATAATACCTTTCCAGAGAAAGGTATTATACATTAGTGATTGTTCTTTGAGAGTGATCAGTGCTTTATAAACAAAGCAAGCAGGAGGTACTGTACTAAAAGTTAAATATGAGTTGTTGCTTGCTTTCAGAAAATGATGGAAGGCAGAGGACTGCTAATGGTGTCTGATGGAGCAAGCCTGATAATGTGATCTTGACACTTAGCATATGAGTTAGATTTTTTTTTTGGTGGTGCATAAAAATCAGAATGGGACATTGTTGTATTTGGTGATGGAGATTTATGGTCCCAAAGAGTTTATCTTCTAGTTAAATATTAAGTTACTGTGAGTTAACATAACAAATTCTGAGAAACAAGATGAGAGAACAGAGTAAGGATGTGAGTAATGAGCTGAAGTGTTAGTACAGTCTACCTGCATAAACTACGTGGTGATTGGAATTCTTTGGAAGTTTTTCATTTTCATACTCTCTCAGCAGTTTTTCTTGGTTGTGCTGCTAAAAATCTCTTGCTACAATGCTGCTGTCTTATTTTCTCTTGAATATAACAATGGGATAGCTATTGTCTCGATTATTTTCCTGAGAGAAACTATGTGGGGTTCCTTACGCAAGTCATGTGAGCACTCAGTAAGACAGGACGTTGCCATCTCTGACCCTTAAAATAGTTGCCTGAAGTCAGGGAGAGTGGAAACAGGGTGGAAGAGGGGAGGAATTGCAGTAAACCTGAATATCAAATATGTTACATATAAATTAAAACACTGTAGATATTATTACTGTATTATTTTTGAACGGTGATGTACTCTGATGACCTGATGGCAAAGCTCATATTTTGTTAAATCTCTAATTTCAGGTGTTGTTTTTATTTTTTTTTTTACTGTACTATGTTTTTCTCTCTATCTTAGTAACATCTCTCAAATTCCATGCTAAAAGTAGCACTGTAGTGTTGCATATTATCTTTCAATGACTACCCATTAAATTTGATCAAAGCAAAGTGAGTGTTCTTATTGACCACGCAAAGAGGGTCATTCTTTATTCTTTCTGTCTCATGCATTGATTGTTCTATCAGGACCAATGCTGGTGATTATTAGCAACTGGGTAGATACCAACTACTATAGTTGGTTAGTGTGGGAAGTTCCACATCACATATGTAATAAATGTAGTGGTATGCAAATATTGATTTTAATGATAGCTGTAGTTAACAATTCTCCTGCTGACATGTGAGTTAGAAAATAATTTAGTTTGTGTGTATTGCCTCTGAGGTCAAAGAGATGAAAAGGCAGGTTGATCCTTCCTCTCCCTCTGTGCTACCTTTTTCTTTGGGAAAAGCAGGATTTTACTTTAGTTTTTTTCCTTTGTTCTGTTTTTGACACAAAAACGCAGAATTATTTTTCTGTCTACCTACTACTTTTATAGGATGATTTGAGGGAATCCTTTACTCCTAAGAAAGTGTCTTTTTTCTTTGTCCTTTGGTGCTCTTTGCCCTTCTGAGTCTAGAAATGAAAACAAGACCAAATCCTGAATTTTTTCTTTTTTTCCTCAGTGAACTTCTATAATTTTTAAGTTTAGCTTTGTTTTGGTAAGAAATAAGTGGTTTCAGAGAGTAGTTATTGGAATATTGAAATAAGATACATTTCATCTTATTTTAAAGTAACTGAAGGAACTGGAATTGTGGAATAGATTGTGGCCTGATCAAGAAAATTTGTAAGAAAAAATATTTCAGTTTTTTACTGTAAGTTTAAAAGAAATAATTGTGTCCTTATTGGGCTCATTTTGTAAATTAAGATCAATAAAATCCTTCCAACCAACAGCATGGAATCGATTGTAAAATGACATATAATTCATGCTCTTTATTGTAAATTATAGTTTGTTTGACATTAATCACTGAGTTTTCCATGCATTGGGGTGTATTTTCTTGTAATGCATTTCCACATAATACTTGTGGATCCATTTCTAATGAGTTTGAGAGCGATCTGCTTTTCATGTCCACAATTGCCTACATTTGATCTTATGCAAATCATGCAATCAAGCAAATGGAAAGCAAGGCATTATTGCTAGAGGACCTTGACAAACAGTGGCTTTGTAGTTTTAAGAACCTCCTCCCTCCTCCTTCATATTCATGTTTGTATCTGTAGTTGTTTGAATCCAGTGATCCATTATGAAACACATTGAACTTTAAATAGGAAAATATCTGCCATATCAGATTGTGACAAATAATTGCATTGATTGCAATGTAATATGATTTTATTGTTCAGTTTGTCAGTTTCTGGTTCTAACCTTTTAGAAATACTGCCTACACTTATTTGTTGGCTCATCCAAACCTTGCTGAAGTATGTGGAGAGATTTTAATGGTGGCAAAACTCATGCTTTGAGTGGCATTGCTAAGACTCTAATTTCTTTGTTTTCTACTCCTGCTTCCACAAACATAATGTTTCTTTTTAGCCTTTTCCCACCTAATCTTTGAGATTCCATTGAAACTTTCTATTTGGCATTTAGTAGACAAAATACTTCAGTGTTATTGAATCAAGATGAGGAATAACGTTTTTCTTTGGTCTTGTTGACATGTTGCTTTTTTCCCATATTTTATATTTTGACTCTTTTTTTTTTTTTAGTCTCCTGTCTTTCCCTTCCCTCTCGGTGCATTTATCAGTTGATTCAAAAGGGTCTCACTGCTCATATTTGCTGTGTTTCCTTTTCTTGTTATTCTTGGTTTTTTTTAAACTCTACATGTTTGCTTGTCTTGTCTTTTTTTGCTTTTTCCATTCTAGGGACTGACAGATACACATAGTAACTTATAGTCAATTGATTTCTTCAGGGAGGGAAATTAAAAATCTTTCCACATTTCATTCTCTTAATCCCTGATGAAGTTCTCCCCTCTTCAAATTACACTAGGTATTTCCAGAAACTCTTATGTCTTCAAGTAGTTCCATCAACTACAGTGTGCATCAAGCTACCTTTTTAAAAAATAGTAGTTCTAGATGTGGAATTTTCCTTAAAGGAGAGGAAAATAACCCTCACCAACAAGGAAAAGAGTTATCCACCACAAATAAATAGAAAAGGAGACATCCACTTTTTCTCTTTCCTTTCCCTTGTGTTCACTCTGCTAAGTGAAGCCCCCTGGTACAGTTTCAGCTTAGAGAGAAGAATGCATATTCACTGTTAACAAGGTTAGCAATTAAATAGGTGCCATGAATTTGTTTCAACTGTTTGTTTTAGGATTGCTAAAAGTAAAATCCTTCTGGTCACTTGTTTGCACACCCACAACATGAAGTATCTGATACTTATGTCACAGACTTTCAGCTCCATCTGTACTTTTTCTGGCTTCTCTGATGGTAGCTGCAAGGAATAAAGGGTCCAGGAAGCTGTACACTAATGAAGGCAATACAGTCGGTGCAGTATGTGGACTTTACTTTCCCTGCTTGCTGAGCCAGCTTGAGCACCTGCTCTGGAGTGTGCTTTCCCCCTCTCACGGACATAAGCACTGCTTAACCCTGGTAGAATCAGTCCCATTATGTTGATTAAACATGTCACTGTGTTACAGGCATTCAATTGATGATTTTTTTAGCTACAGCATTTTTTTTTAACTCACACTTTGCCATGTGCTCCATAGAACGATACCACTGAGTGATACGGTATTTTCAATACAAATGCACAAGTTCATTCTCTCCTCACACAGAATGGAGCAAATCTGAAGAAATTCTGTTGTAGCAGGGACTGGAGTCATTATATGAGGGGAAAACTAATGGGAGAGAAGTTGGGTCTACAACATCTCTGCTTTGATGATGTGTTAGTCATCCAGTTGCAGTTTTTGAATTTGTGCTCACAAATATTTTTATACAAAATTATAGTTTGCTACCACCTGACTCTGAAAACACTACCATTTGTTATGTCTCGCAAAAACCCAGAATTTTTCTGGTGTACTGAAAAATGTGTGTCTGTAGCATAAGGATTTTACTTGCCAAAACCTCAATTGTAAATTCCTTCTTAAAGGATTTGCTTATTAAAGTGATTTGTATTTTAATAAAAAAATGAAAAATATTCAAAAATTAGGTCTGTATTACTGTCATACAATAATTTTTCTGTCAAATGTTCCTTTATTAGTATAGGGAAGTGTATATGATGCTAGAGATCTTTTAGAGTACCAAAAATGTTACATTTTGTTCACCATTTTCTGCAGTAATTGAAACTCAGGATAGCTTCATAATAAATAAACATTGAACAGTTTTTTTGCTATAGCATTAGACAGGTTGTCTTAACTGAAATATATTTTACAATTGTTTGGTGTTTGTACAGCTGAAGACAAACAGGCAAAGAGAGAACAGACCAGTATGAGTGGTGGCAACAAGGAGCTTCCTTTGTGTTCATGCTTATAGTGAAATTTGTGTGGCATGAATCATTGTATGTATCGATGCTTGACATTCGTGTATCATACAGCACATTTAAAAAAAAAATATAATCCAGCTGTGTTAATGAATCTGCACTTGTTTTTCTCATTAATTTGATTTGATTTAATCAGCTCAAAGGTGTTCATTTGCCACTCTAGCGAATTGATGTAGTTTGTAGCATCTAAGAAGCTAACACGTTTGGGGTTTTTTTTTGTTTGGGTGATATACATTCTAGCGTAAATGGCGTACAATGGAGTCACCTCAACCAAAGCACACCCCACAGATCTATTAGGAGTCAAAATTTGCATTTATTTGCTATTAAAGAACCAGTACCTATTCACTCCTCTGGGACAAACCTGAAGCATTTGAGATACAGGTTGCCCTTCCTCTTGATTTTCTGAATTCACTACTGCTGATGCCTAAAATCTATCTGACACACACTACTGTCTGAAAAAAAGAAAAACAAGGTAAAATTAGTATACAAAGTAAAGTCATATTATTTTTTGTCCTAGATTTAGCAGTTTTTACGCCATACCAGTTTCTGCTCACTGCCTGCACGCTTGCTGGCTGTACAAACAGTTCCCAGGTCACCTTGTTTACAGCACAGCTGCCACCATCTCGTGTAGATGCCCCGGTCCTGACGGCTTTGGATTCTAGAACGATATACGTACAGTAAGTAAGGATTTCTTCTTTCCTGACAACACAATAGTGCATCAGTTTATTCAAGAATTCCAGTGAGTTCAATCAGGGGAAGAGTTTGTGACATAAAATTAAATTTATTATGATTAAATGCATAGAAGTGATTAGTTTAGTGGTTCTGTGAACCTTCTGATTATCACTTGCCAACTTAATTTCCATTTTGTCTTTACGCAATCAGTATAACCTACATATGGGCACAGACTCTGCAAACTTCAGTGCAGGAAGTGTTCTGGTGATATGCCCGTTTGTAGCCCTTGCTTTGTGTGTTACTGTAATCATTTATCTATTGAGTGCAAATACAGCATTAAAGGTATGGCTTAGATTTATTTTTATGGTTGAGGGATTTATTTTGAGAATTTGAAAACACAGCCATGCAAAGTCACCTAAACAAAGCCTTACATTTTTCACTATGGTCTAAATCTTTATTTGGACTGGTCTTAATCGCATTTTGCTTTTATTTGCAGATGGAAAGAACCAGTAGAAGTAAATGGAATCCTAGATCGCTATATAATTTATATTGCCAACAATGAGCAGAATTTTACAAAGTGGAATGTAATCTATAACAGCACAGAACCTTTTCTGGATTTTACTATTCCGCAGCTTTCCCCGGGTACTGAATACCTCATAAAACTAGCTGTAAGTTTTAAAGATGTGTAGTAGAGGTATAAAATGGTGAAAATGATTGTGATTTTGTTAGCATCTTAATATTTAATGGTTCATGTGTCCACTTTGTTTAACCTCTTCTTTCTGAAGCTAAGGTGGGTGAGCCATCCTGAACAAAAGTAGGTTTTTTGTTTCAAAACAGGCCCTCAAAACTATGCATGTAATTTTAATACAGGTTTTCTTCAAGGATAAGTTGGATGATAACTAATAAATAATTGACTAGAAATATATAAAATGCTTTAAAAATATCTCCTGGACCCAACTTACAAGAAAACATTGAATGTATTTAAAAATATTAACCTTTCGTATTTTGTGCAATGTTATTTTGTTCTTCATAAAATCTGTATGTAGAAGGAAATAGCAGAGAGGAAGAGTTCAGTGTGAAGTAGCGTTTTGTTTATTCAAAACATTTTAAGAGACATTAGTGTTTTCTTTGCATTTCATTATCATTGGTTTTATTTTGTGATGAAATAGAACAGCTTCAGCTCAATAGCAAACCTGAAAATATGTGAATAAAAGCAGGGGATTGTCTCTTGTTTAGGCACACTGTTCATTTTATAACAATACCTATATAAGGATATTTGCTTTGATAAATGCCATAGAAAAATATTCTGCTCTTGATTATGAATAAATTTACATTTATGTAGACTGGATATGCATTCATTTTTTCTTAACATGCTCTTGAATGTTCTAAATATTATACCACAAAAAATAAACTACCTTCAGGTAATGATAAGGATCTGACTTGAACTAGAAAAAACAAGAATATTCAGTCTAATTAAAGCTTAGATTCATGCTGAAATTAATTCATTCGTGCCTAGATATTTCAGCATAGCAAATTGTAGAGCATATAAAATAGCACCATGTCCAAAACTAAGGCAGTACTTCAACAAGCATTTTATGCCTTTATAAAAAAGGAGAATTATCAAAAGAATTTGTGCTGTCCTTCACTGTACCACAGCTCTTCTCTGCTAGTGCCCAGCTTCTGTGCATGGGGACACAAGGAGAGAGGCTCATGGAAGAATTAACAGCTATAATCTGGAGAGCAACTGGAACTGCTTCTTTTGGTGCCTCTGCCTTGGGATATAGGAGGAAGTGTTGTGTGGACATTGTTTTTGCTTCATCAATGTGCATAGCTTTCCTAGAAGTTACTGAATAAATTTTCAGGAATCTTTGATCTCTATATTTTATTTCTCATTTTTTTTCCCTTAGTATTTGCATTTAATCAGTTGTAACCAGAAAGTAAGAAAAGATAATTTCTTCTAGTGACAAAGATAACCAGGTTTACTTGGATAAAATGCAATGACCTCTGATAGGTGGGTTAGAAGATCTAAATGTCCTTGCAGGTTTGAAAATGATGAGTCCAAAAGCACATGAAAAGGCCAATATCTTTGTGATGTGATAGCTTTTTTAAAACATTTGGATCTATTGTATATAGAACTTGTTAGACTAGTTTGAGAAAAATGTAATATTACAGTTTTGCAAGTTATGAAGCTTAAACATGGCCAAATGTTACTTGTATACTTTATGAAAGGAAAAAAAAAACAAGCAAAAAACCACCATCAAAAACCAAAAACCCAAAATCCAAATCAAGCATACATAGCTGAAAAAAATTTGAAATATTTAATGTTTCATATATAACTTAACTGAAATTCAATAAAAATTTTAAAGTAAAAAAGAAAAAATAGCAACAGTCAGCAATGGCTACTTAACAAAATTATTCCTTTTTTTTTGTTAACACAAAATGTTTCTATCAGCTAGAATCCTTTCCTTGTTTCATAGGTAATATTAATTTTGTTTTGCATCCATTCAAAAATTGGTTTTGGTTTGTGTGGGAAATTGAATTATCAAAAGTTGCATATTGAACCCGGCAATCAGGAGCCTCATCAGCACCTCACAGGCTGCTTGCTCTAACTTCTGTATGACAGGTTAATATAAGTTCATTAAATAAAGTTAACAAAATGTTTGTCTTTGTATGCTGTTACCAGCTTTCAGAATCGATTACTGCCATTTATTATTTAGCAATTGTATTCATAAATGAGTGCAACAGCTTTTGTAAGCAAATCTAATGCTTCTTTCCAAAAGTCAGCCAAGAAGACTTAAGGTCATGTCTTCATGGACTAGTGCAAAGGAACTTGTTTTTGTTGGATGGGTGTGAGCCAAGCCAGTCTGAAAGCAAATGGAAAGCTGAAAGGCTGCCTTTAGTAGCCAAGGTGTCACATGCATTTGTATGACTTGAGTGCTTTAGTGATTACCCTGTTAAGCTGATATCTCCTCAGACTGTGTTGTGTGGGTAAGCTAGCTCAGGTGCCACGTGGAGCATTGTTATATGATGTCATTTTAGGTGGTTTGTTTGTCCTTTGTCTGCCTAGTTGCTTTGGTATTTTGGCAAATTCTACCTGAAATCTGTTTCTCAGTGAAGTTCAGAATGACACAATGGGACTTGATCTAGGTGTAGAATTTCGTGGCTTTGAGCATCACTGGATGTGATTGCCAGAGTCCCAATGATGTCCAGTCCTTTTGGATACACTGATCCAAAATCCACCTGTTTACAAAGCAGAAGAACCATAAACTTCATGTCCCAGCAAATTTCAGGATACAAAAATTGAGCTCCATGACATTCAAGAAATAAATGAATGGGAAGGCTGCTGTTACCAAGCCCTTAAAAGAAAAAACCCTCCACTGCTGAAGTAGACCTAGTGGAACTTAGCAAGGCAGTAAGGAATGTACAAGGAAGAGGCCTTCCAGAACTGGTCTTTTTGGCTTCTTCATTAGCCAGTAGAAGGGAAATAATTCAAAGATTACTCTGTCTTTACTGGAAGAATAATTTTATTAAATATTTCCTTATCAAAATGCTAATAGTTACCTCAGCATCCCTCTAAGCTGACTCTACTTTTTGGGTTTTGTGGGTTTTTGTTGTTGGGGTTTTTTTTTCTTTTTTTTGTTTTTTTTTTTTTTTTTTTTTTTTTTTTTTTAAACTATCATCTTTAAAATAAAGGCCATTTTTTTGATATTCCCAAAACTGAGGTTTCCTACTTTCGTCTTTATTCGGTAGTTCAGACTGAACACAGGGATCAATTCCTTATTTGTGTTGTGAGTGCAATTTCCAGTGAAATCCAAATAAACTGTGTATAAAATAGTTCCTCATTTACAAACAGTACTTATTTTTACCCATGGTGTCAGTATAAACTCTTGGAGGAGGTAGGAAATATGTTGACTGCTCTCTGATTTGAAACACAATGGGAAATGGGAAGTTGAAGGCAATCCTTTCAAATAAAATATACTAGATTAAGAGAAACATTTTTTTTCTGGAGATCTGGTCAGCAAGGTTATTTTTCCTTTGTGTGCTGATGATCCACAGCAGGCTACTTGTCCACTTCAGCACATGAGCAACTCTGGAAAACACAGGTGGTCCCATAAATGTTATTTGTGTCTGAATATGTCTCTATGTCTGAATCTGAATCTTTGTCAAATTCAAGTTTTGATTTATTTTACTGTTAAATAGTAAAACCAAAATAAATAGTAAACTAACAGAAAAATCTTTAAATTCAGTACAGAGTGTATACTTTTGTATTTTTTTAACTTCTCTAAGAACTTCTGTCTCTTGTTATTGCTAGTGCAAGTAACTGGCAAACCAGCACATGTAAAGACCATAGCTGTGTGCATGTAAAACTTTAAAAGCTTTATGGGGTGATATGCACATGCATATTGTATTATTTCATAATCGAGTGAAATACAAAAATAATGTGGTTAATATTTTGTTCTCTGAAATACAAATTATTTTACTTTATTTTCCATAAACATGTAATAATAACTGGTACATACTGGTTTATAATAGAGTGTTTTTTCACTATTTTAATCTTCATCTGCTATTGTGAAGTGCGGCACTCTCTGAATGGCCTTGCAATTTTTAAGTGCCTTGCAAGTTGGTCAGTATATTCTGTGTCTGGAACTTCTGAGAGCTTTTCAGTCATTTACTGGAGAGTTTTGTACTGTAAATAATATATATTGCACTAAAGTTATCTTTAACTGTGGCTGCAAAAGCAGTGGAAATCCGATTATTTATGAGTCACATTTAAATGGAAAATGCTGCAAGTCAAATAGGACAATATTTAAGCTAAATTATACCTAAAACCAAAGTATTGTGAGTTATATTACATCTTCATGTTATTTAAAAGAAGTAAAAAAATCTATGCTAAGAAAAGTATCTTTTATGAAAATGACAGACTTACTAAGTTTAGATATGTAAGAGCAATAAAACTTTAGCAAGAAAAATTGCTAAAATTATTGATACTACACTGGAGTATGTTTATTTGTTTTGATTAATATTTTAAGGCTTGCACGGGAGGTGGATGTTCCATAAGCGATGCTAGCACAGCTATAACAGATGAGAGTACACCAGAAGGTGTTCCTGCTCCAAAAGCCCAGTCATATTCATCTGACTCCTTTAACATCTCATGGACTAAGCCTGAGTATCCGAATGGTAAGTGAACTCTTTTAGCCTCAAGTTAAAAAGATGATTAGTAAAGGTAAATTAATATTCTAAATGGCAGCTTATATGTGGTGCTTAATTTTTAATGATCATTTTAGCACATAAAATACCTGAGATAGTATCATTGTCTGCAGCTGGGAGATTGTGGTTTTCAGCCTATCGTGCTGTTTCAGTGGCTCAAAAGTGCTCCCTTTTGATAGTTCTTGTGTACTGCATCTCATTGTTTAATGTTTTCCAGGACAACTGAGCTGAGGAATAGGCAGTCCTGGAGAATATCAGTCTAGGATGTTAATTTCACCCTCCAATAAAACATTAATTTCTTTTACATTAATTGATTAATTTATTTTATGTTAATTGATATGTAATAATAATTAGATTTGTGTTCTGTGTAGTCATCATTTCCATGGCTGTGAAAGTTAAACAATATGCTTTCTTTTGTTTAGAAATGTTTTCCATTACGAAATATCCATCCGTAAAACTTTTGGACAAATTTTACATTTCTAATGAGATTGCACAGTATTGTTCACCTTGGAATTCACTCTGATTTTATTATCATGTGTGTAACAGTTTAAATCACTGCAGACAATGCAATGTAGAAATCACTAAATTTAAAGTATTAGAAATACTTTTCTTCATTGGCTTATCATATTGATATATATAGTTTCTCCCAGTGGTTTTACATGAATTTCATTTTTGTCCTGTAAGTTTTTTCCTGCTTTCAATTGTCTAGAGCACATCCTACTTGTAAAATTTCCCTTAACACACTTTAAATGATTTCCACAAAACTGGTGATTGTAAAGCTACACATACATAATATTCTGTGAGCTCTTACAATAATTTAGAAAAAAAAAATCACAGTATGTAATGTGTTAAATAATGTATTGGATAATTTATGGTTCTTTCATTGGAAGTTGTTGTGGAAGATTTTGCCTCCTAGCCCCTTAGAAACTCCCTAACCCTGTTTCTAAAATCCCATCAGCATATGTGGCAAAGGCAAAGAGGCAGGAGAATGGGGAGGGGTACTGGATGGGAAGGGAGGAAATAGGGTAGGAAGGTCATGTATGTGACTTAGTGGATAAAGTCTAAATAATTTTCACTAAAATAGGCATATTTTGTAGTTCATCTCAGGACCTGATCCTGTTATCCTTGCATTGTGGAAAAAAAATCCAAATAGTTAGAGAATGGTTTAACTAATCAAATAACCAACTTCCACCAACTTCCTTTAAAACAACTAAAAGTTGGGATCCATGACTAAATTTGGATGTTGTATCTTGTTAATACACCATTTGCTATGTACAGCTTGTCTCTTCTTTTAAATATGGTGAACAGCTTGTTTGGAAACAACTGAGTGTGTTAGAGCACCCTCAGCAAGTTTGCAGACCTCACCAAGTTGGGGGCAGGAGTGTTGGTCTGCTGAAGGGTAGGAAGGCCCTGCAGAGGGATGTGGACAGGCTGGGTTGATGGGCCGAGGCCGGTGGTATGAGGTTCGACAGGACCAAGTGCCTGATCTTGCATTTGGGTCACAACAACCCCATGCAGCGCTACAGGTTTGGGGCAATGTTGCTGGAAAGCTGCCCAGAGAAAAAGGACCTGATTGACACCTGAACATGAGCCAGCAGTGTGGCCAAGAAGACCAATGGCATCCTGGCCTATATCAGAAATAATGTGGCCAGCAGGACTAGGGAAGGGATTATCCTCCTGTACTTGGCACTGGTGAGGCTGCATCTCAAATCCTGTGATTAGTTCTGTGCCCCTCATTACAAGAAAGAAATTGAGATGCTGGAGCATGTCCAGAGAAGGGCAGCAGAGCTAGTGAGGGTGCTGAAGCACAGGCCTTATGATGAGCAGCTAAGGAAGCTGGGAGTGTTTAACCTGGAGAAAAGAATGCTCAGAGGGAGCATTCTTATTGCTCTCTACAACTGCCTGAAAGGAAGTTGGAGCGAGGTGGGGATTGGTCTCTTCTCCCAGATAACAAGTGATAGGACAAGAAGGAATGGCTTCAAGTTGTACCAGGGAGGTTTAGATTGGATATTAGGAAAAATATCTTAACAGAAGAGGTTGTCAAGCATTGGAACAGACTGCCCAGGGAAGTAGTTGAGGCACTGTCCCTGAAGGTATTTAAAAGATGTATAGATGTGGCACTTTGGGACATGGTTTAGTGGAGAGCTTGGCAGTGCTGGGTTAACAGTAGGACTCCATGATTTTAGAAGTTCTTTCCAACCTAAGTGATTCTCTGGTTCTATGATATATGTATTAGTGTACATTCCCATTCTACAGTTTTCTATTTCCATCCTTTTCCTCATTTTATAAAAAGAATTAAAATCCAGCCAACAATAAGCAAGCTCTAAAACTTTTCACTGAGCAAATGCTTGATCAGGAAAACTTGCACTGTTCTGTGACTTTGTTTTGTTCATTCTCAGCACATCTTTTGGGCTGCCTAGTGGTCACGTCATTTATAACCACTCTCTGCGTCAGTGTTTTAAAACTGTGTAAGGGTCTGAAAAATACCGTAGTTGAGAAGACTGAAATATGAGAAAGACCAGCGGAAGGCACTTTCCCTTAAATTTTCTTACTTCAGCCTTCTACTGATGCATTCTTATAGTCAGAAGTTCTAGATCTCTGGGGCCATTCCTTTCTCCCTCCCTTCCTTTCTTCTGCTACTGCATGACAGATGTTACTGTTTATTTCCGTGGGCTGAGAAAGCTTATCAGCTTCGAATGGGTGTGTAGGCTGACTGGGGCTTGGACAGAACAAACTTTACTAGGCTCTCGTGATATATGTGGAGTCCAGCTGCTTGCCATGATTTAGAAAAACTTAAGGAGAATTAGTATGCTACCCTTGAGGCCAAAGGTGGCAAATAGGATTAAAGGCTATATGTCTTCTTCATAAAGATAGCACGAAGAGGGGAGTCAAGCTCTGAATCAATACTGAGTTACAGTGGGGATACCACAGAGGTACATATGACACCTACATTAATACCAAATGATCTCATTCTGATTCATGCTGTTACCATAAGTATCAGAGGAATTAATAATGGTTATAATGATTTGTCAGGCATTGATCTATACCCTCTGATGATCAGTGATAGGACCTGAGGGAATGGCATGGAGTTTAGGGGAGGTTTAGGTTGGATATTAGGAAAAGGTTCCTCACCCAGAGGGTGGTTGGGCCCTGAAACAGGGTCCGCAGGGAAGTTGTCACTGCACCAAGCCTGGGAGAGTTCAAGAAGTGTTTGGACAATGCTCTCATGCACTTAGAATGATTTTTGGGGTTGTCCTGTGCAGGGCCAGGAGTTGGACTTCAATGATCCTTGTGGGTCCCTTCTAAGTCAGTTCTATTCTATGATTCTATGATACTTTAAAAGGGTTGGTTTTACTGGTATAGGTGCTTAGAGTATCTCAGTGTTTGGAGTTTTTCCTGTGTGAAAGACATCATTAATGGCAGCATTCATATGTTTACTCTGAGATAAATAAAATATTTTTAAGTGAATCTACATAAAATTAGTTTATTTAATGTAGAGCGAATATCAACCATTAATGCTCTTGCTTTACAAGCAACTAGACATAGAACCACAACAGATTTTCCCTTTAGGAAGCCTGTCAAATGTGGTAGGATTGATAGTGTGAGATTTACCAGGACTTCCTCCCACACATGTCTCTGCTCTTACTTTTCTAGAAGAGAAAAGAATTGAGAAGTCTGTGAATCACTTCACCATACTCAGCTCTGCATTGGTTTAGCATATAAATCTTTTGAAGTAGAACTCTTCAAAGCTCAGCTGAAATAGTTGTGTGTACACTTTTATTTACGACGCATTTCTCCATTTAGTAGAGAAGAAAATCTTTTCTCAATTTCAAACCAAATCTTCTTCAATGTAGATTCAAAAACATTCAGTTTTAAGGGAAGAAACAGTGAGCTGAGCTGTATTTTTACAGTATGAAATTGTTTTTTATAATGTAAAGTTTAGAAGGCATCCTCTGAACTAAACTCCCTTCAAATGACTCCTATAAGTTTGCATTTATTCGCTTTAAGATTTCACGTTGAAATAGCTTTTAAAAAGGGAGAATATTCATGAATGAGAAAGATGGAAGAATAGGTCTGAGAAAAAGGACTCCTTTGCAAGTGCAACTTCCAAAGTCTAAATCCATAAAATTCTGTCTTTAGTTCATTAAATTCAAAACACTATATGTATGGTCTGTACAGGACTCATGCAATCTATCCTAATATGCACCTTTGGAAGAACAGAATTTTAGAACTCCTTATAAATTATGTAAATAATCACCTTCAGTTTTTGAGTTGGTATTAGCCAATTATACAGGAAGGACCATTCTTTCATGTCTAAAAGTCGTGGTAATGTTTGTTTTCAGTTTGCAAATATGTTTTCTGAAATAACTATCATCAAGAATGAGCACCAGTAAGGTATTTTATATGACAAAATTATTCGTTGATGATTTATTGTATTTATACCACTGCCTTGAGTTGTCCTTCCACATTTTGATTATATTGTAGATTTTTTTCTAAGTCTAAAGCTGTTAAGATGTGGGATAGTTGTCTGTCTTTCTTGTTTCAATAGCCATATGCATATGAAGAAGTTTCAATAGCCATATGCAGAGGCTGTGAACCAGAATTGCCTCAGTTTTCCTGATTCTGAGGTGGTTTGGTTGCTGTCCAGAAACAAGTTTGTTAAAGGGTAATCTTTGGAATAGTGTAATTGTTTTAAAAGATGCAATCCACTTGTGAGGTTTTCAACAGTTAAAGATGGAAGTGTTTCTTCTGAGTTTTGTGTGCAGAGTCACACTCAAAACATTGTGCTCAACTGTAAACAGTTTGAAATGCTGCAACTACTACCACCTTGATGTCTATAGCATTAGTTTTCTTCTAAATTCTGCAGTGTTTTAGATATTGAATGCTATCACATTGTTTTATAGGTATTATTACTAGCTATGGATTGTATATGGATGGTGTTCTGCTGCAAAATTCATCACAGCTAAGTTGTTATGCTTATGGACTTGCTCCTTGGAGCCTGCATTCCTTCAGAGTCCAGGCATGTACTGCAAAAGGTTGTGCTTTGGGTCCATTGGTGAGTATCTTAATTTACATTCTGGGAGTGTAATAAATGTCAGTTGACAGTGAATATCAGAATAAATGGTGATGATTCACTCTGGGCAGTACTAACCCATCTGGCAAAATGTGACATTTAAAAAAAATCCTGTTTAAGTGCTGCTAAAGATTCAATAGGTCATTGTTAGGCACCATTCCAAAGTAGAACATAGGTACTGTGAAGAAAGATAAAAACTGAGGCTGAAACACACGTTATTGAAATTAAATAGAGTTAATATGTTTGAAAGGTGCAGATGTGCTTTAACCAGATTTATAAGGATGTATATAAAGAAAGAGTTACTGTTCCAGTAATGAGCAAATTTCTAGCTGCCTGACTGAAAGGACTAAAGTTAATTTGAGAATCACAGAAGCCAGAAGTGGCAACAGGAGCAAGGAAAATATGGTCATTCATAAATCTTTTGAATGCAAGTATGTGATCAAAATATTATACTGGATATATTTTAACAGTCTTGTACAACACCACATTTTTTTAGGATTTGAGAATACAGGAATATTAAATTTGACATGTGAAAAACAGGCCTTCTGAGGCTTTTTTATTTTATTAAAGGTTTTTAGACATATAGCTGAACTGATGAATCTAGTATGATTTCATAGTTCTGTAGCTGATGAATAACTGGAATAGTATCTATTATGCTTGGTTTTGTTTTCAGACACAACTGAGAAAGAAGCCTGTGTTTATTCTGGGATAACAATTTGTTTAATTAAGGTGTAATTGTGCACTTTTAAATTTAATAAAAAGAAAAGGAAGAAGAAAAGAGAAAGATTTGGGAGTTTTTGTGGTTTTCATTTTTTTCCATCACAATTTATAATGTCACTATTTTGTATCTGTGAAGAAATTTTAGGTTTTATTTTTATGATATAATTTGTTAGTCACATTTCCAATATTACTTACAAGTTTGCTTTCTTTCAAATGCTGGTAATGTTTTCTATCTGTAGACGACAACTAGACTTTATAACCATTAAACATTTTATAACTTGCTCTACTTCGAAGAATATTTACTCTTAAAAGCTTGAATGGCTTTTTGCCAGTTTTTCTTGTACATTTTTTACAACTTCACATATACCCCAAAAGCAAACCTTGTTTTAAGGTATTTGATGTGCAGTAACCTAATCCATTGTCTTAGTAGTCATGTTTAAGACAAGTCATTACCAAATTTTGCATACAGATGAAATATGTGTGTTTTCAGCACTACTGTCCTATCAAATAGGCATCAAAAAGGCAGAACAGAATAGCAGTAGCTGGGGTTTTAAAACATATTTTTACTAGCCTTTTTTCACATCTCCTCTGAACTACAGACTCATAACTTGACTTTTGAAACAATTCAAAGTAGGGGTTGCTGTAGCTGATACTCATCTGCATCCCATGATCAGTACGCAAACTGTTTTCCAAAGCCAGTGATCCATCTCTAATCACAGGAATTGAAGTGCAACATCTTTATTTAGGCTCACCTAAATGCTGCCTAAGTGCTGCTGGATCTTTATTTGATTTTTTTAAAAGATTTTCATATCAATTACAGAGTAAATCCAACACTTAAAACAAAAAAGGAAAAAAAAAAAAAGAGGAGAAACCTAATGTTTTACCTCTGCTCTAAATAGTATGGGAAACATCTCCCAGCAGTAAATTGATATGCTTCCAGCTATTTTTGCTGCTGATCTTGTGCTTTAATGTGCCCTAATCGATCAATGAACATTATGTGACTATGCTAAATATAGGATTTCTCCAGTTTATATTTCTGAAGATGGTTCTGAAGGTCTTAATCAGTTATGAGATTAATAACATTAGCTGTTATTCTGTTTCAATAACTCTTTTCTTTTGGGTTAGATAGTTCTTGTTTAACTTTTTCTTTTCTGTGAGTATGGTTTATTTTCAAGTGAGATGCAAATTGCTAACATATAAGTTAAGAAAAGCTAAATTTTAATATCTTTCTACTAAAGCCACGATATTGCTTTTGTGTCTGTTCTAGCTGGGGTTTTTTGCCTGAAAAGAAAAATAACCTTGATTATAAAGAAATACTGTAACCTCTAACAGATACTTTAGAGAAATTCAGTAGAAGTGAAATTCTGCTGGTTTTGAAATATGTTAGCTCTTGTAAATCACTTGTAAATAAACAGAAATGATCCCCACTGAATAATTCTCATCTCAACCCACTGGAATTAAACTTAGATTTCAGGTTTTTATCTTATGCATATTCTAGTACTTTTTAAAAAAACTTAGATGGATGACAATATTTGCCCTATATTCCTATCCTATGGTTTGGTGTCACGTATAGAGTAGCACAGTCTTTGTTTATTAAGTTATTGATACACACATCTGAAAATATCACAAGATTTAGTATAAATTAATGTTTAGAAAAATAAATATGAAACAGGTTTTCTGTGCCATATGTTTGTATAGCAGGTCATAAAGAAAAAACTGAAGACATAATACAGCTGTTGTGGCTGTTTAGGATGGGATACAGATTGCTACAAATTCATATTGTTTTAAGATTTTCTTTAATCTTCTTCAGTAGAAAAAAATAGTTGTTCTCTTCTTCGTGTTTCTGATGTTTCTGATTGAAGTACCTGCATTTAGCAGCACTTTATAGGAAACTATTTTAGTTTAGAAAGCACAGTTTAGTCAAATTCTTCCACGTTTTTGACTGAAATATCTAAATTATCAAATGGCACTAATCCAATAAATCTGTGGAGTATTTGTTTATCTTTAGGCATGTATTTGATCCTGTTGACTTTACTGCAACTTATCACCTATTTTAAGTATAACAGAGTGTATGAATGTAGAAGCACATATAGAGATATTGATGCACATCGAAGATATAGTCTGGCACTTGTAAAAAATAAGCTTTCCAAATTTTACATGCTGAAAAGTAAAACATTCATGTTTCAAGGACAGAGAAAGTATATTTGGTTATTTTGATGACAGAGCATGTGTGCAGATTAAAAATAGCATTTATTAGCACTCCCATGAACCTGCAGCTGAGAGGCACTTAGAAAGGTGTGAAAGCATCTTATACCTTAGAAAACACCAAATAAATAATGTATGAGAAACAAACTTGTTGCCATAAATAACGTACTATCAAATTATTTTGTCCCATAGAACTGAATGTTTACTACAAGTTATGAAATTCAAATACTAAATTTCTAGGATATTGAATAAGTGTTTATTTATTTATAGTAAAATCTTTTATATTCGGTACATTATTCAGCTCTTATATAGTATTTTATTTTCTCTTAAAGATTTACTTATTGCAACGTACATTTATTAGGTGAAGTTGGAAGTTAATTCAATGGAGCAATCAAGTGCAATATCCATAAATGATATTTTTTCTCTATCAAATATCTATAGTAATTTACTATAGTGTTTAAATGCATGCTGTCTTTTTAAATGCAGAAACAGAAAGTTCCGTGGTCTTCTATTGCCACCTCCTCTCCTTAGGCTGAGATAATTCATCCACATGCGATGTAATGGTGTTTTCAAGAAATTGATATTTCATTCTTTTCCAGTATTTATTTCCCGTTCCTTACAGTGGTCTATTTAAAGTAGGTTAGTTGCTAGACAGCTTCAAACAAATGCAGATGAAAGGAAAATAACTTGCCTGAAAATTAGGACACTGGAAGTGTTAGTTACTTTTTTTTTTAGAAAGGAATACCTTTTCTTAAAATTTTACATCTCTCATTCCTTCTCTGTGAACTATGGCACCAAACTTCAGTCTCCTGGTTGAACTTACAGGTAGAAGCTCGGACTATGGAAGCTTCCCCTGAGGGAATGGTTGATGTATTTACTACTGTTGACGGGTCCAAAGAAGTTCAATTAAAATGGCTTGCCCCAAATAAACCTAATGGAAAACTGACCTACACAGTCCTTGTCACTGGTCTCTTCTATGCTGATCAAGGTATATTTTTCCCTTTATAATAAG